>NW_006922019.1:1848752-1849281 GCF_000298275.1 Orycteropus afer afer
ACACCATGAAAAAACACATAACAAAATGACAGCAACACATTCAAACTTATCAATAGTTACCCTAAATGTTAATGGATTAAATGCACCACTCCAGAGATGGGCAGTTGCAGATTGGATAAGAAAACACAACCCATCAATATGCTGCCTACAAGAGGCAGGCACACCTTAGTGATAAAGACAAAAATAGAGTAAAAATCAAAGGTTGAAAAAAGATATATCAAGCAAATGGCAACTGTAAGAGAGCAGGAGTGGCAATACTAATTTATGATCAAATTGACTTTAAGACAAAAACCATCATATGAGACAAAGGAGGACATTATATAATGATAAAAGGATCAATTGAACATGAAGATATACCCATAATAAATATCTATGGACCCAATGAAAGAGCCCCAAAATACAAAAATCAGACTTTAAAAGAGCTGAAAAGCCAAATAGATGACTCCACTGTCATCTAAAAGTGGGAGACTTTAATACACCACTTTCTTTGAAAGATAGAACAACTGGAAAGAAACTCAACAAAGATGCA
>NW_006922019.1:1853205-1876537 GCF_000298275.1 Orycteropus afer afer
CACAGGGAGACAGCTCAGGGGGCAGGAGTGCATGGAGGGATGGACACTGGGAGAGGTCAGGAGGAAGTGGGAGGGGAGCTGTTGCATTGTGGTAAACTGTGGTCAACGTCATGAGACAAAGTATATGTGAACTGCTGTATGGAAAACAAATTTGCTTTGTAAATCTTCACCCAAATCACAATAAAAAAAATAATAAAGAAAGTAAGTTTTTTTAACAAAAAGAATAGACATAGAGAGACTAAGCAGATCAGTGGTTGCCAAGCTCTGCAAGTAGAAGGAATGGAGAGTCACTGCTAACGGGTATGGGGTTTCTTTCTGAGGTGATGAAAATGTTCTAAACTTACTGGTAATGGTTGCACAACTCTGTGAAAAATGCCAAATTTTATAGTGTATAAATAGGTGAATCTTATAGTATGTGAATTATAACTCAAAACAGTTTTTTTTTTTCAAAATTATCTTGATTTGAGGTAACTCTGGCTCCAGCTACATTAGATCGTTCATGACTCTGAGTAGCACACAAGAAGCTGTTGACCTCTGAGGTCTTTACTCAGACTAATTGCCTGCATTTCCCCAATCTTTGCCTAGTAAATCCAACTTTTCTTTTTAAAAATAGACTATTCATCCTTTAAAATTAACTGAACTATTGGTTCCCTTCCCTGTGAAGTTTCTTTGACATCCCTACTCCCCCAGGTAGGAGTAACTGCTCTTTCAGTACTTAATATATAAATGACTAAAACATTTCTGATGATACTAAAGCCAATCAGTTGCTGTCAAGTCAGCGCTGACTCATGGTGACCCCTGTGTGCCAAGTAAAATTGTGTTTCATAGCGTTTGTGTGTGTGTGTGAAGTAGTTTATTGTGGTTTGGGTGAAAGTTTACAGAGAAAATTAGTTTTCCATTCAACAATTTATACATATTTTGATTCGAGACATTAGTTGAAATCCCCTCAATGTAACCGCACTCTTGTCACTTCTTCCCTAGGTTTCCTTTTGCTCATCTTTCCCACACCTTCTTGCCCTCTGAATTTTGTTTTTGGGCAAATCCAGAGCTTTTCTGATGGCTGATATTTTGGAAGCAGATCACCAGGCATTTCTTCTGAGGTGTCTCTGTGTGGACTCCAATCGCCAAACTTTAGGTCAGTAGCAGAGCAAAGCAGAGCAAAGAGTATTAACTGTTTGCACTCACTCCTCTGATGATATTGGAGCTCACTATCTTACATCTCTGCTTCTCACACGAGGCGATGAGCTCAGAGGCCCAGGACAGTGCCTCACTAATTTGTTTTCAGTTACTAGCACAGCGCCTGGCTTCTACCTTTTCAAAAGGTGTTCAGCAATTTTTCTTTAAAGATAATAATTTGCGCAGATACATATTTTATAAACAATGTTACTAACACACATAATTACCTGGTTGACTCTTTTAAAATTCTAATTTTGATTGATGAAAGCAGACCAAGACCAAAGCTAACTGAGCTACTTGATGACATTGGTAAAATAAATAAGTTGGGACCTTTTTAGGTAGAACGAAGAATTTTGAATTTTTATTACTGAACATTTGTGAAGCACATATATCAAAATTCTACCTTTACATAAATATGTAGATTTTTTCAAAATATAAACGTGTATTTTACTTAAACACACACACATAAATTTTTTCATGGTAGTACAAAATGATATGGGTAAGATGATGATGTTTTTTTTTTTACACAACTTTTTATCATGTAAGACAATGATTTTTGTTGTGATGAGATCCTATGGTGAGCACTTTATTTTGATGCTTATCTTCACACAGAGTCCTATCTAGTGATTTTTAAAGAAAAATAAGAATCCCTTTTCTAAGACATGGTTTGGAAACTCAAATACCTGTAAGAGCCATCAACTGAAGTACATCATCAAGTGCATTATGGATCTATCAACTCTGATTCTCAGCTCCAACTAACTACTGTTATTCACAAATGCAGTCCCATGGTTACCAGATCTGACTTTTCAAAGAAGTTAAAAATAGGGAAATTCAGACTTTTACATAAAACTCATGATTTTTTATATGTTGGCTTAATTCAAAATTTAATATATCAGGGAGGCCAAACTAAACACACCTGCAAGCCATATCTGGCTCATAGGCCAACAAGCTTACCACCTCTAATCTAAAATGTGATGTGTGGCTTATGAATCCAAAACTATAAACGTAATTTAATGGAAGAAAAACTCAGAAAGAAAACTGAAATTTGTGGATGAAACTATGTCCCCTGCCCCCATGTGTTTAGTCATTTCTCTCTTAAATTTCTCCTTCTTTTGAGTTTCTGAAATGGCTATTAATCCAACTAAAATTCAAAACATACCAGGTTAAATGAAGGAATCTGCCCATTATCCTAGCATCTGCTCTGTTTTAAAGAGTGAAATATGGGGTCAATTTCAACTTGCAATTCTTCTAGCCAACTTAAGAGAAATATGTGAATTATTTCTAGCTGGGTGGAAAATTCCCACAGCCAAACAGTCAAGTGACTGCATGGTTGAAAAGATCTATAAGTTATTTCTCCTTTACCATTAGGCAGTACAACACCACTTAAAAGACAAGATGGGTGCCATGGTCAACACCATGCTCTGAGCCCTATCTGGAACCCAATCATAACCCTAGGGAAGATCTCCAAGTTCTTGGAAGCCCTGCCATTTATCTTCTGAAACTGAAGGTTAGAGAGCTTGTGGTTCTAACTATTGGTCCTAGGTGGAAGATTGCATCTGTCAAAAATCCAGAGGATACCAAAGCAAGTTAAAGAAGAAAAGGTTTCAGTTATTTCAGTACTAGAGATGTAATACCTCTCCTCCCTGGTGTATATGAACACCTCGGTCCCAATCTACTCAAGGTTCCAAGGGGTACAACTCTGCTATTTCTACACGGTTTTTTGGCACACAGTCCCAGCTCAACTTTTCTAAACAGTAGACAGTTAGTTCCTCCCCACAGGACCAGTATTGGACCTGGTCATCTACTCATTGACCACTTAAAGCCTCCCCTAGTGGTAAGAACACACCGCTCAAGGGAGAGTTTTATCAATGAATAGGATTAATGGCACATTTGCAACTATCCCACTCCTCAGGATATAGGCAATCAAGGCTTTTCTTAAGTGTTGTGGTGGTTGTTGTTGTTATGTGCCATCAAGTTGGACCCGACTCATAGCGACCCCTCCTTGGGTTTCCAAGGCAATATCACTACAGAAATAGATTGCCCCATCTTCCTTCAGAGGAGTGGCTGGTGGGTTTGAACCACCAGCCTTCTGGTTAGCAGTCAAGTGCCTTAGCTACTATGCTACCAGAGCTCCCTAAGTAGCTTAAGTAGCTTGTGGAAATTCTGTAACAGGCAACATTTTTCCTAATAGGTTCTTCATCCAAGCAACTAAGGGGAAACGATGGTGATCTAATAACATCTATCCATTTGTAGGAACTGTCCATTTTGCCAAGTGATCTGAATCATTCATATACATTGTTCCCTTTTCCTAAAACAGTGAGCATGTGGAAAATACAAATGATAATTTATCTTTTAAATTCAGTCTTTTTAAAAAAAAAAAAAATCACAAAACAAAACATGATGTGGTAGCCCAGGAAATCGTAGTCTGCAAAATATTCCAACTGACAAACAAAAACATAATATGAAAGGCATTGTAAAAACAAGCTACCAAAAAGTAGCCAGGTTCCCTGTCACCCAATGACAGATACTTCCCTCAGGATTGAATGGCGCATAATTACTCTCTCAAGTTGTGATTGGGGGAGGCATTTTATGGTGAGGTTCAGTAGCCTAAAAAGACTGATTAAAATCTGAAATAAAAGCCAGGCAAGCTCTTTTTGAAGAACATGGCCAAAGTCCAATGCCTTAACTGACTTGCATTTTGATGATGTGAACATTAGATCCAACCTTCCAATGACTATAGACATACAGATTTCCAGTGAGGACAGCAGGTGCTTGGAATATCAATAACCTGCACCTCCTTTATAAGCAATTTTTGTGCATTAAGCACCTACTGGACAGCAACTCACACACATCAGCATCCAGCAATTTCAGTAGGTTTTCTTGTCTTTGAAACCTAGCAGAGTTACTTAGTAATATTTGCTCTAAGGAAAAGAATATAATTAACTGCTATCTCCCTTTCCCATAAAGCTGAATATTAAATGGGTTATGAACACATTAGTCCTCAACCCAGGAAGCTGGTTTTGTTCTTACCTCGGCAGCTTGGGTCTCTTGATGTAGCAATGTAAGACCAGTCAAGTCTTCTAAGAAGGAATGTGAAGAATTAAACACCTTCACTAGGAAATTAAATCCTTCTCGTTCATATTGATCAAGAACCTGTAAAACATTTATATTTTTTAAAAAGAGTGTGTAGATTTTAAATGCATATTTTAAAAGTTTCACTTCTAACAATCATAAGTCAAAAACATCATGGTAGTAAAGTAAAGCTAAAACTGGAACTAAATATGGAGATAATAATGCAGTTTTGTGGGCAAAAAACTGGAAGGGTTTAGGATTTATTTATTTATTTTTCTTCTTGAACAAAAATGACAATCTCATCTTCCAGTCCAGGTATCAATTTTTTTAAAAATTTTTATTATGATTTGCGTAAAAGTTTACAGAGCAAACTCATCTTCCATATAACAGTTCATGTACATTTTGCTTCATAACATTGATTGTAATCCCCACAATTTAACAGCTCTCTTCCCACTTCTCCCTGTAGTTATTACCTCTTCCCTGTGTCCTTCTTTCCTATGCATTCCTGCCCCCTAAGTGATCTCCCTGTGCAAATACTGCCCTTCTAATCTCCCATGATTGATCATTTGAAGGAGTGTAACTACCTGGAGTAAAAAATGTTCACCCAAGTCTATTGCTTGGCTGGAAGCCATGGCAGTGAGTTCAATTGCAGGTCTGAAGTGTAACTAGAGGCCATAGTGTTCTCCCACTCTATCCAGGATCTCCTGCACTGATCCCTTTACAAGTGGTGACAGGAGTAGCCGGGCACCATCTAGTTCTTCTTGTCTCATGGTCATGTAGGCTGAGAATTGCATAGTCCCTTCGATAAATTGTTTCCATGCATCTTTGGTTTTCTTCACTCTTCTTTGCTCCAGATGAGGAGAGACAGATTATTGCATCTAGATGGCCTCCTGCAAACTTTTAAGACTCCAGTTGCTACTTATCAAAGTAGGATGTGGAACAATCAATGCTTTTGTTATGTTATGTTATGTTTGTTATGTTATGCCAGTTGAGACTGATGTGCCCTGCGACCACAGTCTGGGCCATAGTTCCAACAATTCACTCCATCATGGTTGGCTGTGGCTATGAAGTTATTATACCTTTGCCTCATGTCAGTTCTACTTATATAGACATTCTTATAGTACATACAAATATGTATGTTGAAATATTGTTTACCAATCATATATGGTCATGGTATATTCCCTTTTGCCTAGACATACCTGATCATTCAGCCTGTCTACCTATGTATCTAACCATAGATTAATGTGTATTATTACTGATAATGCAGTGTGGTAGTTAAGGTTGTATGTCAGTTTGGCTGGGTCTGATTGAGTGGATGGGCAGCTGGATGTAGTTATTCCCTGTGGTGAGATTGGTAATCAGCTCCATGGTGGAATCTACCAGAGCAGCAGAGTAGCTGCTTTAGGGATGTGGGCTGGTTCCAGTGTGTCCAGCTTTTTGGCATGCTTGTATGCAGCCAAGTCACTGTGTAACAGCCTGCCATGCCCTGAAGATCTTGGTACTTTTTCTGGACTTGAATTTGTGGCCTACCATGTTGTTTGGTAATAGTGGAACTGTGCCTTTTTACTTGTCAACCTTGGATTGGTCAGCCTCAACAGCTAGTAGCTGCCTGAGTGAAGAAAAGCCTCTAGCTTCAGTGGGCCAGGAGCAGGAGGCAGAGCTGAAGCCCAAGGTTGAAGGGCTTTCACCCAGCCCCTAGAGCTGGGCACTCTGAACCTGGACTTCTAGCCTCCAAAATTGTAAGAGAATAAACTCCTCTTTGTTAAAGTCATCCCATTTTTGGTATATTTCTGTTAGAGCTGTATTAGGTAAGGAAAATATGCAGTATTATACATGTAAAAATGTTTATCTTTGTTGTCTGCACCTCTTGTGCGACTCTCTGTGTCTTCCTTTTCCCAGGTATCAATTTTTCCAAAATAAAGCAAGTTTCATGCAAATTCACTAAATGTCCTAAAAGAGTTGTTTACTATTACTGGTTCTAAAGTTTACTTGTTAGGGAAATAAAATATAATTACAAGTGCAAAAAGAGCCAAGAAAAAATTAAACAGAGATAAAGAGAAAGAGACAAAAGGATGGGAAAATGCAACCTACTAGCTAGCCAAAATAATTAAAAAATTGAAAAATAAATTTCAACAGGCACGTCACAAAAAAAGCGCACCCAGGTGGCCAATAAACATGAAAAGGTGCTCAATATTATAAGTGGTAAGAGAAATAAAAACTAAAACTACAAGGTAATATTATTTTACATTCACCAGAATAGCTAAAATTAAAAGAAAATACCAAGTGCTAGAAACCGGGATCTTATGGGGATGCAAAATGAGACAGTCACTTTAGAGGTAGGACCTTTACATAACCTAGGATCCAGCAATTCCACTCCTAGGCATATGCCCAACAACAACAAAAAAATGTGTACATATGTGCATCGAAAGACATGAACAATGTTCAGAACAGCACTATTCATAATAGCCCGGAACTAGAAACCACTCGAGTGTTCATTAACAATAGAATGGATAAACAAACTGTAGTATATTCCCACAAATGAAATACCCAACAGCAGTGGGAATGAACAAACTACAGCTATGTGCAACGACACATATGATTCTCACAAACATAACGCTAAATGATAGAAGCAGTATATACTGTATGACTCAATTTTTATACAGTTTTTTTTTTTTTTTTTAAAAAAAGCATAATTAATCTATGATTATCCATGGAGAGATTGTAACTGGAAGGAGACATAAGGGAGGCTTCTGCTGGTTGATTCTAATTCATGGTGACCCCATATGTTACAGAATAGAACTGCACCATAGGGTTTTCTTGGCTGCACTCTTTACAGAACCAGATTATTAGATCTTTCTTGTGTGGCACTGCTGGGTGGGTTCAAACCACTAATCTGAATTAACAGTTGAGTGCAAACCTTCTGGGAGCTCTGGTGGCATAGCACCTAAGGCATCTCACTGCTAACCAAAAGGCTGGCGATTCAAACCCACCAGCCAGTCCTCAGAAAGAAGACCGGGCAATCTACGTGCATAGTGATAGTGCCTCAGAAACCCAAGGAGGTGTTGCTATGAGTCTGATCCAACTCAACAACAGTGAGTTAGTTGGTTTTTTTTGGCAAACATTTTGCACCACCCAGGAACCTTGAGGTTCTCTCTCTATAATATCATCATATTTAAGAATTATCACATTTAGGAATATATTACATTTATGAAACTTAAGAGAAAGCAAACAGTGAACCAGAATGCCTTAGAAATTCTCGCAGAACACAGAAGAATTAGATATAGAAACAAATGTTTCCAGAAGATAGCAGACATCAGAGACAAATCCAAGAAATCAACTACACATGAATAGAAAGGTTGGCAAAGCAATAATATAAGAAACAGAAAAAATGTTTAAATTCTCCTTCTAGAGATCCTGGATAGAATGGAAGAAAAATGTGGAAAAAAATCTCAAAATCATAAATAAAAAATCCAGGCTTATTGGTCTGATAGAGTCTGGTGAAACCCCCGAGACTATGTCCCCTGATCACCCTTCAGGCCCAGAACTGAAGTTACTCCTGTGGCTTAACTTCCATTCAAACAATAGACAGGTATATAAGGTGAACACGTATAAGACAGGCACCTACTCCTTAGAACAATCAATCATGGGAAATCAGAAAGGCAGTATTTGCTCAGCAGGCAAGAATGTACAGAAAAGGACACAGGGAAAAGGTAACCACAAGGAGGAAGGGGAAGACAGCTGTTACATCATGGGGATTAATCAATACCATGAAACAAAATGTGTATGAGCTGTTGAATGGAAAACACATTTGCTCTGCAAACTTTCACCCAAAGCACAATAAATTTTTTTTTTTAATTCTCCTTTCAGAAAATGAAAATCCATAAGGCCTTTGATCCAGCAAGTCCACTTCCTAGACTTCATACAAATATAGTAGCACACAGGCACCAAGACTGATGGGGGAGGATGTTCACTGAACCACTGCTTGCAATAACAAAAGATTGGAGACAACTGCCCTCAGTGCCATTCCGTAGCCACTGAAAGAATAAGGCAGCTCTGGTGATGTTGTGCCTAAGGCATCTGACTGCTAACCAGAAGGCTGGTGGTTCAAACCCACAGCCACTCCTCGAAGGAAGATTGGGCAATCTGCTTCTGTAGTGATACTGCCTCGGAAACCCAAAGAGGGGTCACTAAGAGTCCGATCCAACTCGAGGGCAGTGAGTTTGAGGTGTTTTTCTTTTGTTTGGTACTGTTGAGATGGAATCAACTCAATGGCATTGAGGTTTTTTTTTTTTTGTTTGCTTTAGTACTGATATAAATTGATTTCTAAGACATAGTGATATATTAAAAAGGAATGGCCAGAACCATATGTATAGTATTTATATTTGGAAAAAAAAAGTGAGTGGGGGAAATGTACAAAGGTATAGGCTTCTTTATGCATATAATAACTCTGAAAGAACACACATACATTAGCATAAAGTAGGTGCCTCTGGGGAAGGAAATATTTACTATGTATTCTTTTGGACTACTTGAATTTTTAAAACCATATGCATGCATTAATTATCTAAATAATACTGAACTGTTACTTTGAGCTTCCAGTTTCCAGCATGACATGTAAAGAACTCGGAAGTTGACACCCATTCTCACAGCAAGAAAAAGCTGAACAAACCGAAAATGGACAATTCTTCTTTGATCCATCAGAGAATTGAGGTCTTGGGTCAAAGTGGTTCCCCGAAAACTATAGACAGGCTATGCAGAAAATCACAGCTCCCCTGGAGCATTGCCCAGGAGCAGAAGCCCAGAGCTGGAACCAGTACCGGTGGGGACACTTTGAACTATAAATGATGAATTGCTACAGGCTCAGTATGGATTAGCCCAAGAGTTAAAAACTCCAAGGGGACCCAGTCTTGGGGGGGGGGGGCAGTAGGGAACACACTTTCATGAGTTTTACCTCCAGACACTCACTAGGTTCTCACTGTAAAGACGAGAAAAAATCCAATTCTGCTTCTGGCAGGAGGAGGGGAAAAATATTTTGAAATATGTCCAGAGCTCTCTGTTCTCCTTAATAAGGGCTGCCTTCAAGAAAACTGTTATTACCAGAATTTAACAAACTTGGGTTTTACCAGTGCCTAACCCATATAGAGGAGCTCTGGTAGCATAGTGGCTAAAGCACTTGACTGCTAACCAGAAGGCTGGCGGTTCAAACCCACCAGCCACTCCTCGGAAGGAAAGTTGGGCAATTCTACTTCCGTAGTGATACTGCCTTGGAAACCCAAGGAGGGGTCGCTATGAGTCGGGGCTGACTCGACGACACATAACAAAAACAACAACAACAACAACCCATATAGGGCCACGAAGAGTTGGAATTGACTCTATGGCAATGGGTTGGGTTTGGTTTTAACCCACTTGGGGGAAGGGAAAACCCCAACTAAAGTCCCCTGGAGCCCTCCTGTCTTCACATAAGGGGAGAGGGAATTTTACTTCAGTCTATTTTTTTTTTTTTATTGTTTGGAAATAGGTCTCAGAAGACATAGAAGAAAAAAAAAATTAAAGTATTCATGAAAAGGTGGCACTACAAAGAAGGGAGAGCCCTTCCTCAGTGACAAAAATGAGATGGTAAGGATGAGCAAAGATGCTGTTGAGAAAAACTGGGAAAGAAGGGAATTGGGAGATGATGAGCTCTGAGTCTTGCCAGCAAGATCTGTTGCTGGTAGAGAAAGGGTTAGGATGAAATATGGAACTTAAGGACACTAGTGGTGGTCTGTGACAGCTGTGTGGAAAATCTGAGAAAGAAAGCTGAGCAGCAACACATAAAAGGGTGCTAAGCAATCTGAGGTACCTGGTCAGGACAGAATATGTTAAGTTTTGGGACACAGATAATAAGGATCCATCCAAGCTTGGGGACTGGCAGGATAAAGGTAACAAAGAAAGAAGTGTAGGAAAAAAAAAAAAAATGAGGGGCCGGTGAGTACCAGTGAAGGACTGGGAATGAGGCTCAGGCTCATAAGGAAAGAACTGAAGGCTGGAAGGAACAGTGACTGAGAATACAGTAAAGCTGGATGAGCAGAGAGAATGTTATGCCTCAAGGGATAAACAAAGTAAAGACTTGGGATGATTAACCACAGTAAATTAATTTGACAACCCAATGTCTGGACAAATGGGCATTTAATAAATAACTGATTTTTTCAGTAATAATGAGATTCCTCACATATCAAATGCTATTTCAAGAAAAATGCAGATAATCACCCACAAAATTGTCCCTCAAATATAATAACAAAATTAGAACATTTCTAGATAAACAGAAATTAAGGGAATTTGTTAAAACCAGACCAACCTTATAAGACATACTAAAAGGGAGTCCTTTGAACAGAGAACCAACAGCAGACAACAACTGATGATTAACACACACGATGACATAACCCAGAAACTAACCCAATTATGGAAGTATCCAAAGTAAAATATAGTTACATGACTGTAAACAGAGAACCAGAGACATCATTGGTAAATGAGGACAACTACAAACCAAAAAGAGGGAATAAATAGTGTAGGTACAAAACTTCCAAATGGAGAGGAAGTCCAGACAATATCAAGATAGAACATACTATTTTAAACTTGGAAAGAAAATAGTAAATCACAGGGTAACCTCAAAGAAAACTAATAAACCTCATAAAAATAAAAAAGAGGAAAGGCGCAAATATTTAGAAATACTAAAACAATAGCAACAAGGGAAATGATAAGAAAAATTCATAAAACAAAATGAGCTTAGCTCAGAAAATTATATAGAACAAAGAAATCAGGAAGACCACACACACACACACACACACACACACAAACAAACACATAATAAAATGACAGCAATAAATTCATACTTGTCGACAATTACAATAAATGTAATAAGATTGAATGTACTAAGAGACAGAAAGTTGCAGAATGGATGAGAAAACATGACCCATCGGTATGGTGTCCACAAGAGACATAACTTAGACACAAAGACCCAAAAAAGACTAAAAATCAAAGGCTGGGGGTGGGGGAAATCAAGCAAATGGCAATCAACAAAGAACAGGCCTTGTTGTTGTTGTTGTAATATGCTGTCAAGTCGATTTCAACTCATAGCGATACTATGATATCCAAAGCAGTATACTATGGAAGTAGATTACCCCATCTTCCTTCTGAGTGGCTGGTGGTTCAAATGCCTTAGGCACTATGCCACCAGAGCAGGTGTAGCAATATTAATTTCTGATAAGATAGACATTAAGACAAAAAACACCATAAGAGACAAGGAAGGATATTACATAATGATTAAAGGATCAATTGAACAAGAGGACACAGCCATAATAAATATCTATGAACCAAATGATAGCCCCAAAATACATAAATCAGACCGTAACAGAATTGAAAAGACAAATCAATGACTCTGCAGTAATAGTAGGAGACTTTAATATACCACTTTCGATATAAGACAGAGCAACTGGAAAGAAACTCAACAAAGACATAGGAGAACTAAAGAATACAATCAATCAACTTGACCTTACAGACATATGCAAAGAACTTCACTCAACAGCAGCACAATATATATTCTTTTCTAGTGCACGTGGAACATTCTCCAGAATAGACCATGTCAGGCTACAAAGTAAACCTCAATAAAATTAAAAACATGTAAACACTGCAAAGCATCTTCTCAAATCACACTGCTATAAAATTAGAAAACAAAAATAGGAAAAAACAAGCAAATGCATAGAAGCTGAACAACACCTCATTTAAAAACTACTTATAGAAGAAATAAAAAATAAAACTAAAAAGTTCCTTGAATCAAATAAGAATGGAAACACAATACATCAAAATATTTGGGGCACAGCAAAAGGAGTACACAGAGGGAAGTTTATAGCAATAAATAAATGCACACATCAAAAAAAGGAGAAAGAGCCAAAATCAACAACTTAACCCAACATCTCCAACAATTAGAAAAAGAGCAGCCAAAAAGAAAAAAAAGCCTACAGTTACTACAAGAAAGGAAATAATAATTTGAGCAGAAACAAATGAAACAGAAAACAGAAAAACAATAGAATTAACAAGATTAGAAGTTGGCTTTTTGAAAAGACTAAAATTGACAAACCACTGGGAAATTTAACATAGAAAAGGAAAACATGCAAATAACAAGAATAAGAAATGAAATGGGGAAAAGGAAAACACAGAGAGGTACACAAGAGA
The DNA here is from genome assembly GCF_000298275.1 of Orycteropus afer afer. Classification (NCBI taxonomy): domain Eukaryota; kingdom Metazoa; phylum Chordata; class Mammalia; order Tubulidentata; family Orycteropodidae; genus Orycteropus; species Orycteropus afer. The sequence goes on from NW_006922019.1 coordinate 1,865,659, forward strand.
TGCAGACAACAAAGATAAACACTTTTACATACACAATACTGCATTATCAGTAATAACAAACATTAATCTGTGGGAAGATATATAGGTAGACAAGCTGAATCATCAGGTATGTCTAGGCAAAAAGGAATATACTTATGACCATATATAACTTTGGCAGATGATCCTACATATATATTTTTATGTGCTATAAGAACATCCATATAAATAGAATTAATGAGGCAAAGTTATGATGACTTTTTAGCCAAAATCAACCACCCTAAGGGAGTGAGTTATTGGGCCTATGAGCTTGGAACCATGTCACAGGGGACATCACGCTCAGCTAGCATAAAGTACTACACAACAACAGCATTCTACATCCTACTCTGGTGAATAGTGACTAGGGTCTTAAAAGCTTACAAGCAGCCATCTAGATTGCAACAGCTGGTCTCTCCTCATCTGGAGCAAAGAAGAATGAAGAAAACCAAAGAAGTATGGAAACTATTAGTCCAAGGGACTAGTGGATCATGTGAACATCAGCATACATGACCCTGAAAACAGAAGAACTAGCCAGCTACCACTGTCAACCACTCGGAAAAGGATCAGTGCAGGAGATCCTGGATAGTGTGGGAGAAAAATGTGCAACAAAACTCAAAATCATAAAAAAGACCAGGCTTACTGGTCTGATAGAGACTGGTAAAGCCCCCTAGACTATAGTCCCTACCAGCCAAACAATAGACAGACATGTAAGATGAACATTTATACTGGGTAGGTATAAACTCCTTAGAACAATCAATTATTGTAGATCAGAAGGGCAGTTTTTGCACAGGGAGATAGCTCAGAGGGCAGGAATGCATAGGAAAGAAGGACACAAGGAAAAGGTAACCACAGGGAGGAAGTGGGAAGAGAGCTGTTACATTATGGGGATTGCAATCAATGTCATGAAACAAATGTGTATGAACTGCTGCATGGAAAATTAATTTGCTCTCTAAATTTCCACCCATCTCACAATGATGTTGTTGTTACATGCCATCAAGTTGGACCCAACTCCATAGTGACCCCTCCTTGGGTTTCCACAATGATATCACTAAAGTAGATTGCCCAACCTTCCTTCCGAGGAGTGGCTGGTGAGTTTGAACTGCCAGCCTTCCAGTTAGCAGTCAAGTGCCTTATGCACTATGCTACCAGAGATCCCTCAACTTACGGTAGGGGAAAAAAAAAAAAGGATGACATCACAAAAGAACTAACCAAAATAAAAAGAATGATATCTGGTTACTATGAAGAACTGTACTACAACAAATTTGAAAACACAGAAGAAACAGACAGATTTCTAGAAACACACTACTTACCTAAACAAACACAGACTGAGGTAGAAATTTTGAATAGACCCATAACAAAAGAAGAAATTGAGCAGGTCATAAGAATACTACCAACAACAACAAAAATGTTCTGGCCCAGAAGATCACTGGCAAATTCTATCAAACATTCAGAGCAGAGCTGACACCAATCCTACTCAAACTATTTCAAAACATAGAGAAGGATGGAATCCTCCCAAATTCACTGTATGATACCAAAACCAGGCAAACACACTACTAGAAAAGAAAACTACAGACCAATCTCCCTCATGAACACAGATGTAAAAATCTCCAACTAAATCCTAATCAACAGACTTCAACAACAAATCAAAGAAATAATACATCATGACCAAATGGGATTCATACCAGGTATGCAAGGATGGTTCAACATTAGAAAAACAATCAATGTAATCCATTACATAGTAAAATAAAGGAAAAGAACCACATGATCATATCAGTTAATGCAGAAAAGACATTTGATAAAATCCAACACTCATTCCTGATAAAAACTCTTAGAAAAATGGGAATAGAAGGCAAATTCCTAAACATAATTAAGAGCATATATGGAAAACCAATGTTCAACATTATTCTCAATGGAGGCAGACTGAAAGCATTCCTCTTGTGAACAGACACCAGACAATAATGCCCTCTATCACCACTCTAATTCAACATTGTATCGGAAGTCCTGGCCAGAGCAATAAAGCAAAAGAAGGAAATAAAGGCATCCAAATTGGTAAGGAAGAAGTATAACTAACTCTTATTGCCAGATGATATGATTCTATATATAGACAATCCCAGAGATTCAGCAAGAAAACTAGTGGAACTAATTGAAACATTCAGCAAAGTGGCAGGATACAAGATCAGCAAACAAAAATCAATCAGATTCCTCCACATCAACAAAGAGATCTCTGGAAAGGAAATAAGGATAATGATACCATTTACAATAGCTACCAAAAAGATAAAATACTTAGGAATAAATCTAATCATAAACACAAAAGACCTATACAAAGAAAACTACAAACCACTATTATAAGAAACTAAAAGAGACCTATATAAATAGAAGAACATAAAATGCTCATGAATAGGAAGACTGGACATTGTGAAAATATCAATACTACCCAAAGCAATCTATCTATCTATCTATCTATCTATAATATAATCCTGGTCCAGCCTCCATCAACATTCTTTAAGGACATGGAAAACCCAATCACTAATTTTATACGGTAAGGAAAGCAACCTCAGATAAGCAAAATGCTACTGAAGAAAAAGAACAAAGTGGAAAGTCTAACTTTTCCCAATCTCAAAACCTACTATACAACCACAGTAGTCAAACAGCCTAATATTAGTACAATGACAGACATATAGGCCAATGGAACAGAACTGAGAACCCAGAATTAGATCCGTCCGTCTATGGAGAGCTGATCTTTGACAAAGGGTCAGAATCCACTAAATGGGGAAAAGTCTCTTTAATAAATGGTACTGGCAAAACTGGAAATCCATTTGCAGAAAAATAATACAAGATCCAGACCTCACACCATATATAAAATCTAACACAAGATGTATTAAAGACTTAAATGGAAAATCTAAAACTATAGAGATCATCATAGAAAAATTAGGGACAAACTTAGCAGCCCTAATTTATGGCATAAGTAGACTATCAAACATAACCAAAAATGTGCAAACAGAAGATAAAGTAGGTGACTAGGACCTTCTAAAACTTAAATTCTTACACACATCAAAAGACTTCTCCAGTAGAGTAAAAAGAGAACCTACAGATTGGGGAAAAAAAAAATTTGCCAATGAAGTATCAAACATGGGACTTATCTCTAAAATTTATAGAAAACTTCAACACCTCAATGACAAAAAGACAAACGATCCAATTAAAAGATGGGCAGAGGATATGAAAAGACACTTCACCAAAGACGACATTCAGGTGGCAACAAACACATGAAGAAATGTTTACGATCATTAGCCATCAGAGAGATGCAAATCACAACAACAATGAGATATCCTCTCACTCTAGCAATAATAGCAAAGTTCCACAAGACAGAAAACAACAAATGCTGGCAAGGGTGTGAAGAAATTGGAACCCTTATATTCTGCTGGTGGGACTGTAAAATGGTATTCAATCACTGTGGAAAATGGTATGGTGCTTCCTTAAAAAGTTAGATTGATACAGCAATCCCACTATTAGGTGTATATCCTAAAGAAGGGTGAGCCAGGACACAAATAAATACATGCACACCCATGTTCACTGCAGTACTATTCACAATAGCAAAGAGATAGAAATGACCCAAGAGCCCATCAGCAGATGAACAGATAAACTATGGTACATACACACAATGGAATACTATGTAATGTTTGAGAATAACAATGAATCCATGAAACACCTCATAATGTGGAAACGTGGAGGATATTATGCTGAGTGAAATAAGTCAATCACAGCAGGACAAACACTGTATGAGTCCACTATTATAAAATGTCAAGGAAAGGCTTACACACAGAAAGAGATATTCTTTGATGTCCATGTATAGGGGTGGTAGATGATATTTCTACATACATATTTGTATATGGTGTAAAATTATCCATGTATATACCAAAGTTAATAGGGGATGAAGTTATGAGAACTTTACCATAACTGAACACCTTTAGGAAATGAGTCAATGGGCCTACTGGCTCAGGATGGCAGTTGCAGGAGACATCAAGGTCAAGGGGCATAAAATATTCCACAAAGACAATTCTCTACATCCTACTTTGGTGAGTAGCAACTGGAGTCTTAAAAGCTTGAGAGTGGCCCCCTGATGTGCAACTACTGGGGAAAGGGAGGAGAGGGGAGGAAACCTGGAAAAAAAAAAAAGAAAAAAGAAAAATGCATTGACCCATGTCACTTCAGTTTTGTGTATTTCACTGTACATAAATTATATTTCAAAAAAAAAAAAAAAAGGTGGGGACCAGGTTTGCTGGTCCAATAGAGCCTGGTGGGACCACTGAGACTATGGCCCCGAGCTGCCCTTCAGGTCTGGAATTGAACCCACACCTATGGTTTCCAGCCAAACAACGTACAGGCATGTGAGTTAAACATTTACCTCAAGTAGACACACACCCTGGAGAGAACAATCATGGGAAAAGGAAGGGCTGCTTATGCACAGGGAGCAGCTCAGGGGGCAGGAGAGTATGGAGGGATGGACACTGGGAAGAGGTAACTATGGGGAGAAAGTGGGAGGGGAGCTGTTGCATTGTGGTAAACTGTGGTCAATGACATGAGACAAAGTATATGTGAACTGCTGTATGGAAAGTGAATTTGCTCTGTAAATCTTCACCCAGATCAAAATTAAAAAAAAAAAAATTGTATTTCAATAAAATTGCAAAAAGATAAAGTGCAACTATTGAGCTCTCCCCATCTAGAGCAAATAAGAGTGAAGAAAGAGACTGGTGGAACCTCTGAGATGATAGCCCTTAGTCACCCTTCAAACCTAGAACTGAACCCACCCCTGTGGTTCAACTATCACTCAAACAATAGACAGGTCTATGAGGTGAACAATAACACTAGAGAGGTATGCACTCCTTAGAATAATCAACCACAAGAGATCAAAAGGGCAGCATTAGCCTAGGGATAAAACTAAGAAGGCGGCAATAGATAGGAAAGAATGGCAAAGGGAAAGTGTAAGCACAGGGAGGAAGTGGGAAGAGTGCTGTTACACTGCAGGGACTGCAATCAAGAAACAAAATATATATGAATTATTGAATGGAAAACCAATTTGCTCTGTAAACTTTCACCCAAATCACAATAAAAAGCTTAAAAAAAAACTTGGAAAAAAATTTTGGAATAATTCCAGAGGTGATACTTTGTTCCCACCTTAATTAAGCTTTCAAACTTGTAAGACTATGTTTCCACAGATAATTTCACAATGGTGCAAAACCAACAGTGGAAAAACTAACAGCCAGGACAGAATGAAGTGAAGCCTCCCCCACAATCAGGATATACAGAAAGTTTAATGTTGAAACATTATTAATAGCACTGGCTTAAAAAATATGTGGAAAAAGTTAATCCTCTAGGGGCATATTTAATCACTCAAGGGTTTTCCAGTATTCTCTTTATGTGCTGGGGAGTTAATCTGTGTTACGAGTATATGCAGCTTATAAAAGGTATGGGAAATTTTTTCCCACTACAAACAGCTTAATCTTCTTAAAGGGGAACATGTGTTTAAAACTATCAAAAAACAAAAAAAAACTATCAATATGAATATTAGCACTGCAACTAGCTGTCAGTCTACATAAAACACATCATACCTCTTAAGTGAATTATATAATACATGTTCCTGAGATGTATACATATATTAAATTTTAGAAGGTTGTAATTATTCCAAAGGCACTGGAAGAGTTTGCTAAATACAGAAATAACAATGACTCTTTTAGTATAAGGGTATGGATCCTTTCCTAATGGACATGATTTTCTGTACTTACCTGTTCTATAAGCTAGGTTTTCTTTATTCATGACATACATGAACCTATATCCCTGGACAAAGATGGAAGAATCTCTTTTTCAAACACAATTTTAGTGACTCCTTACTGTTTCCTTGATCAAACCCATACAGTCTAGCTAGGCATTTAAGCCCCTCCCAAACCCTCGAATTATGGGCAATTTTCTGGAAAATGTCTTTCACAGGGTTCTAAGATCTCCTGACAACACTACGTAATGGTTTTCCTCTCATGAGAAGCAAAAGGGATTTGTAGTTTGCAAATATTGCCTTTTCTCCTTAAACAAGGGATACCAGGAATTGGGCACCCCATCTGAAAAACAAATCTCAACTATTTTCAAATGGGGAAGGAAACATACAATTTCTACAAACCTCTTGTTCAAAGTCTCCTTTGCTTAGAAGTTGTTCTTGCTCTTGATGTTTTAAAAATATACATGTGTACATATTTCTCAAATAAGTAGGGGAAAGTTGTCCAGTGTCCCAAATATGGTAATAGATGAGTATGACTGGAAGTCACCAGGGCCCTTCATTTCTGTCTTAAGAGAATCCACAAAAGAAGGGTCAGAACACTCCCCTCTTAGGGACAGTCATCCAGTCTTGTCTGTAGGGATTTTGCTCCAAATTGAAGACCAAATCCTCTGTTTTCAACTAAGGTTGCTGAGGGAGCTATTCCAGAATGCAGAATCCCCATTTTGGATAATGAGCTGGAAGCAATGTTAAGAAGACCAGGAAACCCCTTGGCTACTTTTTCTCTTGATGTCCTGGGATTTCCCTCATCATAGTAAAAAATAATCACAGAATGGGGAAATAAAGCTCAGATTTCATTAGCTCCTAAAACACCACTGTCCCACCTTCATTGCCCCCTGCTCTACCACAGGACCCTCACCTTGGGAAAGCTCCAGGCTCCATTCTTTTCTCTCTTGGTGCTGCCCTATTTAGAGTGATCTCCTGTCTTTCCCATAAATATGGATACTTTACTTCATGAAAACTCAGCTCAAACCAAACACCTTGAGGGAATGAGTCACTGGGCATGGGGACTCAGGACCACAGTCTCAGGGCACACCAAGGTCAACTGGCATAACATATTCCACAGAGACAATGTTTTATATCCTACTTTGGTGAGTTGCATCGAGGGTCTTTAAAGCTTATGAGAGACCATTGTGGTACAGTGAATTACTTGGTACAACTCTTTTAGCCATGTCTTTGTGGTTCCTACCAGATTACCGGACATAACTATGCAAATATAAGGGGATTGGATAACTTGTGAGTAATGTAAATAAGGCACATGGCACCCTTGTGGGGGTGGGGCCATGCAAATAAGGTATATGGAACTCTAATGTGGGGATTGGTTAGTTTTGCCATTTTGCTAGGCTTAAAATGAACCCTCCTAGAGGCAGAAGTGGGAGCTCTGGTAGCGTAGTGTCTAAGGCACTGCTAACCAGAAGGCTGGAGGTTCAAACTCAGCAGCCACTCCTCGGAAGGATGGTTGGGCAATCTACTTCCATAGTGATACTGCCCCAGAAACCCAAGGAGGGGTTGCAACAAGTCAGGTCTGACTCAACAGCACATAACAACAACAACAGAGGCAGAAGTGGGGATCTCACTGCCATCAAGAGAGAAAAGCTGGCGGTGGAGTGGAGCATGTCCTTGGACTTGAGATCCTGCACTAGACCTCCTTGGCAGAGATACCTGGCAGAGACCACCAGCAGACATGACTGTCTGAGACCACCAGCTGAGGAGCCAAGAAGCACATGACAGAGTGGTGGGCTTGCCAGCCCACGGAGAGAGAAAGCTGAGTGGCTTTGGGCAGAAGGTTTGCTGGCAGAGTGGGATGTACTTAGGTGTACTAGTTGGCAGACCTAAAAGAGCTTTGTAACACTTACCACAGCAGGGCAGGGGCCTGGCCAAAAGGCCAAGGGGCAGAGAAGTATGCCTGAGGGCATAGCAGAGGGGAGACTATCTTGATCAAAGAATTATATCCTGACAGCATTCTGGAACCTGAATGGGTAGCCTGTTATTTTCTTAACAAACCCCATAATCGTTAAGTATTGTCTGTGAGTTCTGTGTGGCCATTACAATGAATTATCAAACCCAGTAAAGAAGTAGTGAGAGCCATGGGAGGGCTGGTTAGTGCTAGAGTTGGTAAAAAGGCTGGAGGGTGATAGCATATCTGGCCTTATAGGAATAAGCCTGGGGCTGCTGATGGTAATTCTGTCTCCCTCTTCTGGAGTTAGACGAGGTCAGAGAAGTATGCCACCCTCATGTCCTTTTGTACCACTGAAGGTGCAACTATTAGTCTCTCTTCATCTAGAGCAAAGAAGAATGAAGAAAATGAAAGATGCAAGGAAACAATTAGTCCAAAGGACTAATGGAGCACATGAACCCCAGCCTCCATGACCCAGAGACCAGAAGTACTAGTTGATTCCCAGCTACTACTACTGACTGCTCTGAAAGGGATCACAATAGAAGGTCCTGTACAGAGTAGGGAAAAAAGTGGAACAAAACTCAAAGTCATAAAAAAGACCAGGTTTACTGATCTCATAGACAGCAGTAGAACCCCCAAACTATGGCCCTTAGACATTCTTCAAGCCTGGAACTGAACTTACTCTTATGGCTCAATTTTTAGCCAAACGACAGATAGGCCTGCAATGGGAACAATAATACCAGGAAGGTATGTACTCCTTAAAATAGTCAATCCGGCGAGATCAAAAGCGTAGCGTTTGTCCAGGAATAAAGCTAAGAAGGCAGGAAGGAACAGGAAAGAAGGACAAAGGGAAATGGTAAATACAGGGAGGAAGTGGAATGAGTACTGTTACATTGTGGGAATGTATGTCACACATACAAAAAAAGTGTATGAACTGTTGAATGAAAAACCAATTTGTGCTGTAAATTTCACCTAAATCTCTCTCTCTCTCTCTCTCTCTCACACACACACACACAGAGACAAGTTAAAAAAAAAAAATTCAGCTCAAGAATCGACTCCTATAAGAAGCGTTCCCTGATTAACTCTTCTCCCTATTGTTTATTCTCTTCACTTTTGTATTCTCAGTAGCTCTGGTGGTTAAAGGAGCTCTGGTAGCATAGTGCCTAAGGCACTTGACTGCTAACCAGAAGGCTGGCGGTTCAAACCAACCAGCCACTCCTCGGAAGGAAGGTTGGGCAATCCTACTTCCGTAGTGATACTGCCTCGGAAACCCAAGGAGGGGTCGCTATGAGTCGGGGCCGACTCGACGGCAAACAACAACTGGTGGTTAAAGCATTTGGCTGCTAACCAAAAGGTTGGTAGTTTGAATCCACCAGCCACTCTGTGGGAGAAAGATGAGGCAGTCTGCTTGTGTAAAGATTTACAGCCTTGGAAACCCTATGGGGCAGTTTTACTATGACCTACAGGGTCACTGGAGCTCTGGTAGCATAGTGCCTAAGGCACTTGACTGCTAATCAGAAAGCTGGCGGTTCAAACCCACCAGCCACTCTTCAGAAGGAAGACGGGGCAATCTACTTCCGTAGTGATACCACCTCGGAAACCCAAGGAGGGGTCGCTATGAGTCAGGTCAGACTCGATGGCACATAACAACAACAACAACAATAGGGTCACTAGAGTAGGAATCAACTCGACGGCAGTGAGTTTTTGGTTTTGCATCCTCTGATCACTCTTTCCAGAGAACACTGGGCTGTCAAAGGAGTTGAGGACAATAGTCTGTCACTGGTGATCAAGAGTTGATGGCATTTTCAAATATCAACCAGATGTCCAGTGACTTTGTTTCTGTTTCTATATATGTTAAGTAACACAAGCAGCTAACAGATGAGAAAATAGCTTCATATGGAAGCATGCTGCTATCATCACAACTAAATCTGATGCTGCTAACTTATTTTATTGGATACAGGTAGAATTCATAAAACCAAATTTTAAATACAGTATAGATCTGAGTTCAAGACACGTAGTAATATGTCAAAAACTATAGCGTTAATCAGGATAATTACTGGCATGCCCAAAATATAGAACAGATAAGTCTTTTGTTCTTTGCTTGAAATCACTGAATAGTGCACATTATTCTTAGACATCCAAATGCAAAATGGCACAAGGGTCATTTAGAGGATATGGGAGATTGCAAAGAAAAACATCAAATAGCTTTAAAATGGAGATAATTTACTTTGGAATAAAAGTTCCAATGCTTTAGTATTTTAATTGAACTTATGGTACAACACACAACTGTATTAAAAAGATTCAAATAATGATATATCTTGGTATCTTCACCCACCAAGATTTACTGTGGTCAACAGAGTAGAAGGAAAGTACTTCAGAATTTGGAATTGACATGCAACTGGGAGCAATCCTTGAACAGTGAGCAAAATTCTTACCCTCTATGAGCCAGTTTCCTCATTTAAAAAATGAGGTTACAGCTACAGGCCTGCCTCCCTGCTTATGGAGACACAAACAAGACGTAATGACTTAAAAAAAAAAAAAAAAAGATTTAATGACTTCAATCACTGAAAGAGTGGTAACAAATGGTTATAGAAGTGCTATGCATTTATTGCTTTTAAAATGTAATTATTGCAAGACAGACCTTGATAAGCACAGACCACATGACAAGAACACACATAGCCATGTCAGCAAAAATAGTGAAGAAAAGACCTCTGTAAACTCTTTCCTCCATATAAGCAAAGAGAGCACTGGCAAAATTTGTGGAGCATTTATTTAAAACAAACAGCTAAATCTCTATAAAAAGTGAACTTTATGGCTCTGCAACCTCTCCAGGCTTACAGGTGAGGAGAGACAACACAGGGACACCAGAGTAGCAGGCCCGAAGAGCAGGGAAGGGGATAAAAGCCTTGAGCCCCAGGCTTACAGGTGAGGAGGCACAACGCAGGGACGCTAGAGTAGCAGGCCAGAAGAGCAGGGAAGGGGATAAAAGCCTTGAGCCCCAGGCTTACAGGTGAGGAGACACAACGCAGGGACGCCAGAGTAGCAGGTCGGAAGAGCAGGAAAAAGGGGATTAAAAGCCAGGAAGCCAGACAGAGGAACAGTCAGCCAGGTGGGGGTGACACGAGAGGTCTCCAGCAGCAGGACAA
>NW_006922019.1:1892020-1894398 GCF_000298275.1 Orycteropus afer afer
ACTCCCTGGAGAAGGATGTCATGCTTGGTAGGGCGGAGGGTCGATGACAGAGAGGGAGGCCTTCAACGAGATGGATTGATACGGTGGCTGCAATGATGAGCTCAAGTATAGCAGGGATTGTGGGGCTGGCGCGGGATAGGGCAGTGTTTCGTTCTGCTGTGCATGTGGTCGCTATGAGTCAGAAACGACTCGACGGCACTTAACAACAACAACAACAACCTCTCCTATTCTCCTTCCCCTCCCCATCTTCTCAGTAGCCTTGAAAATCAACAGTAACATTGATATCTGGGGATCTGGAGTGATGAAAATATTCTGTATGCATAACCATGATCATCTCAGCACTACTCACAACAGCAAAAAGATGGAATCAACCTAAGTGCCCAGAAACAGATGACTGGATAAACAAACTGTGGTACACATGCACAATGTGTACTACACAACATTAAAGAATACCAAGAATCTGTGAAACACTGCATAACATGGATGAACCTGGAGGACATTATGCTGACAGAAATTAGTCAATAACAAAAGGACAAATATTGTATGAGATCACTACTGTAGAAAGTCCGAGTGCAGGTCAGCAAAAACTGATCAATGCAAAGGAAGACACTGGGAGGAGCACAAGAGTTAAAGGCAACAAAGGTAAATAACATTACACACATAATCCTGCAATAACAGTAACAAGAATAATCTATGAGTGGATGTGGATGCACAGATACATGTGAACTGAAAAGATATGGGACGGGAAATGAGAACACACCCAAAGACATGTATAGGTTTCAGAGAGGATATTTCTACATATGTGTGTATGTATATATATGTGTGTGTGTGTGTGTGTGTGTGTGTGTATGTGTGTGTGTATATATACATATATATACACACATATATATACACATATATATATATACATATATATATACACACATATATATATACACACATATATATACACATACACACACACACATACATACATACATACACATAAGGAGCTCGGGAACTCTGGTGGCATAGTGCCTAAGGCATTTGACTGCTAAACAGAAAGCTGGTGGTTCAAACCCACCACCCACTTCTCAGAAGGAAGGTTGGGCAATCTATTTCTCTAGTGATAACACCTTGGAAACCCAAGGAGGTGTCACTATGAGTCGGGTCTGACTCAATGGCAGTGAGTTTCTCAGTGGTACAGTGGTTAAAGCATTGGGCAGCTAACTAAAAAGTCAGTAGTTTGAACCCACCAACCGTTCCTTGGGAGAAAGATGAGGCAGTCTGCTTCTGTAAAGATTTATAGCCTTGGAAACTCTATTAGGCAATTCTGCTCTGCTCTACAGGGTCATCATGAATTGGAATCCACTGAATGACAGTGGGTCTGGTTTGTCATGTACATATACGTGCTGCAAATATATCTATGAATATAGTACAGCATACAGTGGGCAAAGTTATGAAAACTTCTTGGCCATAACCAAACACCTTGAAGGAATGAGTCACTGGGCCTATGGGTGGTCAATCAGCATAACATAGTCAACAAAGACAATGTTCTGCATCCTACTTTGGAAAGTAGTGACTGTGGTCCTAAAAGCTTGTGAGCAATCATTGAAGATGCAAATATTGGTCTCTCTCAGTCCAGAGCAAAGGAGAGTGAAGAAAACCAAATATGCATGGAAATAATTAGCCCAAAGTACTAATGTACCACACAACCTCAACCTCCACATCCCTAAAGATCAAAACAAATAGATGGTGTCCAGCTATCACTATTGACTGCTCTGAAAGGGATTACAATAGAAGGTTTGGGTAGAGTTGGAGAAAAATGTGGAACAAAACACAAAATAATAAAAAAGACTAGGCTTACCCATCTGATAGAGACTGGTGAAAGTCCTTAGATATCCCTCAAGGTCAGAAGTGAACTCATACCCGTGGCTCAACTTCCAGCCAAACAATAGACAGGTGAGCAATAACACCAGAGAGGTATGTGCTCATTAGAAAAATTAACCATAAGAGATTAAAAAGGCTCCTTGAGAAAGATTGGGTAAGAGAAGAAATAAAAATTGAAATTAAAAAATTCCTTGAATCAAATGAGAATGATAACACAACATACCAAAATCTTTGGAACACAGCAAAAGCAGTGATCAGAGGCCAATTTATAGTAATACATGCACACATCAAAAAAGAAGAAAGAGACAAAATCAATACTTTAAACCAACATCTTCAACAATTCGAAAAAGAACAGCAAGAAAAGCCTACAGTCACCAGAAGAAAGGAAATGATACAGATTCGAGCAGAAATCAATGAAACAGAAAATAGAAGGGCTATAGAAAAAAATCAACAAGACCAGAAGTTGGTTTTTGGAAAAGATCAATAAAATTGACAAACCACTGGCAAAT
>NW_006922019.1:1895063-1897731 GCF_000298275.1 Orycteropus afer afer
AGGCATTTGATAAAATCCAACACCCATTCCTGATCAAAACTCTCAGCAAAATAGGAATAGAAGGGACATTCCTCAACATAATAAAGGGCATCTATGCCAAACCAACAGCCAACATTATTCTCAAGGGAGTGCTCTTGAGAAGCTTTACAACCATCAATTTTTGAGGATTGTAGGGGATCAGAACCACCACCTGCCTGTCAGTTTGTTGTACTGCAATGGCTTCCATGTTGCTGTGAGGCTGTATGCTATGCCACCAGTATTTAATATGCCAGCAGGGTCACCCATGGTGAACAGGGTTCCGTGGAATTTGCAGAGTAAAATAGACTAGAAAGAAAGGCCTAACAATCTGCTTCTGAAAATTAACCAAAAAAAACTCTATTGATCACAACAGAACATTATCCCGGAGTCTGGAAGATGTGTCCCCTAGGTTGGAAGGCATTAAAAATACACAGTAGCTGCAACAATAGATTTCAGCATGCCACCAATCGTGAGGATGGGGCAGGACCAGGCAGCATTTTGTTCTGTTGTACATAAGGTCACCAAGAGTCACAGCCAACTGGACAGCAACTAACAATGATAACTGGGGATCAGAGAACTGGTGTAGATCCTTGGGTAGAAAAGCTAAGCTGCCTCCCCTCACCCCTCAAGACGAAAGAAAGAAAGAAGGAAGAAAAGCCAACCAGTCACTAGTGACTTTCTCTGAATCTATAAAATCGCTCTCTTCTGTTTATCACAAAAGCAAAATAAGGTAATTTTCAAATAATTTGCCTCCACAACACTGAGCTGGTTAAGGACAGAATATTGTTTTATGATCAAAATAGTTACAAATGGGTGCTCTGACCAATTAATCTAGTCTTTTGAGACATACCATTCCAGGTCATAAATTTGAGGAGGGCTGACTTTAAATATCAATACAAGTCAATGGGGAAACAGGTTGGAAAAATACAAACAAGAAGCTTCTCCACGAATAACTACAGCTGGGAGTGAGTAGTTGGACCTGTGGGGTCGGGACTATGGTTGCAGGGGGCATCAAGCTCAATTAGCATAACATACTACACAAAAACTTTGTTCCACCTCCTTCTTCAGTCAGCAGAAACTGGGATCTTAAAAGCTTGCAAGTAGTCATTTAGATGCAACAATGGGTCTTCTCCTCGTCCAGAGCAAAGAAGAATGAAGAAAACCAAAGACATATGGAAACAATTAGTCCAAGGGACTGGTGTACCATGGGATCCTCAGCCTATACAACTACAAGACCAGAAGAACTAGATGGTGCCCAGCTACTACTGTCAACTACTTGGAGGGAGATCTATGCAGGAGATTCTTGATAGAGTGGGAAGACAATGTGGAACAAAACTCAAAATCATAAAACAAAGGAAGGGGGGAGACCAGGTTTGCTGGTCTGATAGAGCCTGAAGAAACCCCTGAGACTATGGCCCCTAACTGTCCTTCAGGTCTGGAATTGAACCCACTCCTGTGGCTTTCAGCCAAATAAAAGATGGGCATATGAGCTGAACATTTACATTAGGTAGATATACTCCTTGGAGAGATCAATCATAGAAGGGCTGTGTATGCACAGGGAGACAGCTTGGGGGGCAAAAGTACATGAGAGGGAAGGACACAGGGAAGAAGTGGCTATGGGGAGGAAGTGGGAGGAGAGCTATTGCACTGTGTCAATGTCATGAGACAAAGTATATATGAACTGCTATATTGAAGATGAATTTGCTCTGTAAATTTTCACCCAAATCACATTAAACATTAAAAAAAGAGTAACTATAGCCAAAACCACTCAGTATTCATTCAAATATTTACAGAGAGCCTGTTCTAGGTTCTAGGCTTCTCTGGGAATCCAGCATGTTTCTGCATAGGGGTACTCTCCTGTATCTTTGGTGCAGGAGAGAACCAAGTATCTAATGTGATGTACATGCATCCAGAACTATCTGTGCATTGTGATAGTCATATTCTGGCCTCAGATTTGTTCATGCATTACTATTTTATTGGTTTGATTTTACTCCCTTTAGCTTTTTCATTAATCTCCAAAACTTAGAAAAAAGTCTATTTTACCTACTTAAGTCTCAATTAACAACATGGAAAAAGCAGCTTTTCTTGCCCCTAATTAAATGTCAGTAACTCACAGGGAAAACAAATCCTAAAAACTACATAGGTTAAAGGTTTATATCATTACTATTTTTTAATGATTTCCTTTCATCCTTCATTAAAGAGACTGGCAACCAAAAGATAGGTGGTTTGAATCCACCAGCCACTCTGTGGAAGAAAGATGAGGCAATCTGCTTCCGTAAAGATTTACAGCCTTGGAAACTCAATGGGGGTTGCTATGAGTCAGAATCGACTCCATGGCAGTGAGCTGGGTTTGGTTTGTTTCATCCTTCAATTTCTAAACAGAAGGACTCAGATGAAAACTACCTATTATTCTTTTTTTTTTTTAATTATTATTTTTTAATTTTATTTTATTTTTTTATTGTGATGTGGGTGAAGATTTACAGAGCAAATTCACTTTCCATACAGCAGTTCACATATACTTTGTCTCATGACGCTGACCACAGTTTACCACAGTGCAACAGCTCCCCTCCCACTTCCTCCCCATAGTTACCTCTTCCCAGTGTCCATCCCTCCATGCACTCCTGCCCCCTGAGCTGTCTCCCTGTGCATA
>NW_006922019.1:1898314-1932796 GCF_000298275.1 Orycteropus afer afer
TTGGTCCCTCAGGGTAGCTGGCTGTGACCAAGCAGTGACCACAACCTTGCCCCTTGTCAGCTCTACTATACACCTGGGAATTCTGATCATTCACATACACTTATAGGACCACTGTCTGCCAACCCTATACATGTTCTTGGATACACTCTCCATTTCATAGACATACCTAATAGTTTAGCCTGTCCACCCATCTATCCATCCATATACCCGTGGAAAACTACCTATTATTCTTAATATTCTCATATGAACACTAACTGAAATGCCTACTATCTAAAACAAATACAATTTCCCTTAATCACCCATCTCTCTCTTACTATCTCCTCCCCAATGTACTTAACAGTAAGACACTCTCTGAAAAATGTATCCCTCTACTTCATTTTCCCTTCTCCCTTTAAGTAGTCCAACGAGGATTTCCAACCTACTAGCCACTCCTCAGAAGGAAGATGGGGCAATCTACTTCCATAAAGATTTACCAGCTTAGAAACCCAGTGGGGGTTGCTGAGTTGGAATTGACTCAATGGCAGTGGGTTTGTTATTTTTTTAAAATCAATTAAGAACACTTTTGTCAAGATGACCTAGGATTGATGGTTGCACAACAGCATATATTTACTACAAATCACTAAACTATACACTTACTATCATGTGTCCCCCCCAAAAAAAAAAAAAAAAATCCAAAACTCAGTGCCATTGAGTTGATTCTGATTCATAGCGACCCCACTCTGTTTCTGAGGCAGTAAATCTTTAAGAAGTATATGGCCCCATCTTCCTTTCACCGAGTGGCTGGTGGGTTTGAACTGCCAACCTTCTGGCTAGCAGTCAAATGCCTTAAGCACTAACCCACCAGAACTCCTTATCATGCTTCCAGATAGGTGAACTTTATGGTAGTAAATTATACCTCAGTAAGACTACTGAATAACAGCCAAACCCGCTGTCATCAAGTTGACTCTGATTCATAACAACCCTATTGGACAGAATAGAACTGTCCCATAGGATTTCCAAGGCTGTAAATCTTTACAGAATCAGACAGCCTCATCTTTCTCCCACAGAGTGGCTGGTGGGTTTATGCCACCAATGTTTTGGTTAGCTGTCAACGTTTTAAGCACTGTACCACTTGAATAAGAAGAGAGATAAGAAATACAAATTTAACTCTATAGTACCAACATTTGTGTAAATGAAACGATTTAGTTTAAGTGTAGTGTAAGTGTACTATTCAGTTCTATACTCACTGCAACATATGTAGTATGTTTGGTGTTTGGTTTTTTTTTTTAAGGTACTGTAATTATTGAAGAGAACAGATTTCCGATTTTAATTAAGACATTAAAGGTGTTTAAGTTTAGATTCAACATTTTAGTAACAGGAGAAATCTGACTTGATACATTGCTAACTTGATAAATTAGTTATTAAGTGGGTAGGTACTGGGTGATTGACTAACCAGAGAGGTGCTGAAGGTTTCTATTACATTTTTCTCATGACAGAATCTGTTCATACATCAAAAATACATAAACGAAATGCTGAACATAAAGCAGATTGATTACCTGCTCTAGTGAGGCTTTAAGTGGCAAGGAAGACATGGAAATCCTTAGTAGTGGTTCTCAAATTTTATAGTACCTCAGAATTCCCTGAGGGCTTGTTAAAACACAGATTGCTGGGGCCTACCCTATGGTTTCTGATCTATTAGTTCTGGGTGGAGTCCTTGGGGGTAAGGTCTGTTAGCTGAAAGGTTAGCGGTTTGAGCCCACCCAGAGGTGGCTCAAAAGGCATAGTGACCTACTTCTGAAAGACCAACAACTGAAAACCCCACAGAGCACAGTTCTTCTCTGATACACATGGGGGCCGCCATGAGTCTGAGTTGCCTTGACAGCAATTGCTGATGGGAAAAGTCTGGGGTGGGGTCTGAGAATAGCGTTTCTAACACATTCCCAGATGATGGTGATGCTGCTGATCCTCATACCACACTGAGAACCACTGCTCTCTGTAAACAGCAGCACACCGCCTGAAGAATCAACCCATAAAGAAGCATGTATGTTCCCTTTAAATTAACTACAAAAATTGATCTTTCACTGTTTCTTCTAAGTTATTCTGTGTGAAATCACTGTTTATTTAACAATTCTAGTCAACCTCTTTAATACATTCATTATGGTAAAAAAAAAAAAAAAATAGTTTTTCATTCCCCTGAACAGGGTGTCACCTTTAATTAAGGAAATTATTACCCTGACTTTTGTGATGTGTGAATTTTGGTTAAGTGAATCTCTTTTAATTTTGTTATTGTTGTTGTTATGTGCTGTCAAGTTGGATCCAACTCATAGTGACCCCTCCTTGGGTTCCTGAGACATTATCACTATGGAAGTAGATTGCCCAACCTTCTTTCCAAGGAGTGGCTGGTGGGTGTGAACTGCCAGCCTTCTGGTTAGCAGTCAGTTAGGCACTTGATGATATTAATTATTTTTACACATTACTCTCTATCTCCAATCTGTATGCATGGCCTTTCAGGTCACTGGTAGCCCTTGAGCTCCAAACAGTCCAGACACAGGTTTGAGTGATTTATAAAATATTTTGGGGAAAAATATGTTTGAATCAATGCTTTAAAAAAATCAGCTGCTTTTCCATTAAAATTCAGTTTTCTACCCACTCTTACACACACACACACACACACAATCAGAACATCTGGCAACATTAGACCCAAATTTCTGTGAGTCAATCCTCAGCCAGAGTTGGACCATAGCTGCCTATCAGAGAAATCTGCCACTGCCCCATTCATTACCTGTTGTCTTAAACCCAGCCCTCATTGTTCATTCACTTATGTGTTGGCCTAACCCCTGAGGGTATGTGTACTCGGGTGCCAAGTCTAAGAGTAAACAGATAGCAGAGGATCAATTTAAAAAAACATATATACACTGGCTTAGATTAAGTGTGATGTGCATGAGTTAGATTTATTGAAAACTTGATTTGGACTCAGTCTCTTATGGCCTAAGGTTGATGACAGTTTGTTTGATCTTCTGGTAGACCACATTTATTTTTTTGGAAATTCTTGTGTTATAGCCTGGGAACTCTGGTGGCATAGTGCCTAAGGCATGTGACTACTAACCAGAAGCACTCCTTGGAAGGAGGACTGGGCAATCTACTTCTGTACAGATACCGCCTCAGAAACCTAAAGTGGGGTTGCCATGAGTGGAACTGACTCAATGGCAGTGAGTTTGGTTAAAGCCTAGAAGCAGGGATGAGCGTTCTCTGAAAAAAGGTGTGTCAGGTTGTGGCCCTTTCTCTCTGACAAAAAGTAGTATAAACGATGGACATGCCAGCATGTGGAATGTATACTTATTATTTTAACCGTTTTCATTAGGAATAACATGGGAAAGTAAAATGGAACATATATCTTAAGACACTATCCACCCACTGCCATCAAGTTGATTCCAAATCATAGTGACCCTAAAGAACAGAATATTGAGGGTTTCTAAGACTGTAAATATTTATGGAAGCAGACCGGCACCTTTCTCCTGTGGAGTGGCTAGTGGGTTCGAACTGCTGACCTTTTGATTAGCAGCTGAACACTTTAGCCACTATGCCACCAAAGCTCCTTTAAGATACTTAGGGAACATTTGTATATTTACTACTAGTCAAAAACTAGTAGTAAAACATCATATATCCTTGACTTACAAAATCAAACATTAATGAATATCTTTACCTTCCTCTAAGACAATGCAAGAATTTTAGAATAGACTAGTTCCATTCATCTCCTCCCAACTTTAATGCTATATATTTTGTTCTGTATTTTAAATCTACTGCTTTATACAGTCAATTTTCACCTAGACTTATGCATATATTTACCATATGCTTTGCCTTTAATTTTCTTCTATATTATGACTTTCTATCTTGAATCACTTTACTCCTAGCTGAAAAATAAACCCACCAAACCCACTGCCATCAACTCAATTCCAACTCATAGTGACCCTATAGGACAGAGTAGAGCTGCCTCATAGGTCTTCCGAGGGTATAATTTTTACAGAAGCAGACTGACTCATCTTTCTCCTGCAGTGTGGCTGGTGGGTTCAAACTGTCAGCCTCTCCGTTAGCAGCCAAGTGCTTAACCACTGTGCCACCAGGGCCTCAGGAGAAAATTCTTTTTGTGCATACATGCTGGTGGTGAATTCTATTTTTGTTTATTTGAAAATACCTTTAACCTTCACTTTTGCCTCTTTCCTTTCATCTCTGAATGCTATTTTCTGCTGAGTTTGATAATCTGTGATGACAGTTATTTCAGCACACTGAAGGTACTTTCTTTTTCAACTGTCTTTGGCTTACATTCTGCTATTGAGAAGTCAACTGTCAATGTGACTATCATTCTTGTGAAGTTAATGTCTTTTTTCCCCCTCACTGCTTTTAAGATTTATCTTTGTCTTCTGTTTTCAGCAGTATCATTATGATGGGTCTAGGTATGGGCTTTGTTTTATGTATACTGTTTTGAATTTTTTGGGTTTCTTGAATCTGAGGCTTCATGTCTCTTGTTTGCAAGGTTTTATTATGATCTCTTCAGATATTGCTATAGCATCATTCTACTTTTTGTGTTTTGCTTGGACTCCAATTATATGGGTGTTAAACCATCTCACTGTATCCTCTGCCCCTAATCTTCTCTTTTACATTTCCATCTTTTTGTCTCTCTGTGCTTCACCCTGAATGGTTTCTTCCAACATATTTTTGAGTTCACTAATTTGCTCTTTAACTATATCTAATTGCTTATAAACCCATTCATTTTGTTCTGTATTTCCAGTTCCAGAATTTATTAGATTTTTTTTTTTAATCTGCAATGCCACATTTAGTTTTCAGTCCCTGCTGAAACTAAACTTTTACTTCCTTGTACACTATATGATTTTTTATAGTCTATGTCTCTAAGTCCAGTATCTAGAATCTCCATGGGTCTAATTCTGATGTCTATTGTTTCTGCTGGTTCCCAGTTATGGTGTTTTCTCTCCTTTTGTGCCTGGTTATTTTTTACTGTGCCTGTACTGTAACTGAAAAACTATCTGTAGAATAATTTGAGGACCAAGACCATAGTATCTTCCTTTAAGGGGATTCCATTGTTTTCACCTGGAATTTGTGGGCATTAACAAATTCTATTAATTAATTAAATAGAATTGCCTTAATCCCAGTAAACCTCAAGGTTTCTGGGCCATGCCAACTACAAGAAACTAGGCTGAAGCAAATGTGAGGGCTGATTTACTTCCAGTTCAACTTTACTCCTAGTTGTATCTCTTCAGAGGACCCTAGCACAACGTACAGAATGCTTTGTCAGGGTTGTTAGGCTTGACAGGACCCAGAAGCCAACTTTTATTCCCCCCTAACCTTGCAAGGACAACATAGATGTAGCTCAGATTCTCAACTTTCTTTTCCTGATCAGCAATTACCCACAAGACAAAAGTAGCCCCAGTGGTAAGCTCACCCATCTGTGTTAACACCCTCTCCTAAATATCAACTCAATAATTCTTCACAATTTATTAGTTCTTTGATATTTAAGAAGATTTTTAAGATAATGTGCCCAGATCCTTTAGAAAGACTTCAATGAGAGAGTTGGTTTGAATTGCCTGGACTACCATTAGTTAAAGTAGAAACTGCCCAGCACTCTGTTATGTATTATATTCTTGCACATGGCCTTACCTTGCCAACATCTGCCCTGAGAAGGGGGATAGGGGTGGGAAGGATTCTATGGTATTCTTTAAACATTGGTGGCAATGGTGGTAGCTCTTCTCAGAGGGTTCAAAGTATAGTTCCTTTAATTTATTTATATTATCACCCTGGACTTCAGTGTGTCTACAAAATGAAGTGGGAGAGAGAATATTCCCACACATTTCAGAAGATCAGATGAAGGAATATAAAAGAGCTTGGAAAAGCCTATAAAATGAACACAAGCTATGAATCTCTTCCCTCTGCTCGGTAGGTGATTCTGGCTAATTCATCAAGTCAGGCCAGTGGTCAGCTGACACTTTGGGTCATTCATCAAAGGCTGGCAACATTATGGAAGACACAGTATTCCAGTCAAATAAAGAGATTCCTATCACTATATTGGGACAATGGTGGTTCAGTGTTGGAATTCTCACCTTCCACATGGGAGACTTGGGTTTGATTCTTCGCCAAGGCATCTCATATTCAGCCGCCACCCATCTGTCAGTGGAGGCTTGATTGTTGCTATGATGCTGAACAGGTTTCAGTAGAACTTCCAGACTAAGACTATGGTGATCTACTTCAGAAAATTAGCCAATGAAAATACTATGGATCAAAACAGTCTGATCCACAGTCAGTCATGGAGATGGTGAAGAACAAGGCAGCATTCTGATCCATTGTGCATGGGGTTGCCAAAAGCTGGGCACTGACTTGATGATAGCTAACAAGAACAACAACATTGTTATCTATATTATCTGTAATTTATTTTTAATACTTCAATACAGACAATACACACATACATAGAATCTACCTCCTAGGGGTACCTAATTAGTATTTGTGGTACCCTAATCAAGAATGCATACTCTAAGTGTGATTGGTTGACATTTGAAAGACTAATCAGAAGTCTACCCTCAAGAGTTGGGCTATTACAAGTAGATCAATATAGTTATCTAAATCTACACAAGAGGGTCCCCTAATTAGTATAAAGAATGATAGAAGTAATTCTCTAATGAAATTAATGGCATTGGGTTGGTTGGAAATATTGTACAGGGCCCTTTAACCTGCATATATAACTAGTTGGCATCAAGTCAATTCCAACTCATGGCAAGCCCATGTGTATCAGAGCAGAACTATGATCCCTAGGGTTTTCAATGGCTGATCTTTTCTTCCTAGAAGCCACTGGGTAGACCCAAACCTCCAACCTTTCAGTTGGCAGACAAGCACATAAAGCATTTGCCCCACCTAAGGACTCCAACCTCCCATAAACTCGTGGATTATTAGAATCTGGAAAACCAAACAGTCTGATGCTCTTTGCAGTGGCACTTTGGGCCTGGAGATCGGGTCTGGGTCTGGACATTTAACAGAAAATTCCACCACCTGATCCAACCTAAAGGTTAGATAAATACTGTAACTAGAATATTGTTGCATCCATCTCTACTAAACTTTTATGTGAGAAACATGTTGAAAGGACCAACAGGTTGAATGACTATCTTTTGTGCCTGCTTGCTAATAAATATTCACATGTTGTAGTATTTGATCTGAGACTTGATTTTATGGTAACAGACCACCAGGTAGCATGATAACCTCTAATCGTCAGAAGTTACCAATTTCTACCAAAAAAAGAATTACACTACTGGTGATTGTGAAACCAGCTCAGTTTGATTTGCAACAATTGTGGTGCATCACACTTCCCAAATGAAGCCTGTTGGGACATAACCTTCGGGCAGAAATATCATGATTCTGATCAAGCTGATGCACAAACTTGCCATCCTGGACTAACCAAGAGAAAGGCTGTTTCTCTTCAGTGGAAAAACCACAGGAAGCTGCAGAGACAGTGTTGGGGTGTGGGTTTTGCTGGGCCTGAGAGCCTGCCAAAAACACCATCACTCTTGTTTCTCGGCCTCTAGAATACAATGATTCTAGATTGGTTGAATTCAATGATTCTATAATTGTTTCGCTTTTTACATATTTTAATGATTTCCTCAAAACCACCTGGATTGTATATGCTACTCAAAATGATGTCATTTAAACAATATCCGTATTCAAAGGAATAGATAGGAAGCAAAGATCCTACTTCCTTAATAAGCAAATGCAGAAGTATTTGCATTTTAAAAACAATACCATCTTGGATTCTTAGCAGCTGTATATTCCTACCCTCCAAATGTTTTTAAAGATACTTAGGCTGAAAATTAACCAAACGGGAAAGTTGACTATGTTTGTTATGAACATTTTGTGAGGAAAACCTTTTAAACTCTTACCTCCTGCCCCATGTCTGAGCTCAAGGGCACCTAGAATTTGTTCTAGCCCACACTGACTTCCCAGAGGATGCTTATTTTACAGTTGGAAAAGCTACCACAGGAAATACACTCCTCTGGGTATTAGGATTCCCCTTTTAAAGGACAAGTCACCTAAAGGTAATCTGAAGGTGCTTAACTAGTCCTCTAAACTAACAAAGATTTAAAGTAGAATTATCCATCCCACTCCCCACAAACACCACTGCCATCGAGTTGATACAGCCTCATAGGACAGAGGAGGGTTTCCAAGGTTTTACATTTTTATGGAAGCAAACTACCTCATCTTTTTTCCACAGAGCGGCTGATGGGTTTGAACCACTGACCTTTTGGTTAGCAGCCCAATGCTTTAACCACAGAGTCACTAGATCTCCCCACAACCACCAGCACAACAGAATTCTGTGAATTAATTTTTTACCACATCATTGTTTGAGAGATGTTTAATATGGTAGATAAGTGAGCTAGAAGATGAAAGTTTCAGACTTTTCCATTGATTTCAAAAGTTTTCCCCAAAAGTCTCTGTATGGCACAGGTGGTTTGTGCTCATGTACTAACTGAAATGTTGGTGGTTCAGGCCCACCCATTGGTGCCATAGAAAAAGGTCTGGTGATCTGCTTCTGTAAAGATTATAGCCTATGAAATACAGTTTTACTCTCTAAAGCACGGGGTCACTGTGAACTGGAAGCAACTAGGCAGCAATGGGTTTTTGGTTTCTTTTCCCTTTCTAATGTTCTCTCTACTTGACAGACTGGAAAGGTCTCTGCTAGTTACTTCACAGCAGACCTGAAAGGGGTACTAGGAAAACACCCATAAAATGATGCCAGAGGGGATCTATGTAGGAGACCTTGGATATAGAGTGGGAGAACAACGCAGAATGAAACTCAAAATCTTAAAAAAAAAAAAAAAAAAAAAGGGACCAGGTTTGCTGGTCTGATAGAGCCTGGTGGAACCCCTGAGACAATGGCCCCTAGCTGTCTTTCAGGTCTGGAATCAAGCCCATCCCCGTGGCTTCCAGCCAAACAAACGACAGGCATGTGAGTTAAACATTTATATTAGGTAGATATACTCCTTGGAGAGATCAATCATGGAAGAAAGAAGGGCTATGTATGCACAGGGAGACAGCTCAGGGGGCAGGAGTGCATGGGAGGGAAGGACATGGGAAAGAGGTGGCTATGGGGAGGACATGGGAAGAGAGCTGTTGCATTATGGGAAATTGCAGTCAATATCATGAGAAAGTGTATCTGAGCTGCTGTATGGAAAATGAATTTGCTCTGTAAACTTTCACCCAGATCATAATAAAAACTGAAAAAAGAGAAAATGATGCCAGAGGAACAGTGAACTGCTGTAGCACTTGAAAAGATGAAACCAAGCACCTGATCTTCCCTGCTGGTGTTACACTGGTCTCTAACCCATTTATAACTGTGCCATGAGACAACAAGGTGGTTGAGGCTTGAGAAGCCATGGAAGAATGAAAAGAACAACTCAGGCAGCAAGCCTGGTAATCCCAGCACTGCAAGGGACTGTAATACTGGGCCTCATATGTCCCTGCCCCTAAAAGACTGAATTCAGAGCAAACACAGTCAAGAAGCCCTTCCCAGGGTTTGACAGTTCCGCTGAAGTTGTGGGCCTGCCACTGACTGCAGATACCTGGGCTGACTTGTGCCTCCAGGAAATATGAGGATCCAAGATGGTATTGTTTTTAAATGTCCCTCATACATACACACTGGGGGGAACATTAAACCTCAGCTTCATTTTGGTTGATAAACCCCTGGATTAACAGCCTACTTGAAAAGAAAAGGGAAAAGGAAAAGAACAAGACAAAGAACCTAATCATCTGCACATTACTATTTTCTCACCTCTTGACGCCATGCCCTTTTATTTAAAGAGAACGGCTCATCCTCTTTTGTTGCCCTCTCTTTTTCTCAGCTTCTAAGGATGGAAAGTTTAAAATGGTGGCAGATTATAAAATGAGAGCCTTCAGAAAAGGAAATGGGAGTGGCACTTGCTTTCTGCTCTGACAAAGGAGCAATCAAAAACACTCACAGAGCGCCAACTCCGTGACACTTGGCATACAAGCTCCCATTTAGTTTTCATGACTGTGGAAAAGATACTTGAACTTGTTAGGAGGATGATCTGCCTCTACATCTCCTACAGGCTCCCTAAGCAGAGGCCTTAGCACCAAACAGTCTCTGATAAGGAGGCTGGAAATTGGGTCTCCTATCAGGGAAGCCTTGCCCCTGTTCGGGGTACACAGTAAGTATCTCTATCTCTTGCACATACATGGACACATTATGGCACCAGGCCAGCCTCACTTCTATATCTGTTCCCCACGGGGAGGAAACGGGGTCTCTCAACTATGGCTTAAGAGGGGTGAGGATAGAACATCTGCCCTGCACTGGCTGGCCATATGTGGGAGTGGAGGTGGGGGTGTTGGAGGCTTTGGGAGACTGGTAGCTGATTTTCCTCTATGTGAGCATAGCTTTTTGTACCATGCACTGTCAGAGCATGTCATTTGTCTTTTTCAGCAACCTTGGACTTTGGTATGACCTAACATTTTATACTTTAGGAAAGTGAAGTTCAGGACAGTTGACTTACCTGCCCAAGGTCACAGAGTTAGTCAGCGGCAGAGTCTCTCAAGCCAGCGTTCATTTCTACTTGCACCAACCACATCAAAGTTTCCCGCTATCTTTTGAGCTCTTAGCTCAAAACCTTAGGATAATACAAGTTCCTTTCTATGGAGTATTCTCACTTATTCAGACCCACATGCCATTTTAAGCCCTTGCAGTTTTGTTTTGTTTTTTTCTTTATTAAGTTTTCCTTGCAAATTGCTCATCGCCTTGATTCACAACACATAACTTCAAATTACTTTTGGCCTTTTCCAAAAAATCAAACTCACCCTCAAAGGTCAAGAATTCACCACTGCCAAGACTATTAAGAGGAAAATACTGTGAGAGCTGAAGCAATTTCCCAAGAAGAGCTGGTATTTAGAGCTAGCACAGCAGAACTGGACTAAGTACACAGCTTCCCCTGGGGCTACTCTGAACAGGCCCATTCCTTGAAACTTGCAGCCCTTTTGCAGAGAGTGCAACAGGGTGATTACAGGTCTCATTTCTCAGGTATCCGTTCAACGCTTATTGGAATATTTCCAATAACAGGAAGCACTGAGTGGTTAGGCAAAGAACAGCAGATATTTTTAAATGAAACCTTTACTGGTCTGGTAGAGCCAAGAGATAAGTATGCACGTTTTGGTTTTGTTTTATTTACCTTCTTTTTTTTCAGTTTTCTTATTCATGTATATTATTGTACTGGCAAGTCATTTTGTACTCACTAATTTCAAAAAATCTGCTTACATTATGGTTGAAGTCAATTTTCTT
The DNA here is from genome assembly GCF_000298275.1 of Orycteropus afer afer. Classification (NCBI taxonomy): domain Eukaryota; kingdom Metazoa; phylum Chordata; class Mammalia; order Tubulidentata; family Orycteropodidae; genus Orycteropus; species Orycteropus afer. Next base: position 1,909,632 of record NW_006922019.1, read on the forward strand.
TACCAGTCAGGTAAAAATGAAACAAAGAAAATCTGTAACAGGGTACATTAGCAAGTTTTGTTTTTTTGGTTTTTTTTATAAATAGTTTTACTCAGGCAATTAATGAATGGTTTTCTCTAAGAAAGAGCAACATTGTTTCATGCCTGGGATATGTGAGAGGCTTTAATGCAACAATGAGTAACTGCCACTTGCTTCAATCCCTTCTTTTGTTACTCTCTCCCACCAAGGTCCTCTATGAACAAACTGACATAAAACGAAAAGAAAATATAAAGAACAATTGAGAACTAGGAGAAACCCAAATTCCCTCTCCCATCTTTACAAATAACACAAAAATACACTTTTGCATGGATTTCTGTTCCAAATTGGACTGCCAATAAAGTCCTTAAAAATATTCAAATGCTTCAGCTAATTCAGAGTCAACTGAAAAGACAACTGAACTGTCTAGAATTATTCTAACAGGTTAAGTTCTAACTAAAACATATTGTGACTATTTAACAGACTTTTCAAAGTAGTGCTGTTGGTGGGGTCTTAAAAAGCTGGCAAGTGGCCGCCTATGGTACAACTACTGGGCCTTGTGCAGAACAAACAAGAGTGACGAAAATCAAAGATGCAAGGGAACAATTAGTCCAAGGGACTAGTGGACCATGTGAATCTCAGCCTCCACAATTCTGAGACCAGAAGAATTAGATGGTATCCTGCTACCACTACCGCCTGCTCCAAAAGGGATTCTAACAGGAGATCCTGGATAGAGTGGGAGAAAAATGTGGAACAAAACTTAAAATCACAAAAGAGATCAGGCTGATTGATCTGACAGAAATTGGTACAACCCTTAAGACTATATCCCTGAGACATCCTTTAAGCCTGGAATGGAACTCAATATGGTGGCTTAATTTTCAGCTAAACAATAAATATGTCTATGGGGTAAACAATAACACCAGGGAGGTAGGCAATTTATAAAACAATTAGTCATACTAGATCAAAAGGGCAGCATTCGCCCAGGGATAAAACTCAGAAGGCAGGATTGGATAGGAAAGAAGGGCAAATGACAATGGTAATCACAGGGAGGAAGTGGGAAGAACACTATTACATGGTGGGGACTGCATTCAGTGGCCCAAAACGTGTATGAACAGTTGAATGGAAAACCAATTTGCTCGGTAAATTTTCACTCAAATCACAATAAAAACAAACAAACAGGTCTTCTAGTAAGCTGGCGGACTAGGCAGACAAGCTACACAGACCCTCTTCAACAAAGAAAAGAGAAACCAATTGACAGAGATACAGAAGATAATCCTGGAGCCCTGAGCTTTGAAAGGAAGTATAGAGGAGTGCCTAAGGCATTTGACTGCCAACCAGAAGGCTGGCAGTTCAAACCCACCAGCCACTCTTTGGAAGGAAGGTTGGACAATCTACTTCCATAGTGATACTGCCTTGGAAACCCAAGGAGGGGGTCACTATGAGTCAGATCTGACTTGACAGCAGTGTGTAGTGGAAAAAAACAGAACAAAAACAGGACCTAAGAATAGGTTATGTTTGCCGGGGATGTCAGGGACACATGGGAGGCAGAGAATGGAAAAGGAGACAGGTGGTGAGTGTGTAAGTGCTGCCAACTAGTGAACAGAGGAGCACAGCACAGTACCCTGCTTATACAGATAACATACTAACAAAACAAAGAAAACGAAAATCATGGGCAAGTCACTCCAACATACAATCACCAATTATATATAAACACAAAAATGTCACAATGGCTTAGAGACAACAGAGCATCACAGTCCACACAAAGAAGCAAGATAAAGCAGGAGAAACAAGGGACCAGGCTACAGACCAAAACACATCCCTATGGAAGACACAGCATTGGAACTCCCTGATGAGAAATTAAAAAGAATTATATTTAGGTACCTTCAACTGATTGAGAGACAGATCAAGGAAAACACTGACAAAATTGAGGAAAACACAGAGAAAACCCTACAACAATTTCAAAAGACAATACAAGAACAAAATGACAAAATAAATGAAAAATTAGAAATGATACAAAATCTACAGACAGAAGTCTGGACAATTAATACTAAATTTTCAGAAATAGATAACACATTGAAGGAAAATATCTCAATACTTCTTTGGAAAGGGATCAATCAGAAAAAAGATCAAAACAAAATGAAGAAAGCCTAAGGTTCAAGTGGGATACCATCAAATGGAATAACCTATGGGTAATTGGAATTCCAGAACAGGAAGAGACAAATAAAACCACAGAAAAAATTGTGGAAGATTTCTGGGAAGAGAATTTTCCTGGTATGATGAAAGATGAGAATATATCCATTCAAGAAGTCCAACAAACCCCAAACAGGATAGATCCCAAAAGAAAATCACCAAGACCAAAGACAAAGAAAGAATCCTGAAAGAAGCACAGGAAAAACAAAAAGTTACCTACAAGAGGCAACCAATAAGACTAACCTCAGATTTTTGGGCAGAAACCATGCAGGTGAGAAGACAATGGGACGGTATATATAAAACCCTAAAAGAGAAAAATTTCCAACCAAGAATTATATACTCAGCAAAACTGTTCCTCAAATATGATGGTGAAATGAGGACAATTCCAGATAAGCAGAAACTAAGGGAATTTGTTAAAACTGGACCAACCTTACAAGAGATGCTAAAGGGAGTCTTTGGACAGAGAATAAACAGAAGCAAACAACAACTGACCATTAACACACATGACGACATAACCCAGAAACCAACCCAGTTATAGAAGTATCCAAAGTAAATAAGCCTACAAGATTGAAAACAGGGAACAAGAGACATCAATTGACAAGTGAAGACAACTACAAACCAAAAAAAGGGAAAAAATACTGTAATTAACAGAACTTCTAAATGGTAGGGAAGTCAAGACAACTATAAGATAGAACAGACTGTTCTAAACTTGGGAAGAAAATTACAAATCACAGAGTAACCTCAAAGAAAACTGATAAACCTTCACATCAAAATAAAGAGGACCAGTACAAATATTTAGCAAATACTAAAACAATAGCAATGAAGGAAGTGATAACACAATTCGTAAACAAAATGAGCTCAAAACAGAAAATTATATGGAAGAAAGACATCAACACCACAAAAAGCACATAACAAAATGACAGCAATAAATTCACACTTGTCCATAATGACATATCTGACAAGGGAGTTATCTCTAAAATTTATAGAAAACCCCAACACCTCAACAACAAAAAGATTAACAATCCAATTTAAAAATGGGCAGAAGACATGAATAGACACTTCACCAAAGAGGATATTCAGGCAGCCAGCAAATACATGAAGAGATGCTCAGGATCATTAGCCATTAGAGAGATGCAAATCAAAACAACAAGAAACCATCTCACCCCAGCACTAATGGCAAAGTTCAAGAAGACAGAAAATAACAAATGCTGGTGAGGATGTGGAGAGATTGGGACTCTCATACACTGCTGGTGCGATTGTCAAATGATACAACCACTGTGGAAAGCAGTATGGTGATTCCTTAAAAAGTTGGAATTAGAAATACCATTTGACCCAGCTAATTCCATTACTAGGTATATATCCTAAAGAAGTGCGAGCCAGGACAAGAACAGACGTATGCACACCCATGTTCATCACAGCTTACTTACAATAGCAAAAAGATGGAAACAACCTACATGCCCACCAACAGAAGAATGGATCCACATGTGGTAGTTAAAGTTGCATGTCAACTTGGCTGGGGCTGGTTGAGTGGCTGGGCAGCTGGTGGCAGTTATTCCCCATGATGAGACAGGCAATCAGCTCCATGGTGGGATCTACCACAAGCAGCTGAGTAGCTGCTTTGGCTATGTGCTTTGCTTCCCATATGTAAGAAGCAGCTTTTGGAATGGTCTCTAGTTTATGGCACGCTTGGACCCTGCATGTAGCCATGTCCTTGTTCAGCAGCCTGCCATGATTTGCTGACCTTGAGACTTACAATGGACTTGAGTTAATGGCCTGCCATGTGGTTTGGTAACATCAGGACTGTCCCTTTTTACTTGTCAACCTTGGGCTTGGCAGTCTCAGCAGCCAGCAGCTTTTTGAGTGAAGAAAAGCCTCTAGCTTCAGTGGGCCAGGAGCTGGAGGCAGAGCTGAAGCCCAAGGCTGAGGGGCTTTCACCCAGCCCCTAGAGCCTGGCACTTTGAACTTGGACTTAAAGCCTCCAAACTGTAAGAGAATAAACTCCTGTTTGTTGAGGCCATCCCATTTGTGGTATATTTCTTGTCAGAGCGGCACTAGGTAACCAGAACACCACTCTACGGTACATACACACAATGGAATACTATGCAACACTAAAGAATAATGTAGAATCTGCAAAATACCACATGACATGGATGAACTTGGAGGACATTGTGCTGAGTGAAATAAGTCAATCACAGCAGGACAAATACGTATTAGTTCATTATCGTAAAAAGTCATGGAAAGGTTTATATATAGAAGGAAACTTTGTTGGTTATCAGGGGTGGAAGGGGAGGGGAGGGGACACTACAAAAAACAAACAAAAAAGCACTGGCCCATGTCACTTTAGTTTTGTATATTTCACTGCACATAAATTGTATTTCAATAAAATGCATTTTAAAAAACAAAGAAACAAAGTACTGTTGGGAGACTGGGCAGTCATCCCAAGAACTCTGCCATTTTTCAAGACACTGCTGAATTTACACTTAAATACTGTTAAAATGATTCCTCCAATTTGCAAAACTCACTTATGTCTGTTCTCCCATTTATTGTTCACATGTGGCACAGTTGCAGCAATTTAAGGACCACATAGGACACATTTTCCAATTCTAGTGTGATGGCTACAAATTCAAGATGTTTTAGCCTTCTGGTTGTGTGCTTTTACCAGCAATTAGATGTTCTAGAGAAGAGAAACATGTAGTCTTTTCTACCTTGTTAAGAAAAACCCTTTAATAAAACTTTTATGATGAAAAACTTACTTAAACTAGGAAATGCCAGATATTCTAAAATTTATCATTATCATCACATAAAATGTTACATAAACAAGTCGTTAGGACAATAACTTTGGGATTAGGATCTTCTCTCACAATTGTTTCAGATCATCTATGGCAAAAAAAGCTATAGTGGTAAGTACTTTCAGAAATACTTGGACAGGATATTGGAAGGTCCTTTTAAAATACCATAAAACCTTTAAAAAGCCTGTAGGAGAAAAAGCAAACACCTTCAATAAGCTCACTGCCAGAATGTATCCTTTCATAAAATGTAACTCATTTCAATGAATCCCAAAGGCTTCCTGTTTTAATATACTCTGGAAATGATGTTCCAACACAACAACAAATCACTGAAAGCATCAACTAGGGTAAATGAGATAGTAAAAGCTGGAAAGAAGCGCAGCTGAAGAAATGTTCAGAATATTGCAATGCAACATTCAATAATGGCTACCATTTGTAGTTTAATGATAAGTCATACTTCCACACTAGGAGGCAGAGGGCTTTCTGTTACTGTCTCTGAGCTACTGACAGACTGTGAGCTCCTCGAGGGCAGAGGCTTCCAGTTATGTTGTTGTTGTTGTTGTTGTTATTTGCCGTCGAGTTATACTGCTCCTTTATTTATCTACCAAATCATTCATTAATTTTTTTCTCACCATTCAAAATACACTTAATCAGTTTCCACAATTTCTCAGGATTTTGTTATCCCTTCCAAGCTAGGAGCATTTCATGGGTAATGATGTTCAAATGACTTCATATACCTGAATATATAATAATCTAGTATAATAACATGAGACACTTCAGAGGCTATCTTATTCACCTTTGTATCATCCAAAATATATCATGGAATCAGACTTTAAATGTTTGCAGAAGTAAATTACTATAACAAGTCATTAAAAGAAACTCATGTAAACATATATTTGAGTATTTTAAATATTATAGATAAGGCACTGCCACTGAGTTGTACCCAACTCATAGCGACCCCTCCTTAGGTTTCCAAGGTGGTATCGCTATGGAAGTAGATTGCCCAACCCTCCTTCTGAGGAGTGGCTGGTGGGTTTGAACCGCCAGCCTTCTGGTTAGCAGTCAAATGCCATAGGCACTATGCTACCAGAGCTCCTAAATATTATAGATAGTTAGATACATGGATGGATAGATGGAGGGAGGGATGGAGTGGACAGTGATGTATGCTTCAGTGATAGAATTCTTGCCTTCTGTGCAAGAGCCTTGGGATCGATTCCTGGCCAATGCATCTCATCTGTTAGCGGAGGCTTCTGTGTTGTTATGAACAGGTTTCAGTGGTGCTTTCAGACTAAGATTAGAAAGAAAGGCCTGGTGATCTTTTTCTGAAAATCAGCTAATGAAAGCCCTATGGACCACACTGGTATGATCTGCAAACTGATCATGGGGATGGCACAGAACTGGGCAGCATTTTGTTCCTCTATGCATGGTGTTGCCATAAGTTAGAGGCCAACTTGATGGCAACTAACAACAACATCAGGAGTCCAATTAATGCCCCGCTGGTGGATGGGAAAATTATACTTAACTCCAAGCAGTGTCAGTATCTTCCCCTGTCCCCTATTTGGATGCAATCGGGCCTAAAGAAATGAAATACCTGATCAAGAGACTACACGATCTCAGATCATAAAGCAAAACCAAGTAGTTTTCCCTTTTCTACCATCCCGGAAAGAGAGAGAGCGATTGCCCAACATCATGTGAAGAGGTCATGATGGGGCTGGGGCAGGGTGCAACCCTCTGCTCCCAGTGTCTTACCCAGGAGAGCTTGGAATGGAACCAAAGAAAAAGTAACAGAGCAAGGGTACTTTACTAGGACCCACAGGCATGTTTTTGTACCTCATGGAGCCATTGAGATCGTCTGCAAACCTGTGTGGGGCTCTGCATTTTTCAGAGGAGCAGAGTTTATTGTTTTCATGAGAATCTGAACAAGGTTCATGACCAAAAAATTTAGGAACCAATTTGTCATGGGATGGGCATTAAGGAAAGGCTAAAGGTGAATGATATTAATTCCAAACTAAAAGGAACTCAATGTTTCAATAAGCTGAGGCTATGTCTGGGCCAGTGGAACTGTCTAAAGAGAACATAGCCCTAGGCTTTCTGGCCTTGGTTGTAAAAGGGATCTTATAAGAAAAATGTGTTCAGGTAGGCTAGGTTGTGTACTTGTAAACACAGGTGTCAGGGAAGAGATTAAGCAGCACAAGCTTTAACTATTGATTAGGTGGTCTTTGAAGACCATGGTCAAAAGTAATGGGCAAGGATGAGTTCTCTGGGATCATGGAAAAGGTCTAGGCAGTAACTGTCATGAGACAAAGAAGCCTTGGTGGTGCAGTGGGTAAAAGCATTCGGCTACTACCCAAAAATCAGTGGTTCGAACCCACAAGTTGCTCTGTGAGAGAAAGATGTGGCAGTCTGCTTCTGTAAGATTTACAGCCTTGGAAACTCCATGGAGCAGTTCTACTCTGTCCTATAGGGTCGCTATAAGTCAGAATCGACTCGATGTCAGTGGCTTTGATTTGGTGTGGTCATGAGACATGATGGAAGTTTCTGCAGCCTTTTAAAGCTAGGGTATGTTGACCTTCTTGTGAACAAACACTGAGCCCAGGAAGGGGCCCACACACCCCAGGAGACCTAATGTGATCACAGGGGTTTATATTTTCTTATTTTTGATGTCAACATCAGTCCCAGGAGTAGGCAAAGGCCTTGGTACTTGGTCACAGGGAACTAGATGCACGTAAGCCATTGTGATTTCCCCGGGAAACAGAAAATATTTTTCCCACTCTATGGATGAAGAAACTGAAGCAAAGGGAGAAATGTCCAAGGTTTTTCAAGTAGGTGAAGAGCCAAGAGTTCTGAGGTTAAGGTCTGCAAGTCAATACTCCACACTGGCTCTGGCAGGATATTCCATCTCCTTTTGGGAAGCAAGCAGCTCTGGAAATTAGGGAAAGAAAGACTAGTTGCTAAGGACCAGTTGTGGGATATAGTTTACAGCAAATAACCATACATATGGAATCCATCACACGTTAAAATGGAGACATGAGGCCTCACTGGGTAAATGAGATAGGGAAAGGCAACCTGGGGGTTACTCATCATTTTCCAAATCAGAGATTTATGTCCCTTTTGGAGAGGAGAAAGAAAACCTGGCTGGAGCCCAGATTTGAGTAATATTTGCCACTGAGAAGCTTTATGCAAAAATTCCTGGCACAAGCTTTGGAGAGCTCTTCCGATTGGGCTCCAGCCAGTCCTTGTAAATGATTGAGATTTAAAATTCTATCAAATCAGAGGAGTAGGGAGTATTCTTGATGTAGCACCGCATATCCCTCAGGCTCAAGCTAATTTCAGACTTACAGTAGGAATGTTGGAAAGAAACACCATCTATGCATACTTATGTACACATGGTTAAAAATAAAATTAAAAAGAATAGAGATAAATGACTAACAGTAAGCTGTGTGAGTGGAATATGCTTGATTATCTTCCCTAGACTTAAATATATTTTATGATTTTTCTGCTGTTCACATGCACTGCTAGTGGAACACAGAACAACATAAAATAAGTCAAAGGAATATAAAATATTAAAGTTACTAACTTAGAGCGCCAACAGAGAGCCTGTGCTCACTCATTTCATCCAGCTGACTCATTTAACAAAAGCAGCAGCAGAGGCAGACAGAGGGGGAGGCACCTTGTCAGGCCACTCAGTTGTTCAGGGAAAGATGCAGCACCAGGATCCTGGAAGTCCCCTTACTTCCTGCCCTCCACACCACCCCACTGCAGCTGCTGGGTTTCTGCAGTTAGGAAACCCCCGAGGCTCAGTGGTAGGTGAGAAAGAATTTCATATGCAACTGTAAACTCCAAAACAGCAACCTTAAATGTTAGACAAATTACAGCTGATTCCAACTCAAAGAATAGCCTGAAATTGAAATGGCACCCACAAAGGGAAGGGGACTGCAAGGTGGACTGCAAGGCTCAGTCACAACTGTCACACTGAGTAACTTCATAACGGTACTAAGTCTTTTTGCCTCTGGCTATTATACATGCCAATCCCTCTGCCTAGATACCTCTCTCTTGCCCTCTCTCTCTGATGTCTTTCTAGAAATTCCTACTCGTCTTTAACATCAACTCAGAAGTCACTCTCTGTGAGGCCTTCCCTGATTTTTGCCCATCTTGACAAAATTAGTTGGTCAGAGGATACTAGAAGAGGAGCACAATGGCATGAGCTCATTATTGGTGACAGGTCTGCCTCACCCTCTAAATAGTGTTCCTTGAGGGCAGTGGTGATTTTAACCACATTTGTATCTCTGCCGTACATCAAGGACTCAGATGCCAGGTGAACAAATCAATGTCTGCTAATAAACACACAGTAAGACTCCAATCTTTCTTTCCAAATCTACAACCTGCCTTTCTTTCTCTAGGTGCACTGCAGAGCTCTGAGGCTGCTATGACAAAGGCAAAAAGAAAAGAATAATCTTCTATATGATGACAAATGCAGGTATCTACTATTCCTACACTAGTCTCTCCTTGTCACTCCTCAAAACACACATACACAGATGCACACAAAAAACTAGTAACAAAGCACCTTGAAAAGTTCCATCATAACCCACCAACACTGCCACTGCCACAACACTCCCATCTCATAGTAAACACCAGAATGAGTATATTATTAGGGTTGCTAACCACTAATTAAAATCTCAAGATCGAGTTTCTGTGCACATCTTGCTACATCTGTGCAGTAGGCAGGTCCCAGACGGCATGTAAACCAAGTTTGAGGCCTGCTGCTTCCTAACAGTCTGTTCCTGCGATATCACAAAGGTTGTCGGTGACAGAATTGGGCTACAAAAGCAAGAGCATTCCACACACAGTCTCCTCAGTCACAGCCCTGCTCCTGTCTTGGCAGTTCTGAGAAAAATCTGTGGATGACTTCTGGGTCCCATAAAGAAGGCTACTGCTGCATCAAACCCAGAAGATGGCTAGCTACACTCATTATAAGGAAAGAGAATAGTCACAATATTCAACATACACCCCCACAGGAATGACTAGGAAGTGTCTAAGGGAACTTTCTGAGTCGATGGAAATGTCCTATATTTTATTGAAATGCCAGTTATATGGGTGTAAATCAGTTGTTGTCAGGTTGATGCTGATTCATGGCGACCCCATGTGTGTCAGAGTAGAACTGTGTTCCATAGGGTTTTTAGTGGCTGATTTTTTCAGAAGTACACTGTTAGGTCTTTCTTCCAAGGCACCTCTGACTTGTACTCCAACTCCCATCTTTTCAGTTAGCAGCCAAGAACATTAACCGTTTGCATACTCCAGGTATTCCTACATGGGTGCATACATTTTCAAAACTAATAAAATTGTTCTCTTAAGATGTGTGCATTTCACTGAATTTACATTTTACCTAGGAAAAAAAAGAACTATGCACAATACTGAACTGCAGTTTCTAGGTTTAGTTTCCACAGTAGCATGGGCTAGCCATTCTACAACTATTTTCAGTGTATTTCAGACTGTAGCAAGTGAGTAAATATATGGAGGATAATAGGAGCCAGATTTCTCACTGTTGGGAAAGGTAAGTACAAATATGGAAAGAGAGAAATTAACATATCACCAAAGGGGATAAAATATATTACGTACTCCTGACATGAGGCTACAACATCACTTTGGTATTCCTGCCAAGAATTCATAACCTGAATTTAATCATGAGGAAACATTAGCCAAATCCAAATTGAGGGAAATTCTATAAAATAACTGGCCTGTACACTTCAAAATGTGAAGGTTAAAAAAGACAAAGAAAGGGTAAGGAACTTTTCCAGATTGAGGGAAGCCAAAGAAATATAACAACTAAATGAAATGTTGATCTTAAATTGGATCCTGGTCCAGGGGGAAAAAGTCTATATGGAACCATTATTGGTACAAATTACATCTGAAATATGGGCTGCAAAGTAGATAACAGTGCTGTACCAATATTAAATTGCTTAGATTTAGTAAGAGTATTGTGTTTAGGGAAGAGAAAGTTCTTGTTCTTAGGAAATACATACTGATATATTTAGGACAAAGGAGCACAATGCCTCCAACTTAGTCTCAAATGGTTAAGAACAAAATTAATATGTATATGCATATGTATATGTGTGTATGAGGAGCTTTGGTGGCATAGTGCCTAAGGCATTTGACTGCTAACCAGAAGGCTGGTGGTTCAAACCCACCAGCCAATCCTCGGAAGGAAGGTTGGGCAATCTACTTCCGTAGTGATACCACCTTGGAAACCCAAGGAGGGGTCGCTATGAGTCAGGTCTGACTCGACGGCACATAACAACAACAACATGTGTGTGTATACATATGCACACATAGATATAGAAAGAGAGATTAAGACTGGAGAGAGGAGGGAACGTGCATACACATAAACAAGGTAAACAAAATCAATTGGAGAATCTGGGTATAAGGTACACAGGAGTTTCTTATATTATTCTTACAACTTTTCTATATGCTTGGAGTTACATCAAATAAAAGTTTATCCCCCAAATCCTAACCCTCAAAAAAAGAAAAGGAAAAAAAGGCAATAATAAACTAACCCAAGGTATTGAGAAATTCTTTCAGAATACTAGTTTCAAAATTATACATTTCCTCTGGTAGCAGCTCTAACCAAATCGAACCAAACTCTCTGTCATTGATCAATTTTGACTCACAGCACCCCTATACAACAGAGCAGAACTGCACCACAGGGTTCCCAAAGCTGTAAATCTTTACCGAAGCAGAATGCCTCATCTTTCTCCCACAGAGCAGCTGGTGGGTTCGAACTGCCAACTTTTGGTTAGCAGCTGAATGCTATACCACCAGAGCTCCTCTAGCAACTCAACTATACCTTTTTTTTCCCCTCCCAGTTGTCAAGTCAAATGAACTCATGTTGTTGTTGTTGTTGTTATGTGCCATCAAGTCGGCCCCGACTCATAGCGACCCCTCCTTGGGTTTCCGAGGCAGTATCACTACGGAAGTAGGATTGACCAACCTTCCTTCCGAGGAGTGGCTGGTGGGTTTGAACCGCCAGCCTTCTGGTTAGCAGTCAAGTGCCTTAGCCACTATGCTACCAGAGCTCCCAAATGAACTCATGGAGATACTATATGTACAGAGTAGAACCACTCCATGGGGTTTTTAAGGCTGAGAATTTTCAGAAGCACCTTACTGGGCCTTTCCTCTGAGATGCCTCTTGGTGGAATCAAACTACTAATCTTTTGGTTAGTAGTCACGTGCTTTACTATCTGTGCCACGCAGGGACTCCTTATAATACTCTGTTGCTGTTGTTGTTATGTACTGTTGAGTTGTCTCTAACTCATAGATAGGGACCTTATGTACAACAGAGCAAAACACTGCCCAGTCCTATGCCAGCCTCACTATCCCTACTATAACTGAGCACATCACTGCAGCCACCATGTCCATCCATCTCATTGAGGGCCTTCCCCTCTTTCGTCGACCCTCCACTTTACCAAGCATGACATCCTTCTCCAGAGAATGGTCCCTTCTGACAACAGGACCAAAGTAGGTGAGACAAAGTTTGCTCTAAATTCCAGAAATGAAAAACAACTCATATAGCTAGCTGATAGCATTTTTTAAATTCCAGTGGTGGATATGGTCATTTTAGAAAGGTTGTAAGACAATAAGCAGCAATTGGAATGAAAGCAATTCCTCAGCATTTGTTTTGTAAGAGGGAACACTCATCTGGCTATATGTCAGGTTAAGATAAAACAGGGTAAGAAATTACTTGTGTACAGATGATTTGGCCTTCCCTGCCACAGAAGCAGTGAACCACATGGCTTCGCCAGGTCCTAGAAAAGTTCTATACTCATTGTAAGTAAGGTAATGAATGAGCATACTATTACTCTGTAGAGCTCATTCTACCTCTTCATCTTTCTGTCTGTATTGGAGGCTAAATCAAGACACAAGTATGGATTTGGTCCTAGGAAAAAAGGCAAAAATACTGAAAAGTACCAAAGGAAAAAATTATTTCATGACTGTCAGAAGAGAATTTTTAAAAAGTCATTTTTAGCCCCAAAGAATCTTTTTGAAATAATGACAACTATGATATGACTCAGTATAAAAAAATACTGTGCTAAGTATGCATTAAGAAAAATTCACATGCACAAAGAACAAAACATAATTGGATTTGTCATTTCAAAGTATTAATGTTAGGCTTGCAGATAATAGAGAATGACATTCTTCTAAGCGAATTAAAGAAGTTAGCCAAGTAAGTAAATGCTGTGTTTCTACTGTAAGGAAATACGTGCACCAATGAAACAACCTTTTCAGCACAAAAGAAATTTGATACCCAGACCACATGAAAAGTGATCGCTATGGGAATAGCACAGCTGTTAAAATCCGACTCAGTCTGTATTAAATCCTCCAGCATGTTTACGTAAAACAGGACTCTCAGAATGGCCACCAAGAGGAAACCATTTTGTTAACAAAAAAGTGATACCTATATTTAATTTAGGAGCTCTGGTAGCATAGTGCCTAAGGCACTTGACCGCTAACCAGAAGGCTGGAGGTTCAAACCCACCAGCCACTCCTCGGAAGGAAAATGGGCAATCTACTTCCATAGTGATACTGCCCTGGAAACCCAAGGAGTGGCTGCTATGAGTCGGGTCCCACTCGACAGCACATAACAACAACAACAACAAGCTTACAATAAGTGTGAAAGAAAAATGCAAAGCTATTCTCTTTTAAAGAATATGAGGGGGCCTGTTCACTGGTGAGCTTGTGATTCTTTTATAAACAGTATCTCAAGGGCTAATTTAATCAGAAATGGAATAAGATAGAAGGAGTGTTTGCATTTCACTTAGAGGACCTAATTATCTTTATTTCATTGACTAGGGAGATCTACATAAAGCCATAGAAAAACTTCTGGCACCTGTGCCAAACAATTTCAATATGAAAATTAATACTGCCAAGCTATTTTTAAAACAATTAGCTCAACCATTCAAAGAAAAAAAAAATTGTGTTCCACTAGAGCGTATAATTCCACAACTCATATTTCTGAAGACAGAAATGCACGTAGACATCCTCAAGGCCCTGATTTGAGCAAGTATACAACACGTTAAAGAAACTACAGGAAAAGTGAGCTCCTAGATAACACTGACAAATGGTTCAGCTTGAAATCTTAGCAGAAGCACTTAGGATACACAGTGATAAATCAGGGGCTTAGTTTAGTTTCATAGTGAAAAAAAAGAAAAAAGAAATAATCTATATTTTTGAGCACCTAAAGCTAACAAAATTTATCAATATTGTTTGTCAAATCTGAGTGAACTTTTTGGAGAAACTGGCTAGGATTGTGCTTTTCAAAATATCTGACCCAAGAAAACTTTTCAAAGAATGTTTGTCATCTCAGAGTGGAGAGAATTTCCCCAGAATTCAATCCCGTCCACATTGCCAGAGGTAGGCTACACTGCAAAGAATTCCAAAATGATAACTGAGAGGTTACAGTTTGGGATTAGTTAACACCGATACAATTTTCATAGTGATTCAATATGAAAACGTATACATATCAAGAATCATGAGTTTTAAAAGCTCAGGTTAAAAATCACACTGGGTGTTAGGTGGCTTAAAGAGGCACCCAAAAGGAAATCAGCTATAACATACAGTATACATGTAAAAATAACACAGACAGTACCTCAAAGCCAATTAAAAAAAAAAAAAAAAGATGCCATCACTGTAGCCTTGAAATACATCAGCCGTTTCCCATTACAATGGATGGCATACCAACTCTATTTTTAGAGCCTCTGGAAAGATCAAAGCTGAAGAGGCCCTTTTACTGGCGCCCCATCCATGCCCCTAATCTCGGTTTACTTTTTTTGTTGTTGTTGTCTTATGTAGATCTCCAAAAGACAGACAGCCCCGACAGCCTGGTATCTCCCATGCTCTAAGTAACACTTAAAAATTGTTCTATGATGGTCTATGGGAGGGGGTCCCTCTGGAGAGGAATAAGGACCAGTGAAGATTAAGTTCAAGCCAAAATTATTGGGATGCAAGTTATTGATGCAGTGTTAAAATAGCTAATCCAGTCTCTGCACGACACAAGCCAAATTTTCTCCGTCTGGTTTCTCTGTGAGAATGAATACTGATAAATGAAAACAAGAATATTCTTTCAGGTGTTTTCCACTGCAGCACTCCACCAAAAAAATCCCTGTCATTTCAATCCCTGTGGCTAGGCAGGCAGTGGTCAAAAACTGAGGCGGTCACTTTTCAAACCAAGTTCCTCACATGCAAAATAACTTACTTTGGAAGAACAAGCCGTACATTTGTCAAATGCCAGACTGACAGGAAGGACGTTATCAAACCGTGACAGAAATCCTCGGATCTAAAACACAAACAAAACAAAATTCACATCAAGCATGGAATGACCACACCTATAAAATGCATGTGTAGTTTCTGATAAGAAGAAAGGATTGATAGGGTAGTCCTGACACAGAATCCTAGCACAAATGAAATTCAACATGAATATGCTCCCTTGTACTCTTAAGTTTTAGAAAGATTTATATTGGGTCCTTTATACCATTAGGAACCAGAACCTACAAGAGTTTCAGGAGACCTAGAAACAAATTGGAGTAGTGCCTAAGGCATTTGACTGCTAACTGGAACTCTGGCGGTTCAAACCCACTAGCCACTCCTTGGAAGGAAGGTTCAGCAATCTACTTCCTTAGTGATGGTGCCTCAGAAACCCAAGGAGGGGTCACTATGAGTCAGATCCAACTCAACAGCAGTGAGTTTTTAGAAATAAATTGGCTCCAAAATATGAAAAGGATGCTGTAAAATCTAAAGTAGTATTTTTAGTATTTTTATTAATTTTATTTGTATTAAATGTCTCAAAAAATATAACAGGTCAGCTATCGTACAATGACTCAGCTCACATATAAGCTATAGTGAATAGGGGATAAGTGTGCATTTCTATAATATGTTATTAGGTGGGGGGCTCAGAAGGCAAGAAGGCCTAGGGCCTACAGAAGGCGGAGATGGTCCCAAATATATACCCAATTATTAACTTCATTTAAAACAGAAGGAGATAAAAAATGAACACTTCAACAAATTTATGGGTGAACAGCACCACCTTGAGTATAAACTTCTGGACTACAATGGATTTATGTTTACAGATTATCAGCTATAACCAAGCCTCACAAACTATGATTTAAGTAATTTATTTAGAACATTATACCTCTAGAAGTGCACTTACAACAAAAGGCAAGTTTTAATCAGTTGCAAATATCACTGCAATACTATTACTAAAAATAAGATCAGTAAAACCTTAATGTCTTTCTATAGGGTTTGACATTTGTAATGATCCAGATGACACAGAGTGTCTCATAATTAACTCACTTGATCTTCCCAACTAAGATTCAAAAGTAGACCTCTCAACTCCAAATCTTGCTTGCTCTCACTCTCTAACAATATCATAGAAAAACCAAAAACAAAACTCACTGCCATTGAGTCGATTCCAACCCATAGTAACCCCCTCTAGGTTTCTGAGGCAGTATCACTACAGAAATAGATTGCCCAACCTTCCTTCCAAGGAGTGGCTGGTGAGTTAGCAGTCAAATGTCTTAGGCCCTATGCCCCCAGAGCTCCCTCTTTAACAATATCATAAAAAAAAAAAAAAAAAACTCACTGATGTCGAGTCGATTTGATTCTAGTGACCCCTCTTTGGGTTTCCGAGGTGGTATCTCTACAGAAGTAGATTGTCCAGTCTTCCTTCCAAGGAGTGGCTGGTGTGTTGGAACCACTAGCCTTCTGGTTAGCAGTCAAATGCCTTGGAGTCTCATCAAGCCTCGCTTGAATAAAACAAGATCCAAACCACCTACCCTTGTTGCCCTTAGCTACACTACCAAAACACCCCATAACCAAAGGCAGACAAAACCTGACTATTAACTCTTTAGAGAAACAGCCTTCCTTCTGAGTTTGGTTAGCTTCATCTGCAGCCACACTGGAACAAACAATCTACATGATGTGCATATTTATCACTGGTAAACCTTAAAAATCTTAAAGGAAATGCCTATTGTAATTTTGTAAATGTCCTTATCAATATACTATATAATTTCCATGTAAGCCTAGATTAAAAGGAGTTTGGTAGAAACAATAGATTAGCCTCATAGTGAACCTTTGAAAATGTGATAATCTTTCCATTCTATATATCTCAGGAATGTGGTGACCATTTCATAACACACGTATTTGAGGCACAATCAGGGTCAAGTTGTTGTTCTAAGCTGCCCTTGAGTCAATTCCAACTCATGGTGACCTTATGTATAACAGAACAAAACACTGCCAGGTTCTGTGTCATCCTTATCACCAGCAGGTTCAAGTTCATTGTTATGGCTACTGTTCCAATCCATCTCACTGAGGGTCTCCCTTGGTCTCACTGGCCCTCTAAGTCATTAAACACAATGTCTGCCCTTAATGATTAATCCCTCCTGATGATGTGGTCAAAGCAAGTGAGTTGGATAATGTCCTGTTGTGATCCATAAGGTTTTCATTATTATTTATTTTTAGAAATAGATCTCCAGGCCTTTCTTCCTAGTATGTCTTAGTCTGGAAGCTCTGTTGAAACCTGTCCACCATGGGTAACCCTGCTGGTATGTGAAATACCAGTAGTATTGCTTTCAGCATTAGAGCAACACACAAGCCACCACAGTATGAAAAACTGACAGACAAATGCTGGGATCAGAGTCATGAAAGTTTGCTATTCAGGACACCAAAACATGAGATATCATATTGGCACAAAAGACTTTAATGGGAAGTCACAGGTGGGAATGCTGATGCCATCGTGAAATCTGACAGTTACAGGCTGAAAGAATGTTCATAATAAGCTTCCTATATACCACTATTACTTTTATATTAAAAATACTTAGCAAAACTTTATATTTAGCAGATTTTTTCATTAAAATGGACCCCACATTAGTGCCTCCATATACACTTCATTAAAAATTTCATTTTATTTTTTTCTCATATAGCTTATAGCAAGCTTCCCTTAAGATGTGCAAATAAATATTGGTAATTTTTTCTACTAGATTGTTTCATGATTGGAGGTGGGGAGGTAAAGCTGAAGGAAAGGCAGAGAGTAGAACCTGTCAAGAGCAGAAATGAAGAGAAAAACGGAGGAAAGAGAAAACAAAAACAGGTGGTGAGGAACAGAAGAAAGAGATACTGACCATTGTCTAGCAACTGCAGAGAGCTCTGTACCAGGAAACTATGACACATTTTCCCAGGGAATGAAGTAGAGCATCTGTGCGTGAGGCCTTTCAAAGTCACCATGTTGGGATCAGAAGATCCAGAACCCAACCACAAGAGTTTCATTTGAGGTGATTTAAAAGGTGAAACCCTTCATCTCAAACCTATTGCAACAGACTCCTAATGAGTATGTACCCTCATGAACCTCCCCCTTACATTTAATGCAACACTCTATTGTTAATGAATTCTCCTAATACATAGCTCTGAGTTATACTGTATGGCCTCAATTTCCTTGAGCTGACCAAGTAAAGCACAGAATTTCTTACAGTGGCATTCAAGGTGCTCTCTGGTCTGGGCCCAACCTACCTTTCCAAGTGTATCTTGTTTTGAATCTTTCACAGGCCCAATGTAACTGTTAAGAAAAATTACAACTTTCAGATGGACCAGACATGCACCCTGTAAGCTGTGTACCTGAGTACCAGCAGCACTTCATTGCCCCAACCTCTGTGCCAGGGACCCACAGATCCATAGCATGTGAACCTCATGGCTGTGAACCAGAGGCAGCTTTTTCCCCATACCTCATGCCAGTGACTAGAGGCACACCTATCAAGTCGTGTACCACAAATTTGCAGGATGCCCTCTGCCCTGCCTCCCACACTGCCAGGTTACCTGTGGGTGAGCCCATCACACCCACTGCTGAATGGCAAGTGTTCCTCAAAACCACACCTGGTGAAGTCCCTCACACTGTCCCTCACACTGCCAGGTGATTAGCAGGAGGCCCACAGCACCCACTTCTGGGTGACCAGTGGTAGCACTCACCATACTGCCATTCAGTGACAGGTAGATATACCCCTACCAAGGGACAGGAAGGTATGCTCACTACCACCTATACTCTCCTAACCTACCCCCTCCAGAGACTAGCAGGTATGATTCCCCATGCCTGCACCAAGACTCCCTGATCTCTCTATACCTACTGAGATGCTAAATCAAGCCTGCATAGAGACTTTTCCTGGTAGCACCACCAGCCTGTGATGACAGACACAACCTGTCATGCTTTCCAGCAGACCCAATACAGGAAGATCATGCTGTCCCAGAAGAGCTGTGGAGGGAGCCTAACCAAACAACAATTGGTGCCTCCCATCAGGGAAGGGACTTGCTCTCGTACCTACATGCAATTCTGTAAGGGAAGACATACACATCTATAAATAAATAAAAAACACTTTAATATCTTGGAGATAACTACTGTTGTTAAGTACCATAGGGTCGGTTCTGACTCAATGACCCTGTGGTATAACAGAATGAAAAGACTGCCTGGTCCTGCACTATCTTCACAAGTGTTGCTATGTTTGAGCTCACTGTTACAGCCACTGTGTCAATCCATCTTACTGAGTGTCTTCCTCTTCTTCATTGACCATCTACTTTATCAAGCATGATGTCTTTCTCTAGGGACTGGTCTCTCCTGATAATTTGTCCAAAGTATGTGAGACAAAGTCTCATCATCCTAAATTCTAAGGAACATTCTGGCTGTACTTTTTCCAAGACAGAATTGCTCATTTTTCTCACAGTCCATGGCATATTCAATATTCTTTCCCAACACCACAATTCAAATGCATCAATTCTTCTACAGTCTCACTGTCCAGCTTTCATATACATCGAAGACAACTGAAAATATCATGGCTTAGGTCAGATGTACCTTAGTCCTCAAAGTGGCATCTTTGTCTTTCAACACTTTAAAGAGGTTTTTTGCAGCAGATTTGCCTGATACAATACATCATTGCATTTCTTTACTGCCACTTCCATGGGTGTTGATTGTGGATCCAAGTAAAATGCAATCCTTGAAAACTTCAATCTTTTCTCCATTTATTATGATATTACTTATTGGTCCAGTTGCAAGGAGTTTTGTTTCTTTATGTTGAGGTATACTCTATACTGAATGAAGTCTTTGATCTCCATCAGTAAGTGCTTCAAATTTTCTTCACTTTCAGCAAGTAAGTTGTGTCACCTGCATATTGCAGGTTGTTAATGAGTCTTCTTCCAATCCTGATGCTGTATTCTTCTTCATATGGTCCAGCTTCTCGGATTATTTGTTCAGCATTGCAGTGCAGTAAATTACATGGTAACTGTAGTAAATTACATGCCATGAGCTACTCAGTAGCTGCTTGTTAAAGTCATCCACCTGGGGCAGCACAAAGTAATTTTCTGGGCAGTTCCTCTGTCAGGTGTGCAGAACTCTGATGTTGGGATTGGTTTGTTTTGGCCACTCTGCCAGGCTCAAAAGAAGTCCTCCTAGAGGCAGAAGGAATCTCTCTGGCTACCAGCTCAGAGAGACATGCTGCTGAGAGAGATGTGCTTGCTGAGAGCCATGAGACATGTTGCTGAGAGAGACACACTGCTGAGAGAGACAGCTGGCTGAGAGAGACTGAGCACATTCCTAAACTTGAATTGTAGCCTGTTGCTTCCCTAATAAACCCCATAATCTGTGAGTTCTGTGTGGCCACTGCAGCAAATTACCAAACCCAGCAGAGAGATGGTGGGTGCTGCAAGAGGAACGGTTGGTGGTAAGGTTAGTAAAAGGGTTGGAGGGTGACAGCATGTCTGGCCTCATAAGAACAGGCTTTGAGCTGCTGATTGTGATTCTGTCTTCCTCCTGAGTAGTTATAGGAGGTCAGAAGATACTACCTCCTTGCCCCTTTAGCAAGCACATAGCTGAGTAAGTATGATGAAAGGATATAACCCTGATTCACACCTTTCCTGATTTTAAACCATGCAGTATACCTTTGCTCCATGTGAATGACTGCCTCTGGATCTATGCACAAATTCCACATGAGCACAATTAAGCATTCTAGAATTCTTATTCTTCACAATGTTATCTACAATTTGTTATGATCCACACAGCTGAATGCCTTTGCATAATCAATAAAACACAGGTAAACCTTTTTTTTTTTTTTTTTCTTCATGGTATTCTCTGCTTTCAGCCAAGATCCATCTGACATCAGCAATGATATGTCTCCTATATCCTCTTCAGAATCTGGTTTGAATTTCTGGCAGTTCCGTGTCAATGTACTGCTGCAACTGTTTTTTTAATTATATTCAGCAAAATTTTACATGCATGTGATATTAACGATATTGTTTGATAATTTCTGTTGGATCACCTTTTGAAGACAGCAGGCAATGACGAACCATACAAAAAAGCAGAGTAAGATGGTTCAGACAAATGAGCAAAAATAAAGGGACAGAAAATTTCTTGCAGTAAGAATTGATAATAGAACTACCTGACAAGGAATTTAAAAGACCAAGATCTAGGATATTTGAAGAGATCAAGGAAAACAAAGAGAAAACCCTAGATGAATTCAAGAAAACAACACAAATACAACATGACAAACTTAATAGACAAATACAAAGCATACAAAAACAGCAATGAGAAATTCAGAAGCTTAAAAATAAAATATCAGAGATAGATAATTCAATTGAAGGAAAAAGTAGAATTGAATCAATGAAAGAAACAATCAGTGAAATAAAGGAGAAATTCCCTGATATTAATTTGAAGAATAATCAGAAAAAAGACTGAAGACAACAAAGAAGGAAGCCTAAGAGTTATGTGGAATACTGTCAAGAGGAATAATTTATATATAACAAGAATTCTAGAAGAGGAGGAGAAAAAAAGGACAGAGAATTTTTGAAGATATGTTGGCAGAAAACTTCCCAAATATCATGGAAAACAAGACATCTCCAACCTAGAAATTCAACAAACCCCATACAGAATAGACCCCAAAAGAAATTCACCAAAACATATCGTGATCAAACTTTACAAAACCAAAGACAAAGAAAGAATTTTGAGAGCAGCTTGTTAAAAGTGAATATCACCTACAAAGGGAAATCAAGAAGAACAAGTTCTAACTTTTCGTCAGAAATCATGTAGGCAAAAAAGCAATGGGATGACATAGACAAAGCCTGGAAAGGAAAAAAAAAAAAAAGTCAATCAAGAATTATTTATCCAGCAAAAGTATGTTTCAAAAATGAAGGCAAAGTGAAGACATTCCCAGAGAAGCAGAAATTAAGGGAATTTTGTAACCACTAGATAAGCCCTACAAGTAATATTAAAAGATGTCCTTTGTCAGGATCCAGTGACACCAACAACAACCCAAGAAAAACATATGACAGCATCATCCAGATACCAATCCAGGTAAAGACTTCATAAAAGTAAAATAATGAGGCAAAATTGATTACAGGGAACCAAAGTAACTAAAGTGTAAATGATGACATCAGAACAAAAGGAAAAGTGAATGGTGTACTTACAGAACTTCCATATGGAAAGGAAGTCAATGTGATTTCAAGATATAACAGACTATTTTAAATAGAGGAGGATAAATGCAAACTTTAGGGTAACCACAAAGAAAATTAAGAAATCTATTCACCAGTATAAGAACATAAAAAAAGACTCAGTAATCACAAAAAACAATAGGTGAAAGTAAAGAGATGCATGTACAAAAGAACTCAGTACCAAAAATTAAGAACAAAGAAACTATTAACAACACACACACAGAGAAATAACAAAATGGCAGCAATGAACTCATACCACTCAGTAATCACACTGAATGTAAGTAGATTAAATGCAGTCAAGAGGAAGAGTATGGCAGAATGGGTAAAAAAAATCATGATGCATCAATATGCTATAAGAGATACACTTTAGATACAAAGATCTAAGATACAAAGACTTTATTTATCTATTTATTTTTGTTGTGATTTGGGTGAAGATTTACAGAGCAAATTCACTTTCCATATAGCAGTTCACACACACTTTGTCTCATGGCATTGACCACAGTTTACCACAATGCAACAGCTCCCCTCCCACCTCCTCCCCACAGTTACTTCTTCCCAGTGTCCATCCCTCCATGGGCTCCTGCCCCCTGAGCTGTCTCCCTGTGCATAAGCTGCCCTTCTTTCTCCCATGATTGTTCTCTCCAAGGAGTGTATCTACTTGAGGTAAAT
>NW_006922019.1:1933644-1937905 GCF_000298275.1 Orycteropus afer afer
GACTGCTAATCAGAAGGCTGGTGGTTCAAACCCACCAGCCACTCCTCAGAAAGAAGGTTGGGCAATCCTACTTCTGTAGTGAATACTGCCTCAGAAACTCGAGGAGGGGTCATTATGAGTCGGGGCCAACTCGACAGCACATAACAACAACAACAACATCTCAAAGATACACTTTACATACAAAGAAATAAACAGGTTAAAAATCAAAGGATGGGAAAAATATACCAAGTACACAGTGACCAAAAGAAAGCAGGAATGGCAAGATTAATTTTTGAAAAGAAAAACTTCAAGTCAAAATCTATTGTGAGAGACAAAGAAGAAGAACATTATATAACCATTAAAGGGACAATTCAACAAGAAAACATGACAATAATAAATATTTGTGGACCCAATGCCAGAACTCCAAAACTCATAAAACAAACTCTTTAGAAATTGAGCAGAGAAAGAAATATTTCTACAATAATAGAGGAGCTCTGGTGGCATAGTGCCTAAGGTATTTGACTGCTAACCAGAAGGCTGGTGGTTCAAACCCACTAGACACTCCTTGGAAGGAATACTGGGCAATCTACTTCTGCAGTGATACCGCCTCAGAAACCCAAGGAAGGATTGGTATGAGTCGGATTCGACTTGATGGGAGAAAATAATAGAATATTTCAACACACCACTTTCAATGAAAGCCTGAACAACTAGAAAGAAAATCAACAAAGACATAGAAGAACTAAACAATACTATTAATGGAGGTTGAACTCAACCGCACAGACATATATAGAACACAGTACTAAACAGCAATACAGTACACATTCTTCTCTAATGCACATAGAATATTCTCCAAACAGATCATATTTTAGGCCACAAAGCAAGCCTCAATAAATTTAAAAAGACTGAAATTATACAAAGCATCTTCTGTGACCACAAATAACTTAAAAGAGAAATCTTTAACAGGAAGATCAAGAAAATAAATTAAATACATGGAAATGAAATAACATATCACTAAAAAGGTATTAAGTTATAGAAGAAATCAAATGTGGGAATAAAAAGTACTTAAAATCAAATGAGAAAAAAAGCACAGCATACCAAATACTTTGGAACACCGCAAAAACAGTGCTCAGATGAAAATTTATAGCAATAAATGCATACATTAAAAAAGAACAAAGACCTAAAATCAACAACTTAACCTGACAACATGAACAAACAGAAAAGGAAGAACAAAAGAAGATCAAAGCTACCAGAGGAAAAGATATAATAAAGATCAGAGCAGACAGATAAGTAGAGACAAATATTGATTTGGGTGAAGGGAAGGGCAATGTACCAAATGTGACTGATCAACACAGTGGCACTGAGGAAGAGGAAGACAGAGAAAGGTAAGTGGGAGGTACAGACAACAAAGATGAACCCTTTTGCACATACGTTACTGCTTTGTCAGTGACAGCAAGCATTGATTTACAGATGGCTGGATGGGTGGACAGGCTAAATGATCAGGTAGTCTAGGCAGGGGGTAGTGTGCCTATGACCATGGGTTGGCAGACAATGTTTCTACAAATGTATTTGTACATGCTGTAATAATTTCCAAGTGTATAGTAGTGCTGACATGGGACAAGGTTGTGGTGACTTCGTGGCCACAGCCAGCTACCCTGAGAGAGCGAATAGTTGGACGAACTATGGCTCGGGACAATGGTTGTAGGGGACGTCAAGCTCAGTTGGCATAAAACACTACACAAAAACATTATTCTACATCCTACTTTGGTGAGTAGTGACTGGGATCTTAAAAGGTTGCAATCGGCCATCTAGGTGCAACAATGGGTCTCTTCCTACCCAATGCAAAGAAGAACGAAGAAAACCAAAGATACATGGCAACAATTAGTCCAAGGGACTGACAGACCGTGTGGTCATCAGCCTATATGACCCTAAGACCAGAAGAACTAGATGGTGCCTGGCTACCACTGTCAACCATTTGGAGGGAGATCGGTGCAGGAGATCCTGGATAGAGAGGGAACAGTTCACACAAAATGTGTATGAACTGTTGTATGGAAAGTGAATTTGCTCTGTAAACTTTCACCCAAATCACAATAAAAATTTTTTAAATTTAAATAAAAAAGATCAGAGTAGAAATAAATGAAATACAAAATAGGAAAACAATAGAAAGAATCAGCAAGACTAGAAGAGGAAGGGAGAATCACTTTCTAGATAGTTAACCAAAACCAAATAGAGATAGAGCCTGGTGAGACCCCTGAAACTATGGGCTCTATTTACCCTTCAGGTCTGGAATTGAACTTACTCCTGTGGCTTCCAGCCAAATAATAGACAGGCATATGAAACACTGCTTAACGTGGATGAACTTGGAAGACATTATGCTGAGTGAAATACACCAATCACGGAAGGACAAATATTGTATTAGTTCCTTATTGTAAAAAATCAAGGAAAGGTTTATATATGGAAGGAAACTTTCTTTGTTGGTACCAGGGGTGGGACAGGAGGGGAGGGGAGGAAACACTACAAAAATAAATAAATAAATGGACAGACACATGGGCTGAACATTTACATCAGGCAGATACACTACTTGGAGCAATCAATCATAGGAGAACAGAAAGGCAGTGTTTGCACAGGAAGATAGTTAAGCAGGTGGGAGTGCATGGGAGAGAAGGACACAGAGAAGGGGTAACTACAGGGAGGAAGTGGGAAGAGAGCTTTTACACTGTGGGGAATTGCAGTCAATATTGTGAAACAAAATGTGTATGAACTGTTGCATGGAAAGTGAATTTGCTCTGTAAACTTTCACTCAAATCACAATAAAAATTCAAAAATTTAAATAAAAAAGATCAGAGTAGAAAGAAATGAAATACAAAATAGGAAAACAACAGAAAGAATCAGCAAGACTACGAGAGGAAGGGGGAATCACTTTCTAGATAGTAAACCAAAACCAAAACCAAACTCACTGCCATTGAGTGGATTGTGACTCATACCATCCCCCATGGGGTTTCAAAGTTGTAAATCTTTATGGAAATAGACTGCCTCATCTTTCTTCTATGGAGTGGCTGGTGAGCTCAAACCACCGACCTTCTGGTTAGCAGACAAATGTTTTAACCACTACAGCACAAGAGCTCCTTTCTAGATAATAGACACTTGCTATTTTTGGTGATGGGAAAGGCAATACCCAAACTGGGTAAAGTCTTCATAACCTGTCCATAGTAAATGAAGACACTAAGAAGTACGCAAGAATAAGGGACAATTTCAGTCAATGCTATAACATACAATTTTGCAACAATAGTAATAACAAGAAAATGTGTGTATGGTTACATAGGTAGATACTAAACCAAAGCAAAACTCACTGCCATTGAGTCTACCCCAACTCATAGCGATCCCTCCTTGGGTTTCTGAGGCAGTATCACTACGGAAGTAGATTGCCCAGTCTTCCTTCCAAGGAATGCCTGGTGGGAGTAAACCGCTACCCTTCCGGCTAAGTCAAATGCCTTAGGCACTACACCACTAGAACTCCCACATATGCAGATATGTATGTATATACCCATATATGCAAACCCATAAACTCACGTGTGCCTTCCTATACACATACATACATAGGAAAGGTTTATATATGGAAGGAAACTTTCTTTGTTGGTACCAGGGGTGGGACAGGAGGGGAGGGGAGGAAACACTACAAAAATAAATAAATAAATGGACAGGCACATGGGCTGAACATTTACATCAGGCAGATACACTACTTGGAGCAATCAATCATAGGAGAACAGAAAGGCAGTGTTTGCACAGGAAGATAGTTAAGCAGGTGGGAGTGCATGGGAGAGAAGGACACAGAGAAGGGGTAACTACAGGGAGGAAGTGGGAGGTATGTATGTATGTGTATAGGAAGGCACACGTGAGTTTATGGGTTTGCATATATGGGTACATCTGTAGGCACATGTATATACTTGCTTGTGTACACCTCATATATATTCATATATATAGTAAAGCACACAGAGGGCACAGATAAGGATACTTCCTAGATATAACCAAACACCTTAAGGGACTGGTTACTGGGTTTGAAGACAGTACCATAGCCTTGTGGGACAACTCAGTAAATGGGCATAATATATACAGTTCATAAAAATAATGTTCTACATCATAATTTGGTGAGTAGGGCCTGGGGTCTTAGAAGCTTCTGAGTGGCCATCTACAATACAATTATTTGTCTTCTAATAGGGAGCTCTGGTAGCATAGTGGCTAAGGCACTTGGCTGCTAACCAGAAGGCTGGCGGTTCAAACCCACCAG
>NW_006922019.1:1938005-1948393 GCF_000298275.1 Orycteropus afer afer
GGAAGGAAGATGGGGCAATCTACTTCCGTAGTGATAATGCCTTGGAAACCCAAGGAGGGGTCGCTATGAGTCGGGTCCGACTCAATGGCACATAACAACAACAACAGAATAGCTCACATGAACTACTGTCTCATCTAGCCTGAGACCAGAACTAGGTGGTGTTCGGCTACCACTACCAACCATTCTGACCAGGGATACCACAGAAAGTCCCAGATAGAAAGGTAGAAAAATGTAGAACAAAACTGAAATTCCTATAAATGGCCAGACTTACTGGACCAATAAAGACTAGATGAACCCCTGAGACTATCACCCTAAGAAACTCTTTGAATTTACAACGGCAGCCACTCTGGGTAGTCACCTTTAATTCAAATTAATAGATTTGCTTATAAAATAAACATTATCACTCATAAGGACTGTGCTCTCTTAAATAATCAACTCTATGAGACAAATGATCAACATTTACCCTAAAACAAAGATAAGAATGTTGACACAGTGTTAAAAATGTTACAAATGCCAGTGAAAATTTTGTATAAAAACCATTAAATGGGAACTTAATTTGCTTTGTGAACTTCCATGTAAAACACAGTAATATATATACTGTACAACTTTCTTCCCAAGGACACTACCACTGTCCTGACCTTGCTCATACTCAATTCTGTGACTCACTACTCTTCCTTTTGAAACAGCTCCATACCCAAAATCCTCATCTTCCATAAAAGCACATGTGCTAGACTGGGTTCTCTAGAGAAACAAAACCAGTAAAGTTTATATACACAGAGAAAGAAAAATTTATCTTAGGAAAATGGCTCACACACTTATAGAAGCTGGCAAATCCAAAGTTCTTGGATCAAACGTCAAGCTGGAGGTTTTTTCCGACTCAGGCAACTGCAGGGGCTGAGGAGCTCACAGTTGGCAGGCAGTATACTGGCTGTTGACTCCAACAAATGTCTAATCCAAGATCTCCAGGCCGTATGGTGGATTGTTCTCTCACGGACAGTTGTAGGCAGAATCCTGATCCGTAGATGAGAGTCTCTTTGCCCAGGATGTTCATAAATATACTAGAAGCAGGCCACACCCCTAGGGAAACTCCCTTTCAACGGACTGGCTGCTCAAAACATATACATCTGATCCCATCATTGGAACAACCCACATCACAACTGCTTAAACCACACAGACTTGTGGTCCAGCCAAGTTGACACACACCTCCAACTATTACAGCACACGTCTTTCATATGTCCTCAATGGACGTACCACCAGACATAGGCTGTCTTGATTCTGTGGCTGTACAATAAGTTTTGAAATCAGGAACTGTGAGACTTTCTACTTACTCTAAACTCCACAGCTTACTCTAAACTCTTGTTCTATTATTAATATTTTCTTTCACTCTTCCTTTATGGGAAGACAAATATTAAACAGTTGTTTTTTAAAAAATCAAACTCTAACCTTTTGCCTTTAAGTCCTTTCTGACTCATGGTGACCCTATGTGTGTCAAGTGGAATTGTGCTCCATAGGGTTTTCTGTGACTTTTCAGAAGCAGAATACTTGTCTTCTAAGGCATCTCTGGGTGGGTTCAAACCACTGACCTTTCAGTTAGTAGTCAAGCATTTAACCATTTGGGTCACCCAGGAATGAACTTTTATGTGAAATAACAACAACAACATTTATTGAAATTTTACATTATCTCATTTAATTCTCACAACAATTTGTAAATAACAGGTTATTATGCCAACTTACAGATGTGAAAACTGAGGCTCAGAGAGTTTAAATTCCAAAGGCCATATAGCTAATCTACCAATTTGAATACTGTATACTAAAAGTTTCATATATTTTTTTTCTCATATACTCCTCTCAATAATTCTAAAAAATAGGTATTACTATCTGCATTTTAAAGTTGAGGAAACAGAGATTTGGAGAGCTTAAAGAATTTTCCATGGGTCCACCAAAGCTAGTAAGTGACAGGATGATATTAGAACGCAAAACACTTTTGATTTCACAGCCAAAGTTTCAAGCCACTAAGCAGCACTATCCTTCTAGCTCAGACTCCAAAGAGTTTCTGCTACTTCACAGCTGCTCAAGGCCTTGGTGCCTCAAGTCATGAGTCAGTGATTTTTCAAGAAAGCTCTTTGTTCAACACCACCACCCTTTCTTTGCTGATGAAGATTACCAAGTGTGGTAGTTAAGGTTAGGTGTCAACTTGGCTGGGCCTGGTTTTGAGTGGCTAAGCAGCTGGATGTAGTTATTCCCCATGATGAGATTGATAATCAATTCCATGGTGGAATCTGCTGTATGGAGCTGAGTAGTTGCCTTAGGGATGTGGTTTGTTTCCAGTATATGAGGAAAAGCTTGGGGAAAATGTCTTTGAGCTTTTTGGCATGCTTGGATCCTACATTTAGCCAAGTCTTCATTCAGTAGCCTGCCATGTTCTTCAGCAGTAGTACCTGCTGATCTTGGGACTGTTTTTGGACTTGAACTAGTTGCCTGCCATATTGCTTGATACTCCTGGGACTGTCCCATTTTGCTTGTCAACCTTGGGTTTGTCGGCCTCAGCAGCCAGCAGCTGCCTGATTTAAGAGGTGCCTTCAGCTCCACTGGGGCAGGAGCAAGAGGCAGAGCTGAAGCCTAAGTAAGGCCAAGGGGCCTTCATCCAGCCCCTAGAGCTGGCACTTTGAACTCAGGCTTGTAGCCTCCTAAACTTTAAGAGAATAAATCCCTGTTTATTCAAGCCATCCATGTGTGGTATTTCTGTTATAGCAGCACTAGAAAACCAAAAACACTAAGTAAACTATCAGTTACATATGCTTGCTCAAAAAAGCATTTACTATAAATCAGGGGTCCTACGTGATTGTTCCAGACCTTCAAATGACTGGTTGTATGTCTTTGGGTCAGTACAGAGCCACTAGGGACAAAGTCCCATCTATGCAATGAGGATTAGAGCTCACCTAGCACTAAAATTCCATATCCTATGCCTCAGAAACCCAAGGAGGGGTCTCTATGAGTCGGGGCTGACTCGATGGCACATAACAACAACAACTGTAGTCTTTTGTCAGTTTGGTACCCTACTAATCTCTTCCTAAGTATTAAGGTAAACATCTGGGCAACAGCAGATCCTGAGACTCTGTCAACACTCAAGTTGACTTTTGACATCCTGGGCCAGTCTCATCTGACCTTTTTCTGCTATTTTCAGGGAACAGAGCTCCCAATTCCAACTCCACCTCCTTCAACTGTTAAGTTACTAGATCTGATTTCTGCTAAGACTTTAATTTCTCTTTAGCTTCCACTGGGGAAACTTGAGGTAGAAGTAGCAGCTTTCTTCAAAAAGAAAACCACTCAGCATCTTAGGAAGCAAGACTCCTCTTCTAGCAGCCAACTGGCTCAGAGCTTGAGAGGTAACAGGTAGCAGGAAAGTCTAGCTAAGGCAGTCTATATCAGTAAGTACTGGAATCCCTGGGTGTTGCACTCAACGCACTTGCCTGCTAACCAAGAGGCTGGAGGCTTGAATCCTCCCAGAGGGACCCCAGAAGAGAGGCCTAACAATCTACTTCAGAAAAATCAGGGATGGCCTAGTTTTTAAAATTAAATTATTTAAATTCCGTTTTAACAGTCTCCTCTGAATATTGTTTTTCCACTCTTCCTCTACCCAACAGAGTGAAGTCAATCTCACATACTGCTAAAAAGGCAAGCAGGCCACATCTTCTGACCTCCTCTAACCCCACAAGAGGAAGACAGAGTTACTATCAGTAATCCAAGTCCTATTCCTGCGAGGCCAGACATGCTGCCTCCCTCCAGCCCTTACACCAAAGGTTCCTCCCACAGCACCCAAAGCCTATCTGCCGGGTTCAATAATTCACTGCAGTGACCACACAGAACTCACAGATTACGGGGTTTATTAGGGAAGCACCAAGCTACAATTCAAGTTCAGGAAAAATGTTCAGTCTCTCTCCCAGCGCACCATCTCTTACCCAACAGTCTCCCTCAGTCTTTCTCCTAGTAATGTGTCTCTCGGTATCTCTTTCTCAGCAGTGTATATCTCTCGGTGTCTCTTTCTCAGGAACACGTCTTCCTCAGCCAGAGGTCAGAGAGAGCTCTGCCTCTAGGAGGGCTCCTTTTGAGCCTGGCAGAGTGGCCAAACTAATAAATCATAACATCAGAATTCTAATCAGCTGAGAGAGAGTGAACCTCCCAGAACATTGTTTTGTGCCATGCCCAATAGAAATACCCCAGGTGGATAACATTTACAATTAGGAGCTTCTCAGTTGCTCATTCCACCACTGAGTTTACAAAGATTTATGGCTAGAAAAGCCATACCAGGTAATTTACTACAGCACACACACACACACAAGTTTTGTGGCTAATAAGAAGGATTTGTTAGGAAGACCAAACTTTTACCTGTCCTCTGTATAAATTTTACTTATTCTTTAGATTTACATTGATTTGACTTCTGTCCCTCATACCCCTTAATATAGAAAAGTATAAAGGAAAAAAAAAACGGTCATATGGAAATCAGATCATTTCTTGACTGGTACTAGGTATGAGGATACTGCCTGGGAAGAGACACAAGGGAAATATTGGGGATGATGAATACTTCTCATCTATTGTGGAAGTTATGCACAACTGTATAGACTTGTAAAAACTCATTAAAATGTACAGGTAAAATGGCTGTGTGTTTTGGTTACCTAGGGCCACTCTAACAGAAGATACAAAAAATGGGATGCTTGAACAAACAGGAGTTTATTCCCTTACAGTTGTGGAGGTTAGAAGTCTGATTCAAAGTGCCAGGCTCTAGGTGCAGGATGAAAGCCCCTCGACCTCGGGCTTCAGTTCTGCCTCTTGCCCCCGGCCCAATGAAGCTAGAGGCATCTCTTCACTCAGGCACCTGTTGGCTGCTGAGGCTGACAAACCCAAGGCCAATAAGTGAAAAGGCACAGTCCCGATATTAACAAACCACATGGCAGACCACTGATTCAAGTCCATTGAAAGTCCCAAGATCAGCAAAGTATGGGAGGCTGCTGAACAATGACTTGGCTACATGCAGGGTTCAAGTGTGCCATAAGCTAGAGACCATTCCCAACGCTATTTCTTATATACAGGAAGCAGACCACATAACCAAAGCAGCTACTCAGCTGCTCCAATAGATTCCACCATGAGTTAATTACCAATCTCACTTTGGGGAATAACTACATTCAGCTTCCCAGCCACTCAACCAGGCCCAGTCAAGTTGAAACACAAACTTAACTACCACAATGTGTTTAATTGTACATAATTTATACTTCAAAAAAAGGATTTAAAAATATGGTTTGTAGTCTTGATCAACATTTTTTAAATAGTGCAGAAAGGTACAAAATGAAAAGTCTCTATTGCCCCCAATCCCTCTCCCGAAGAGACAATCACTATCATCAGTTTCCTATGTTAACTGGGGGCAGGGGGAAGCCATTTTATACATAAACTGGAGCTATAAATATGTATACTTTTGCTACCCCCCAAATATTTCAAAATCCACCGGGGAATAAAAAAATCTACACAATTATCTGTGGCTTCCTGGTTTCCTTCTGACTCTCCTTCATGCCCCCAAAAAGGTCCCATGAAGCATAAGCTGAAATATCTATTGTCAAACTTGGTTGAAGCAATTATTTGTGGTTTGAGTTTGGCTAAGAGGGTCTTACAAGATAAAACACAATCCCTCACCAGGAGTAGTAAATACACAGAGAAAAGGTGCAAAAACATCAGAACAGGGCCTTAAAATTACTCTTTGGCCTCCCTCCCAGGCTGTTTCATCAGGAAGGTGTGGGTCCTAGCTAGAACTCATTAGGCACACCTGTGCAGATCTACTTAGCATCAGAACTCTCAGGCAGGAACACTTGTTTAGGCTGGGAGCATGTGCTGGGGACAAGGTCCCTTTGGAAAGTAGAGAGAGTGTTGGTGGGAGCATCTAAGTAGTGAAAGTAAAGTTCAAAGAGTAGGCTCTGGTCTGTTACCTTGAGGAGTTGCCTCAGAGGATGCCACCAAGAAGCCTGTTTTATAGACAAAAGCCTATAAACGCCCAGTGGTTTCAAATGCCAAAGGTGCTTGGAGATTTTCCTTCAGTGGGTCTGTGAGGGGGCTCAGGAAATGAGTCTTCTAAAATGGCTCCCTCAATGATTCTGATGCACAGCCAGTTTCAGATCCCCTGAATTAAGGTGTCTTCAAATTTAACTCCAATTCTACACCCAGATCCACTCATATCTTCTCCAATCTATTCTCCATACACCAGCAAATCTTACCACACCTCAGCTTAAAATCTCCCAATGGCTTCCTGCTGCCTTGTGTTAAAGGTGCAAACCTTTAAATGGCCCAGAGGATCCTGCCTACCTTTCCTCTTCTTTCATCATGTTCCTCCTAACTCCCAAGCCTACTTCCAGTTCCCCAAACTTACCCAGCATCCTTCTCACTTGTCTTCTCTGCCTTCCCTATCCCTCCCCTAAAGTACTTACTCTACTTTCTTTTCCCTTCCCCAGAAACAAGTACCCTCTAGAAGCCATGTCCTGCAGAGTGATGAGGTAAGAATATGAGAGAGTATGGCCGAAGGAGGGAGCAAAGGAAGGAGAAGTACAGTAGCAGTTACAGAGTGACATCCATGTGCACTGAAGGAAGTGGTGAAAAACAAGGCTCCAGGAATTGACAGGATACCCACTAAGATGTTTCAACAAACAGATGCTGCACTAGAGGCACTCACTTAGTTATGCCAAGAGATCTGGAAGACAGCTATCTGGCCAACTGACTGGAAGAGATCCATATTTGTACCCATTCCAAAGAAAGGTGATCCAACAGAATGTGGAAATTATCAAACAATATCATTAATATCACATGTAAGTAAAATCTTACTGAACATAATTCAAAAACAGTTGCAGAAGTATATTGACAAAGAACCTCCAGAAATGCAAGCTGGATTCAGAAGAGGATGTGGAATGAGGGATATCATTGCTGATGTCAGATGGATCTTGGCTGAAAGCGAAGAATACCAGAAAGATGTTTATTTGTGTTTTATTGACTATGCCAAAGCATTTGATTGTGTGGATCATAATAAATTATGGATAACATTGAGAAGAATGGGGATTCCAGACCACATGATTGTACTCACAAGGAACCTGTATATAGACCAGGAGGCTGTCATTTGAACAGAACAAGGGGACACTGCATGGTTTAAAATCAAGAAGGGAGGGACTTCCAGCAAGATGGCAGAATAGGCAGACAAGCTCCACAGACCCTCTTCAACAAAGAAAAGAGAAACCAAATGACAGAGATACAGAAGATAATCCTGGAGCCCTGAGCTTTGAAAAGAACTATACAGAAGTGGATTCAGCACCAACTAATGGAAAAACCTCAATGAAAATAGTGAGTACAGAGACGGTTAGAGCAGCAGACTGTCAGCTACTCTGATGGGACCAACAGCCTGAATATTTCCAAGTGGTTCTGGGACCTGAGAATTGACCTAAAGATCAGCCCTGGTCACCAAGGGCTGTAGGAACGACTGCACTGGTGGCCTATGACTAGGGAGGGAAACAGTGAGGGAGACAACCTGAGCTATGGACTTTCAGCTGTCCAGAGGGTGCAGCCATTTTGATTGTTTAAATGCAGTGGCCATTTTGGATATTTAAAGTGACTGAAGGCACAGCCATTTTGAATGTTTACAAGTGGTGGATATTTTGGATATTTGAAGTTACCGAGGGCATAGCCATTTTGAATGTTTACAAGCGGTGGTCATTTTGAATTTTAAATTTGACAGCATTCTCATTCAGATTCCAGGGACCTAAGAATAGGTTCCATTTACCAAGGATGGCAGGGATATACAGGAAGCAGACAATGGGAAAGGAGACAGGTGGTGAGTGTATAAGTGCTGACAACTAGCTAACAGAGGAGCACAGCACAGTACTCTGCTTAGGTAGATAACATAAAACAAAACAAAGAAAATGAAAATTGTGGGCAAGTCACTCCAACATACAATCACCAATTAAATATAAACACAAAAACATCACAATGCCTAGGAGACAATAGAGCATCACAGTCCACACAAAGAAGCAAGATAAAGCAGGAGAAACAAGGAACGAGGATACAGACCCAAAATACATCCCTGAGGAAGATACAGTATTGGAACTCCTTGATAAGGAAGTAAAAAGAATTATATTTAGGTTCCTTCAACGAATTGAGAGACAGATCAAGGAAAACACTGACAAAATTGAGGAAAATATAAAGAAAAACCTAGAATAATTCTGAAAGACAATACAAGAACAAAATGACAAAATAAATGAAAAATTAGAAATGATACAAAATCTTCACACAGAAATCCAGAAGATTAATACTAAATTTTCAGAAATAGATAACTCATTGAAAGGGCAAAGGAGCAGAACTGAATCAATGGGAGACAGAATAAGTGAGGTTGAAGGCAAATACCTCAGTACTTCTTTGAAAGGGATCAATCAGTAAAAAAGATCAAAACAAAATGAAGAAAGCCTAAGGTTCATGTGGGATACTATCAAAAGGAATAACCTACGTGTAATTGGAATTCCAGAACAGGAAGAGATAAATAAAACCACAGAAAAAAATTGTCAAAGACTTGTTGGAGGAGAACTTCCCTGATATGATGAAAGATGACAATATATCCATTTAAGAAGTTCTAATGAACCTGAAACAGGATAGATCCCCCAAAAAAATCACCAAGACATATCATCATCAAACTCACCAAAACCAAAGACAAAGAAAGAATCCTGAAAGCAGCATGGAAAAACAAAAAGTTACCTACAAGGGGCAACCAATAAGACTAAGCTCGGATTTTCTGGCAGAAACCACACAGGTGAGAAGACAATGGGATGGTATATATAAAACCCTGAAAGAGAAAAATTTCCAACCAAGAATTATACACTCAGCTAAATGGTCCCTCACATATGATGGTGAAATTAGGACATTTCCAGATAAGCTGAAATTAAAGGAATTTGTACAAACCAGACCAATCTTACAAACATATGTTAAAGGTAGTCTTTTGGACAGAGAACCAACAACAGCAAACATCAACTGACCATTAACACACATGATGACATAACCCAGAAATCAACCTAGTTATAGAAGTATCCAAAGTAACTATGCCTCTAAGACTGTCAGCAGGGAACCAGAGACATCAATGGACAAATGAAGACAACTACAAACCAAAAAGAAGGAAAACACTGTGTAGTAACAGAACTTCTAAATGGCAGGCAAGTCAAGACAACTATAAGATAGAATGGACTGCTTGGGAAGAAATTATAAATCATACGGTAACCACAAAGAAAAATGATAAACCCTCACATCAAAATAAAAAAGAGAACCAGTACAAATATTTAGCAAATATTGCTAAACAACAGCAACAAAGGAAGGGACAACACAATTCATAAACAAAATGAGCTCAGCATAGAAAATTATATGGAACAAAGAAATCAACACCATGAAAAAGCACATAACAAAGTGACAGTAACAAATTCATTCTTGTCGATAATTACATATCTGATAAGGAACTTATCTCTAAAATTTATAGAAAACTCCAACACCTCAACAAAAGAAAATTAACAATCCAATTAAAAAATGGGCAGAAGACATGAATGGATACTTCACCAAAAAGAATATTCAAGAGGCCAGCAAATACATGAAGAAATGCTCATAATCATTAGTATCAGAGAGATGCAAATCAAAACAACAAAGAGATACCATCTCACTCCAGGAATAATGGCAAAGCTCAACAAGACAGAAAATAACATGCTGGCAAGGATTTGGAGATTGGGACCCTCATACACTGCTGCAGAGACTGTAAAATGATACAACCACTGTGGAAAGTAGCATGGTGATTCCTTAAGAAGTGGGCAATCCCATTACTAGGTATATATCCTAAAGAAGTGAGAGCCAGGATATATGCACACCCATATTCATCACAGCACTATTTACAATAGCAAAAAGATGGAAACAACCTATGTGCACATCAATAGAAGAATGGACAACCAAACAGGGGTACATAAATACAATGGAATAATATGCAACCCTAAAGAATAACGTAGAATATGCAAAACAACACATAACATGGATGAACATGGTGGAAATTATGCTGAGTAAAAGAAGTAAACCACTAGTGGACAAATACAGTATTAGTTCATTATTGTAAAAATTCAAGAAAAGGTTTATATATGTAAGGCAAATTTCTTTGTTGGTTACCAGGGGTGGGAGGAGAGAGGAGGGAACACTGCCAAAAAAAAAAAGCATCAACCCATATCACTTTTGTGTATTTCACTGCACATAAATTATATTTCAATAAAATGCATCTAAAAAAAATCAAGATGGGTAGGATACAAGATCAACATCCAAAAATCAGTTGGATTCCTCTACACCAGCAAAGA
>NW_006922019.1:1950308-1963103 GCF_000298275.1 Orycteropus afer afer
GTCCTATAAGTGTATTTGCATGATCTGTAAGAATTCCCAGGTGTATAGTAGAGCTGACAAGGGACAAGGTTGTAGTCACTTCTTGGTCACAGCCAGCTACCTAGAGGGACAGAGCAGTTGAACTGGTATGCTTGGGACCAGAGTCAGAGGGGACATCAAGCTCAATTGGCATAACATACTACACAAAACATTGTTCCACCTCCTACTTTGGCGAGTAGTGTCTGGGATCTTAAAAGTTTGCAAGCAGCCATCTAGATGCAACGATGGGTCTCTCCTCGTCTACAGCAAAGAAGAATGAAGAAAACCAATGATTCAAGGTAACAATCAGTTCTAGCGACTGGTACACCATGTGATCTGCAGCCTATACAACTATGAGACCAGAAGTACTAGATAGTGCCCTGCTACCACTGTCAATCACTCAGGGGGATCTATGTAGGAGATCCTGGACAAAGAGGGAGAACAATGTAGAACAAAACTCAAAATCAATTGGAAAATAAAACAAAAGGGGAACAGGTTTGCTGGTCTGATAGAGCCTGGTGCAACCACTGAGACTATAGCCCCTAGCTGCCCTCAGGTCTGGAATTGAACCCACACCTGTGGTGTCCAGCCAAACAAAAGGCAGGCATATGAGTTGAACATTTACCTGAGGTAGATACACTCCTTGGAGAGAATAATCATGGGAGAAAGAAGGCCTGTTTATGCACAGGGAGACAGCTCAGGGGGCAGGAGCGCGTGAAGGGATGGACACAGGAAAGAGGTAACTATCGGGAGGAAGTGGGAGGGGAGCTGTTGCATTGGAGTAAATTGTAGTCAATGTCATGAGACAAAGTGTATGTGAACTGCTGTATGGAAAATGAATTTTCTCTGTAAACTTTCACCCAAATCACAATAATAATAATAATAATAAAAAAACCAAAAGGGAGTGCATCAGAGTTGTATCCCTTCACCATACTCACTCAATCTGTATGCTGAGCAAATAATCTGAGAAGCTAGACTATATGAAGAAGAATGCACTATCTGGATTAGAGGAAGACTCATTAACAACCTGTGATATGCTGACAATACAACTTTGCTTGCTGAAAGTTAGGATGACTTGAAGCACTTACTGATAAGAGATTGAAGACTACAGTCTGCAGTATGGATTACATCTCAATCAAAAGAAAACAAAAAGCCTCACAACTAGACCAATACGCAGCATCATGATAAATGGAGAAAAGATTTGAAGTTGTCTAAGACTTCATATTACTTGGTTCTACAATCAACACCAATCAAAGCTGCAGGCAGGATATCAGACAACATATAGCACTGGGCAAATCGGCTACAAATGACTTCTTTCAAGTGCTGTAGAGCAAAGATATCTCCTTGAGGACTAAGGTACACCTGACACAAGCCATGGTATTTTCAATGCCTCATATGCACGTGAAAGCTGGACAATGAATAAGGAAGACCAAAGAAGAGTCAATGCTTTTGAGTTGTGGTGTTGGGGAAGAATGCTGAAAGTATCATGGACTGCTAAAAGAACTAACAAATCTCTCCTGGAAGAAGTGCAGCTGGAATGCTTCTTGGAAGCGAGAATGGCCACACTTTGTCTCATCTACTTTGGTAATTGTGGTAGTTCAGTTTGTGTGTCAACTTGGCTGGGCTTCATTGAGTGGCTGAGCAGCTATACGTAGTATTCCCCATGATGAGACTGGTAATCAACTCCATGGTGAAATCTACTGTGAGCAGCTGAGTAGCTGCCTTAGGGAATGTGGTCTGCTTCCTGTATATAAGCAGAAGCCTTGGGGAATGTTCTCTAGTCTATGGCATGCTTGGACCCTACATGTAACCATGTCATTATTCAGCAGCCTGCCATGCTCTGCTGACCTTGGGACTTACAATGGACTTAAATTAATGGCCTACCGTATGGTTTGGTAAAATTAGGACTGTGCCATTTTATTTGTCGACCTTGGACTTGTTAGCTCCAGCAGCCAGTAGCTGCCTAAGTGAAGAGATGCCTCTGGCTTCAGTGGGCCAGGAACAAGAGGCAGAGCTAAAGCCCAAGGAGCCTACAACTTTGAACTCAGACTTCTAGCCTCCTAAACTGTAAGAGAATAAACTCCTGTTTGTTAAGGTTATCCCATTTGTGGTACATTCTTGTCAGAGCAGCCCTAGGTAACCAGAACAGTCATGTTGTAAGAATGGTAATTCCCTGGAGAAGGATATCATGCTTGTTAAAGTGGAGGGTCAATGAAAAAGGGGAAGGCCCTTCTTCTGGTTACCTAGTGCCACTCTGACAAGAATATACCACAAATGGGATGGCTGTAACAAACAGGAGTTTATTCTTACAATTTGGAGGCTTTAAGTCCAAGTTCAAAGTGCCAGGCTCTAGGGCCTGGGTGAAAGCCCCTCAACCTTGGGATCCAGCTCTGCCTCCTGTTCCCGGCCCACTGGAGCTAGAGGCATTTCTTCACTCAGACAGCTGTTGGCTGCTGAAGCTGAGAAGCCCCAACGTTGACAAGTAAAAACACACAGCCCCGATGTTACCATTCCACATGGCAGGCCATTAACTTAAGTCCACTATAAGTCCCAAGGTCGGCAGAGCATAGCAGGCTGCTAAGCAATGACATGGCTACATGCAGGGTCCTAGCATGCCAAAGACTATAGCCCATTCTCAAAGTTTCTCCTTATATACAGGAAGCAGACCACATCCCAAAGGCAACTACTCAGCTGCTTGTGGTAGATCTCACCATGCAGTTGATTGCCACTTTCATCACAGGGAATAACTACCACCGACTGCCCAGCCACTCAACCAGGCCCAGCCAAATTGACACACAAACATAACTACCACAGCCCTCAATGAGATGAATCGACAAAATGGCTGCAACGATGGGCTCAGGTATAGCAAGGATCATGGAGCTGGCACAGGACTGGGCAGTGTTTCGTTCTGCTGTACGTGGGGTTGCTATCAGTTGAAAACAACTCGACAGCAGCTAACAACAACAATAATTCATGAGTCAAGTGCTCTCTGGGGCATTCACACACTTCATCTCATTTTGGCCTCCCTAACTGCCTAAGGCACTTGACTGCTAACCAGAAGGCTAGCGGTTCAAACCCACCAGCCACTCCTCGGAAGGAAGATGGGGGCAATCTACTTCCGTACTGATACTGCCTCGGAAACCCAAGGAGGGGTTGCTATGAGTCGGGTCTGACTCGACGGCACTTAACAACAACAACAACATCATCCTATCATCCCATGAGGAGCTCTGGTGGCATAGTGCCTAAGGCATTTGACTGCTAACCAGAAGGCTGGCGGTTCAAACCCACCAGCCACTTCTTGGAAGAAAGGTTGGGCAATCTACTTCTGTAGTGATGATGTTGTACTTCTGTAGTGATACTGCCTTGGAAATCCAAGGAGGGGTTGCTATTAGTTGGATCCAATTCGACAGCAGTGCATTTGGTTTGGGTTTATCATCCTATGGGAGACCCTG
This sequence comes from Orycteropus afer afer, assembly GCF_000298275.1. NCBI lineage: Eukaryota > Metazoa > Chordata > Mammalia > Tubulidentata > Orycteropodidae > Orycteropus > Orycteropus afer. Next base: position 1,953,779 of record NW_006922019.1, read on the forward strand.
AGTGGCACAAATGTTAAGTGTTCAACTACTAACTGAAAAGTTGGCAGTTTGAACTTACCCAGAGGTGTTTCAGAAAAAGGCCTGGTGATCTGCTTCTAGAAGGTCATGGCCTTGAAAATCCTATGGAACAGTTCTACTCTGCACACGTGGGGTTACCATGAGTCAGAGTTTGACTTGACAATAACTGGTTTTTACCATCCTGTGACGGAGAACCTTCTCCTATTTTCTAGTTAAGGAAATTGAGGCTCAGATAACTGACATGGTACAGTGTAGTAAATTACATACTGTTGCTTTTCCAGCCATAAGTCTTTGTAAACTTCATGGTGGAATTTGCCATGAGCAAATTTGCCATGAGTAGCTCCTGATTGTTAAAGTTATCCACCTGGGGTATTTTTGTTGGGAGCAGCACAAAGTGATTTTCTGGGAAGTTTATTCTCTCTCAGGTGTATAGAATTCTGATGTTGGTATTGGTTAGTTTGCCCACTCTGCCAGGCTGAAAAGGAGCCCTCCTAGAGGCAGAGGAAATCTCTCACTGCCGGCTGAGAGATGCGAGAGACATGCATTGCTGAGAGATGTGAAAGATATGCACTACTGAGAGAGACACCGAGAGAGACACACTGCTGAGAGAGAGACACTGAGAGACATGCACTCCTGGGAGACTGAGAAACTGTCAGCTGAGAGACAGCAGGCTGAGAGAGACTAAGTGTGTTCCTGAACTTGAATTGCAGCCTGTTGTTTCCCTAATAATCCCCGTAATCTGTGAGTTCTGTGTGACCTCTACAGTGAATTATCAAACCCAGCAGAGACGTGGTGGGTGCTGTGGAAGAAACGGTTGGTGCCAGGGTTGGTGAAAGGGCTGGAGGGAGGCGGCATGTCTGGCATCATAGGAATAGGCTTTGGGCTACTGATGGTGATTTTGTTTTCCTCTTGTGGGGTTAGAGGAGGTCAGAATATGCAGCCTCCTTGCCCCTTTGGCACATGGCTTGCCCAAGATCCCACAACTACCAAGTGGCAAAGCCAGGGATCTGACTTGAGTTCTTTTTGGTTCCAAAGCCTGAGGGAATTAAGTATTGGTGAATAAAGTTAAAAAGCAAGGAAGAGGTCAAAAGAAAGGAGGGAAGAGACAGAGGGACTTTAACAAGAAAATACCCTCAAACAAAAACTCAACACCAAATGGCTACTATCAGGTTCTGGTTGGATTAAACCACCTTCAGTCAATTATGCCAGTTGGCTACAAAATAAATAGATCAGGAGAGAAGGAGGTCCCTTCCTTTCAGAGCCATGGCTGCCAGTGTTTACACCTAAGCTGAGTAAAAACGGCTTGGGTGCTAAGCCCATCCTCACCTCGAGAGGAAGTTAAAACCCAACACCCAGCAATGAACAGTCATCCTGAGCAGGCACAGTCTCAGACACAACTGGAACCTGCTGCTATAAGCTCACGCCAGCTTCCAGCAGGCCTGGCAATGTTTCTAGAGCTGGGAGTCTATGTAAATAAAACTAACTCCAAACTCCAGATCCACCCGGGATGGTGACAAGAGCCTTAATCAAATTTATTGCCAAAATGGAGAGTTTAGCAATTGCAAAACCCCTGTACACACAGTGGTCTTTGTTTCTGATAACAGCTTCAGGTGCCACCTCAGACCCACCTCTCATTATAGAACTAATATCAGCAAGGGGCAGAGAACTACACTGGAAATAAGCCAGCATTGTCCTTAGAAAAAATATTGCAGAATGGAGCTAATCCTCTCAATCTTTCCCCATTCACTCAATGCTACCAGAGTTTTTAGAGATTCTTTGTAACTTTCTTTTTTGGAAAGTAGATATGCCCCCATTTAATTGAAAGTGAAAGAGAAAGATAAAACCAACATAAGGCATTTCTTAAGTGCCCAGAACTGTACAAGTACTTATTAAAAGCAAATTAATCTATACATGAATTCTAGGAGTTTATGATATCGTTATTCCCATTTTACAGTTAGGGAACGTGAAGTTCAGAGAGCTCTTGCCAAAGCAAGAGCTGCCTCAAGTCCCTCTGTAAACTAAGGTGAGGGATGAATGGATAATGTGAAATTAAGAGGCCCAACTGGGATTCTAATCAGATCATATGATCACAAAGCCTCAGGCTGCCTTCCATGTGGGACCTCCCAAACAGGACAACCTCATCAGATGAGTAAAACTCATGGGGCACAAGTAGTATTCTTCAGCTGATAAAAGTTATGCTCAAGTGCCCTTGTGGCAAGCCATGCTCTCTGAAGTGCTCTTCAACTCTGAAATTATCTACAATTCATCTCCTAGGAAAAAGGAAATCCTCTCTTTTTTGGGGCTTTACCTAAGAAATCCAGCTATTGCCAGATCTTATACACAGACCCTCCTTCTGTTCAGAGTCCTCCCCATTGGAACTAGATTCCATCACATCCAAATAGCTTGGGATACACCTACCACCTTCAATGACTCTAAAAGCAAGTGGCATTAAATACCAGGGACCTTGTGCTGACTATTTAACCTTTCTGAACTTCAGTAATTATGCCTGGCAGAGTCACTGTTTGGAATTATCTACTGAAAGGACAGTTGACTAGATGGAGGGGAGGAAGACTAGATCACACACCATAACTTCTGATATGATAAAAAGTTGACTCTAGGACTGCCATTTTCTCTGCCATTTTTAGCGCCATCAACCTTAGGGGTATAGAACCAGAGAGGAAAGGACTCTTTTTCCTGACCTACGTATCAGGAAATAAGCTGTTATTGCTTATTTTCTTAACCTCTCTACTCAGCAGTTAGTCAATGTCCTTAGGAGCACACTGAGAAAAGCATTTCTGATCACAATAAATAGATTTTATTAAAAGCTAAAGGCCTGAGGATTGTGGGGCACTGCCAACATGGACAGGGCCTGGCTGCAGAACCCAGTTCTTAGAATCTGTCTTACTTACAGATTTCCCAGGCCAGGTCCCTCCCAGAATTCTTCTCTAGTTCTGGCTTTGTTCTACTATTCTGAAAGTAACTAACAGAAAGAACGCAAAGGCCAGAAAGAACCACACGGTTGCTAAGTCCAAAGCCCTAGGAAGGCCAGAGTCTTTACTCAACAGTACTTCAGAACCAAGAGTACATCCACCCAAAGATGAGCAAAAAAAGAAAAGAAAAAGTAAAGCACTGGGTCCACAAATGGAATGAAAGCAAGACTGTTTTATCAGTGACCTTGGTGTTTAGACAAATGATGTATTGTCACCTTGTCTTTATCATTCTCTGAGGGATGTTCAGCAGGTCACAGCCCACTAATTCCTGCTACATTCAAGACCTCTCACCAGTGTGCAAACAGCTTCCTGAGCTGTGCCTCCACCTAAAAACCAGAGATGCAGCCTGGCCTCACAGAACTCAGCCCCCACCCTGCAATCAGGAAAAGATAACTTTGCTAAGACTTGCAGTGAAAAAGTACTATCTACCAAAGAGTATATTCTATGTGATTTCACTTACAGAACCTTCAAAATAAGACAAAAGTCTCCCATGGTATTGATAGTCAAGAGACGCTTGTGTCTGTATAAAAAGCAGTCCATTATCATTGGGGGAGGCATGAGAGGGGCTTCAGGAATCCTTGATAATATTTTCTTTGATCTGTGTGCTGGGTACATGAGTGTGCTCATCATGTGGAAATCCATCAACTTGTCCACATGATGATTGTGTATCTCTATGTATTTCATATATTGATGAAATGATTATTTTTTTTAAATCATTCTCTTTATAGACAGAAAGTAACCAAACCAAATCTGTTGCCGTGGAGTTGATTCCAACTCATAGTGACCCTATGAGACAGAGTAGAACTGCCCCATAGGGTTTCTAAGGCTATAATCTTTATAGAAAGAGACTGCTGTATCTTTCTCCCACAGAGTAGCTGGTGGGTTCGAACTGCTGACCTTTCGGTTAGCAGCCGAGCACGTACCCACCGTGCCACCAGAAAGTAGATTGTACTTATTGCTGCCTGCTTGCAGAATCCACTCCATGTACAAATAGGCCAGGAGATTTAAAAAAAAAAACAAAAAACAGTAAGCCTATTTTCTCACCTTAAATGGTTTTTCATGGTTTTCAAACTCAGTAAGAGACTGATTTTACTTTTTTTTCAGGCCAAATGTCAAGGCTTAACCAAGCCTTTTTCTGCACTTGGCTGGTCTCTAGATGGGCCTTCTGCCTGTGGTCCAAGAGACAGATCAACGAGTAATCCTCAGCCTCCCAGGGATCACATGAAGGAAAGCACAGGCTCAGTTAGGCAACATTCTCCAAATCACACAAGGAGTCGCCAGTGGGGGCTTTGCATTTCTCAGTCCAAGGACTATCACTTTTCTAAGACATCTCATTCCACAGGGGCCAATTAATAAACACTCTCCTTCGGGAAACTGAGACAAATGAGCCCACAGAACTTCACTGGCCTTTCTTTGTATACAAAGCACACAAAGAAGTGGACCAAGTTCCTCTCCACCAGGAAGTCATTTGTCTCAGAGAGCCAGGAAGAGGAGGAGGGAAGTGCTGAGCTTGCAACACGGCACTGCAACACAGCACAGTGTTTCTGTGGAAATGATGTTCCCCTAATCAAAACACAGTTGCATAAATGGACTCACTCCACTTAAAAAAAAAAAAAAAAGTTTAAAAGGCTATAAATGGTGGCCACACAATCCCGATTAATTTTTAAAGCTCTTTGCACACTTTCATTTTTAGAGTGTAGCTAAAAATAAAGGCTTGAAACTTGAAATAATGTAAGCAAGTATTCACACACACACTGGGGCCTTTCCCATATATGGCTGCATTATTCTTCAGTGAGTCTTCAGCCAGATGAAGAGATGGCCAAAAACGAAAATAATCCTTCAGACATTTGAAAACGAGAAAGGAGTAGAAGAGTGGTGAATGACAAACAACTGGGAGGCTCAATGAGGATAAAGAACACAGAGAGGGATTAGTTGCCATAGTACTTGAAAAACACGGGCACATGCATTTTGACACTGGACACCTTTCATAAAGGGACTGATTTGCCCTCTGGCCTCAGCACAGAGAAAACTACAGCTGCGGTGATTTAACATAAAGGACTTAAAGAAGAAAATCAGTGCAGGGGCATGACTGAAAATTTAATTAAGGCCTTTCTCAGGCACAAATCTGTAATGGAGATGAGGGCACATCTCAAGGTCAGAAAGAAGGGAAGGATCATGTGAAAAAGAAGAGCCCAGGGATTCAAATGAGATCTCAAACCAAACCAAACTCACTGCCATCAAGTCAGATCCTACTCATAGAGACCCCTCCTTGGGTTTCCGAGGCAGTATCACTATGGAAGTAGATTGCCTAACATTCCTTCCTTCCTTCCTTCTGAGGAGTGGTTGGTGGGTTTGCAACCGCAAGCCTTCTGATTAGCAGTCAAGTTCCTTAGGCACTACTCACCAGAGCTCTCTCGAATAAGATACAAAGCATAAATAGCAGAGGTCAGCTCTGGAGGCCACTTTCATTAGGATAAATGGTTCAAGATGGGTCCTACTTAAAACCTTTCTCTAAAGATTAACACATTCATGTTGTACCAATGCCACTTTGTGAAAGGCAGAGTGGAAAAGCTACATTTGCATATTGTTTTATGGTACACAAAGCTGTATCACAGACATACTCCTGGACACAAGGTAAATAAAGCACTTGCTTTTACTACTATTGGGGGAGCTCTGGTAGCATAGTGGCTAAGACACTTGCCTGCTAACCAGACGGCTGGCGGTTCAAACCCACCAGCCACTCCTCGGAAGGAAGGTTGGGCAATCCTACTTCCGTAGTGATACTGCCTCGGAAACCCAAGGAGGGGTCGCTATGAGTCGGGTTTGACTCGACGGCACATAACAACAACAACAACACTATTGGAGTCCCCTGGTAGCACAAATGGTTAAGTGCTTGACTACTAACCAAAAAGGTTGGTGGTTCAGACTCACCAAAGGTGCACTGGAAGAAAGGCCTGGTTCTGAAAGGTGAGCCTTGGAAACCCTGTGGAGAGTAGTTCTGTTCTGCACACATTGGTCACCATGAGTCAGAAGTGACTTGATGGCAACTGGTGTGGTTTTTTCATTTTTATTAATATGGAAACTGAAGCTCAGGAGGGGCTAAGTCATTTAACACAAGGTCTACTTAGTGCGAGAGGGCTATAATAGAGATTCCAAGCTAAGCCCTTTCCATATATCATCTGTAATCGCTATAACTATGGGAGCTCTGGTAGCATAGTGCCTAAGGCACTTGACTGCTAACCAAAAGACTGGCAGTTCAAACCGACCAGCCATTCCTTGGAAGGAAGGTTGGGCAATCTACTTCCGTAGTGATATTGCCTTGGAAATCCAAGGAGGGGTCATTATGAGTCAAGTCTGACTCCACAGCACATAACAACAATAACAAAGTTATTATTGTCTCCACTTTATATATAAGAAAACAAAGGCTCAGAAAAGTTAAGCAACATGGCCACAGAAGGTCATCCCAGTAACTGCAGGGCTAGGGTTTAAATCATTGTCTGCTGATTACAAATAATTCTCTCCTTCCATGTGAAAGACCAAACCAAACCAAACCAAACAAACCTGCTGCTGTAGAGTTGATTCTAACTCACATCAACCCTACCTGGGTTCAATTCACAGCCAATGCACCTCATCTCATGCACAGTCACCAACACCTGTCTGTCAGTGGAAGCTTGCATGTTGCTATGATGTTGAACAGATTCAATGCAGTTTCCAGACTAAGACAAGGAATAAAAGCCTGGTGATCTATTTCTGAAAAGCTGCCAATGACACTCTATGAATACCAATAGTCTGATCCTACGGAAGGAAGATGGGGCAATCTACTTCCGTAGTGATACTGCCTTGGAAACCCAAGGAGGGGTCGCTATGAGTCGGGTCCGACTCGACGGCACATAACAACAACAACAAATTATACATGGGGTCATCATGAGTTGGGGACAGTCCTTTGGCAGGTAACAACAAAGTCAACATGTGAAACAATCAAAGGCTCTAGATAATGCTGCTTGTTTATGATTTCTTCTTCCACCATCTCTCAGAATGGGGAATCTTCCAGGTGGTCATAAATCTCTCCTACTAGAAAACAGAGGGAAAATGGAGGATAAAGAGGGCGGATCTGAGGTGGGCTGAGCTGATGGGATGGTAAAAGTGACCCCAAATACCTTCCCCTGCACAGTGGGATCAGGTCCAGAATTGTGATTTCATTTCCAAATCACTAACCTGGTGGGGCACAAGCCCAAGAGAGGTTGGAGGCTCATTCATGCGGTCATCACTGCTGCTGGCAATGGCATAGCCCCTGAGAAAAGGAAACAATTAGAGTTGTTCATTTAATAAAAACTTACACTTAGAACATGTGAGGATGATCTGGAGGAGGTCCATGTAAAACTTATAAGGACAACCACAATGCCCCTAAGCTAGTGGAACAATTATTTCCCTGGGAGACAAGGCAGGAAGAATAAAAAACAAACAAAAACCATGGGTTTTTGAGTCAAAAAGACCAGTGTTTGTGACCACATGCAAGTTGCTTAACTTTTCTGTGCTTCAGGTCCATCATCCATAAAACATCTAAGAACAAACAAACAATATTTCTTATTTTAATAAAACAAAAATAAGGTTGTCGTAAGGGACAGATTAGGAATACACTGATAAATCACCAAGTACGGTATTTGGCACATGATAAGTTAACAAAAAAAACCTGAACTCATTGCCATTGAGTCAATGCTGACTCACAGCAACCCCCTTTGGGTTTCTGAGGCTGTAAATCTTTACGGAAGGAGATCACTTCATTTCCCTTCCAAGGAGCTGCGGGTGGGTTTGAACCACTGACCTTCTGATTAGCAGCCAGATGCCTTATCCACTAGGCCACCAGAGCTCCTCACATGGTAAGTTAAACCAAACAAAAAAACAAAAACATGGTAAGTTAGTAAACATTAATTCTTTTTCTCTGAGATAGTCTTGTAAAATACCATAGCACAATTTTGCATTGATATGTAGAAAGTGAAATTATTCTAATCTTAATTTCTTGAGCTGATATGACTGCCACCAAAATGGAGGAAGGAGAAAGAAAAGTGAGGCATAACTTGAGTAGGAGAACTCACTCACTCCTTCCTGAACAATGGTGTGAAGTTTACTTAAGTTACAGAGGAGATACCACCCAGAGCGTGGCTTTAACCAGGACTTTGAACCAGTTCTTCCCAGTTCAGGGACAATGAAGTGAAACCAGACCATACTTGAACTTATAAAATGTGGATGAACCAGAATGATAGCTGGAAAAGTATACATCCTACAGAAACTTAGTCTCCTTCTTGGAAAACAAGGGCAGCATGTGCACGGCATAGCAACCAAATCTCTTGATTGGCAGAATCAGAAACAACGATGCTGTGCTCAAAGATGGCGGCCAACCAAACTTCTTTGAATGCTGTCATTCTTCACAGTCCTGGCAATAATCTAATCTCTTGCATTAGGCTCCTGAAAGGGCTCACTACACCTCTTCCAAGTCTCTCATTCCAGGTCTTTGATCTGTAATTTTTCCCATTCCAGTTACTTTTTTGCTTCACCAAAATTTTAAAAATTTGTGTCTGTTCCAAGTTTGCTGCGCCGGCCATGACTGAACTGGTTGGGGCCAATTCAAAGCTCTGGTTTTAACTTATGACCAGGACAAATGTGGCAAATAGAGGGCACAGTGTTGAGGAATCAAGTTCAGCTTTCAAGATTTCATCCCAAATACTTCTTATCAGGAGGTCGCAATAAACTTAAATGGCAGAGAAAGCTAAGGGAGATGCCAAAGAGTAAGACAAAAAATGCTGCTTATTTTCATTTAATTCCAGAATGTCAACATCAGCTACATATGCTACCAAAAGGTATGCAGGTTTGCTTTTCAACTGCTTAGAAAAGCTTTGAGTAATACAATAAATGGAATATTGATGTTAATTTGCATATAGGCCTTCTGAGAATTGGAAAAAATAAATCCTACAAAAATCTGATGCTCTCCTGCCTCTATTAAAAATAACACAGCATAGTGATTACACTATGGAGCCAAACTGGCCATGCTAACTAAATCCCTGGCCACTCCACTACTTAATAGCTCCGTGAGTCTCAGCAGCTTACTTATCCCTTCTCTCTCTCCAAATCATCAAAAAAGGAACTAATCATAAGTTCTTTGCTAATAGGTTTGCTCAGCAGATTAAATGAGTTAATATCTGTAAAGTCCTTAGAACAGTATCTACCATCATGTAAGCACTACGTAAATGTTTTTTTAAAAAAATAGATCATAGTGTATTTGTCATATAAAGAAACCAAAATACAAAGGTCAGCACAAAAAA
>NW_006922019.1:1963203-1972524 GCF_000298275.1 Orycteropus afer afer
AAAAAAAAAAAAAAAAAAATAGAAAGAAACCAGAACAGTTATTGTTGAGTCTATTCCAACTCATGATGACCCCATGTGTGTCAAAGCAGAACTGTGCTCCATAAGGTTTTCAATGGCTGATTTTTGAGAAGCAGATCACCAGGTGCCTTTGGGTAGACCCAAACTGCCAACTTACAATTAGCAGCCAAGTGCCTAACCATTTGTACCACCCAGGGACTTTCATTTGTTGTACAGTCAGGTATAACTCTGTTTGATTTCAATCTGACATTAAGTATCTAGCATTTGACATGATTTTGGATAGACAATAAAAGAATCTTATATTGTTTCATCATTCTTCTTTTTCTTTTCTTTCTGTTTCCTTCCTTCTTTCTATCCACGCTGACTCTATTTTTTAAATTAATTTAATTTTTGTCTCATTTCTATTTAAGTCAAGAGGATTTAATTCCATTGTTTATAAGACACAAAGTAAGACCTTTTCTCAGTTTGGAGAAGACAGGGTGTCCAGACCACAATTGTGCTAAATTTTATATCTGGAATATAAAAGATATAGTGTGTTATAGAATACTAAAAGACCCAAGATAAAGTTGAAACAAAAACCACTAGATCACTTATTTCTTTACTCTCACATGTAAGCCTAAAACACTGTAGGGCTTAATAAGTTGAACAATATTTTAAAAAGCAGTATGGTAATAGTAGACTAGGTGATCAGGACCAACCCTCCCCCCATTGAGAATAAACAGAAAATCTAGACAAAATATACAAATCTATGTTTGAAAGCATCAGAATGCTTCCCAAGATAGGGAAGAATTGCAGAGCCAAGATCTGAAAGAAGAGAGAAGCCCATAAAAGTAAACAAGGCATTTTTAAAAGTCACTTTTCCCTATAAAATGACCACTGATTATCAAAAGTCATGGCCATGAGGATCAAAAGCTCGACAGTGATATTGACAGCCTCATTGCAAAGAGGGGAAAACTGGAATTTGAGGTCTTCCAATAAGGAGGAACCATATAAAATATGCCAGGCTTTTCACTGGAATTTTTGTGTGTCAACTTGGCTGGGCCTGGCTGAGTGGCTGGGAAGCTGGTCGTAGTTATTTTCCACGAGGAGACTGGCAATCAACTCCATGGTGGGACCTACCACAAGCAGCTGAATAGCTGCTTTAGGGATGTGGTCTGCTTCTCGTATATAAGAAACAGCTTTGGGAATGATCTCTAGTTTATGACACTCTTGGATCCTGCATGTAGCCATGTCATTGTTCAGCAGCCTGCCATGCTCTGCCGACCTTGGGACTTTCAATGGACTTAAATTAACAGCCTGCCGTGTGGTTTGGTAACATCGGGACTGTGACATTTTATTTGTCGACCTTGGGCTTGTTACCCTCAATACCCAGTAGCTGCCTGAGTGAAGAGATGCCTCTAGCGTCAGAGGGCCAGGAGCAAGAGGCAGAGCTAAAGCCCAAGGTCAGGGGCTTTCACACAGCCCCTAGAGCCTGGCACTTTGAATTGGACTTCTAGCCTCCTGAACTGTAAGAGAATAAACTCCTGTTTGTTCAGCCATCCCATTTGTGGTATATTCTTGTCAGAGAAGCACTAGGTAACCAGAAAAGGGGGCTACAGCCTCACAGTAAGGGTGAACTAGAAATAGCATAACCATAATTGGATTAAAGTATTGTGGTATTACTAGTGTATAACCTAACAGTATGTGAGAAGCAAATGTAACTCACTTTATCTCTGTCATTTTTCATATACAATCGCAATAAAAAGTAACTAAACAGAGTTGAGAAACTGGGTAAATTTAAATGATTTATGTTAGATTTACTTTAAAATAATCCAGTGGGGGCAGTATAGATAAGTGAAGACTGGCTATGTATTGGTAATTGTTGAAGTTGGGCAGTGTATACATGTTGTTGTTGTTGTTAGGTGCCATTGAGTTGCCTCTGACTCATAGCAACCCTACGCACAGCTGAACGAAACACCACCCAGTCCTCCACCAGCTCCATGATCCTTGCTATACTTGAGCCCAGTGCTGCTGCCACTGTCAATCCATCTAGTTGAGGGCTCCCCCTCTTTCATCGACCCTCCACTTTACCAAGCATGACATCTTCTCCAGGGAATGGTCCCTTCTGACAACATGACCAAAGTAGGTGAGATAAAGTCTGGCCATTCTCATTTCCAAGGAGCATTCCGACTGCACAGGACAGATTTCTTCCTCTAGGACAGATTTGTTGGTTCTTTTGTAGCCCATGGTACTTTTAACATTTCTTGCCCACACCACAACTCAAAAGCATCAACTCTTCTTCGGTCTTCCGTATTCATTGTCCAGCTCTCACATGCACATGAGATGATTGAAAATACCATGGCTCTGTCAGGCGCACCTTAATCCTCATGGAGACATCTTTGTTCTTCAGCACTTGAAAGAGGTCCTTTGCAGCAGATTTGCCCAGTGCTATACATTGTCTGATGTCCTAACTGCTGCTTCCATTGGTGTCGATTGTAGAACCAAGCAATGTGAAGTCTTTGTCAACTTCAATCTTTTCTCCATTTATTATGATGCTGTTTATAGGTTCATTTGTGAGGATTTTTGTTTTCTTTATATTGAGATGTAATCCATACTGCAGACTGTAGTCTTCAATCTTCATCAGTAAGACCTTCAAGTCATCCTCACTTTCAGCAAGCAAAGTTGTGTCATCTGCATATTGCAGGTTGTTAATGATTCTTCTTCCAATCCTGGTACCATGTTCTTCTTCATATAGTCCAGCTTCTTGGATTATTTGATCAGCATACAGATTGAATAAGTATGGTGAAAGGATACAACCCTGACACACTCCCTTCTTGATTCTAAACCATGCAGTGTCCCCTTGCTCTGTTCAAACGACAGCCTCCTAGTCAATGTACAGGTTCCTCATGAGCACAATGAAGTGTTCTGGAATTCCCACTCTTCTTAATGTTATCTACAATTTGTTATGATCCACACAATCAAATGCTTTGGTATAGTCAATAAAACACAAGTAAACATCTTTCTGATATTCTTTGCTTTCAACCAAGATCTATCTGACATCAGCAATGATATCCCTCGTTCCGCATCCTCTCCTGAATCCAGCCTGCACCTCTGGAGGTTCTCTGTCAATAGATTGCTGAAACCGTTTTTGAATTATCTTCAGTAAGATTTTACTTGCATGTGATATTAATGATATTGTGCAATAATTTCCACATTCTGTGGGATCGCCTTTCTTTGGAATGGGTACAAATCTGGATCTCTTCCAGTCAGTTGGCCAGGTAGCTGTCTTCCAAATCTCTTGGCATAGCCAAGTGAGTGCCTCAGTGCGGCATCCGTTTGTTGAAACATCTCAATGGGTATTCGTCAATTCCTGGAGCCTTGTTTTTTCCCAATTCCTTTAACGCAGCTTTGACTTCTTCCTTCAAAACTATTGTTTCTTGAACATATGCCACCTCCTGAAATGGATGAAGATCGACCAGTTCTGTTTTGTATAGTGACTCTGTGTATTCCTTCCATCTTCTTTTGATGCTTCCTGCATCATTCAATATTTTGACGATAGAATCTTTCAATATTGCAACTCTAGGCTTACATTTTATCCTCAGTTCTTTCAGCATGAGAAATGATGAATGTGTTCTTCCCTTTTGGTTTTCTAACTCCAGGGTTTTCACATTTCATTACAGTAATTGGCTTTGTCTGCTTGAGCTGCTCTTTGAAATCTGTTCAGCTCTTTCATCTTGTCATTTCTTCCATTTGCTTTAGCCACTCTTCACTCAAGGGCAAGTTTCAGAGTCTCTTTGGAAATGTATTTAGGTCTTTTCTTTCTTTCTCATGTTTTTAATGACCTCTTGCTTTCTTCATGGATGATGTTCTTGATGTCATCCCACAATTATTCTGGTTTGTGGTCATTGGTGTTCAATGCATCAAATCTATTCTTTAGATGGTCTCTAAATTCAGGAGGGATATATTCAAGGTCATATTTGGTTCTCATGGATTTGTTTTAATTGTCTTAACTTCAAGTTGAACTTGCAGATGAGCAGTTGATGGTCTGTTCCACAACCAGCTCCTGGCCTTGTTTTGGCTGAAGACATTGAGCTTTTCCATTGCCTCTTGCCACAGATGTAGTCAATCTGATTCCTGTGTACTCCATCTGGTGAAGTCCACATGTATAGCTGCCATTTGTGTTGTTGAAAAAAGATATTTGCAATGAATAACTCGTTGGTCTTGCAAAATTCTATCATGCGATCTCCAGTGTTATTTCTGTCAGCAAGGCCAAATTTTCCAACTACCAGTGATTCTTCTTTGTTTCCAACTTTTGCATTCCAGTCACCAGTGATAATTAACAGATCTTGATTGCATGTTTAGTCAATTTCAGACTGCAGAAGTGATAAAAATCTTCAATTTCCTCATCTTTGGCTTTGGTGCTTGGTACGTAAATTTGAATAATGTAGTATTAACTGGTCTTCCTTGTAGGAATATGGATATCATCCTATCACTGACAGCATTGTACTTCAAGACAGATCTTGAAACATCCTTTGTGATGATGAATGCCATGCCATTCCTCTTCAAATTGTCATTCCTGGCAAAGTAGATCATAAGGTTGTTCAATTCAAAATGGCCAAAACTGGTCCATTTCAGCTCACTAATGCCTAGGATATCAATCTTTATGTGTTCCATTTCATTTTTGACAACTTCCAATTTTCTTAGATTTATATTTTGTACATTCCACGTTCTGATTATTAATGGATGTTTGCAGCTGTTTCTCCTCAATTTGAGTCATGCCACGTCAGCAAATGGAGGTCCCAAAAGCTTTACTTTATCCATATCATTAAGGATGGTTCTAGTCAGATGAGGTAGCTCCTTCCCAGTGGTATTTTGAGTGCCTTTCTACCTAAGGGGCTCATTTTCCTGCACTGTATCAGACAATGTTTCAGGCTATTCATAAAGTTGCCCAGTAATGTATCAGACAGTGTTTCTCTGCTATTCATAATATTCTCCCTGGCCAATTATTTGAGAAGTGAAGGGCTTCTTCTTGTATACAATGGGGTAAAGAAAAAAAATATATATATGGTATATATATTTTCTTTTGTACATGTTTGAATTTTCTATAACAAAATGCTTAAAAACAAGGGGGGGGTGTTTCATGAGGAAATAATATATGACCAAGAGTCAATAAAAACAACAGATAACAGAAACAGATTCATAACACTCTAGATCATGGAAATATCTGACAAGGATCTAAAAGAAAAAAAATCTTTAAATGTTTTCAAAGCATCAAAAAGGCCAAAATCACAATTTCAGCAGAGAAAAGTAAGGTGTAAAATAAGATCAAATGGAAATTCTAGAACTGAAATACACAGTAATCGAATAAAAAACTGAATGGATATTTTTAACACAGATTATACACCAAAAAAGACAGAATTAATAAACTGGAAGGTAAGACAAAAGTATTTAGCTAAAAGAAAGCAAGAAAGGGCAATATAATGGAAAATACAGAAAAGAGCATGAAAGACACAGAGGCTGACATGCAAAAGGAAAGAAACAAGAGAGAATGAGGCAGAAGCAATATTTTAAGAGGTAATGTCACAAAGAAAAAAAAAGAGATAATTTCTGAGAATTTTCTCCAACAGATGAAAAACATTGAGCCATGGATTCAAGAAGCACTAGAAAGCACAATCAGGATAAATACAGAAGTTGGCATATTATTGTCAAACTTGTGAAAACCAAAGACTACAAGAATACCCTAAAAGCAACTGGGAGTAGGGTAGGGAAGGGAACAGGGAGAAAAACAAATTGCTACAATGGAGCAGCAATAAGGTGATCATCTAACTTCTCCACAGAGACAACTGCAATAAGAGATATTTCCAAAGTACTAAAAGAAAATTTACTTCTAATCTAGAATTCTATACTCAGCAAAAAGAGCCCTGGTAGCACAGTGGTTAACTGTTTAGCTACTAACCAAAATGTCAGTGGTTCAAATTTTCCAACAGCTCACTCTGTGGGAGAAAATATCTAGCGATCTCTTCTCATAAAGTTTCCAACCTTGGAAACTTTGTGGGGAAGGTCTATTCTATCCTATAGGGTCTCTATGAATCGGAACTGACTCTGTAACACACAACAATAACATACCCAGTAAAAATAGCTTCTAAACATGAAGCTATAACAAAGACATTTTTAGATAAACAAAAACTGACAAGTATTTGTCACTAGAAGAGCTGTACTGAAGGAAATCCTAAAAAGAGTTCTACAGGCAGAAAGAAAATACTCTTCAATGGAAGCTTGAAGACTTCAGAAAGAAAAGAAAAACAAAAGAGGAAAATACATTGGTAAAATGAAAAGAATATCAATATATAATCAAATAATATTTTCTGGGGTTATATTTCCTAGAGACATTCAGTCCATATGCAGAATTTTTAAAAGGTTAGTATGGCAGATTTATGGCTGGTTGCCTCCCCAACATCCATTCTCCTCTTCTCCCTTATTGCAATTTTATTCATGGAGGCAATTGCCCAGCCAAAAACCCTACATTTTTCTGTCTTCCTTGAAGCTAGGAGTGGCCATGTCAAACAAGAGTTAGATTCAATGGATGACTCTTCTAAGAAAGCTCTTTCAAACAGATAGCCAAATTCATTGAACATAACTTTTATCCTTTAGTCATTCTTTTCTTCTTAACTGTTACACAAAAGCAATATGGGAAGTAGACAAAAGCATGGGACACAGCAAAAGCAGTGATCAGAAGCCAATCTATAGCAATAAATGTATACATCAAAAAAGAAGAAAGAGCCAAAATCAACACCTTAAACCAACATCTCTAAAAATTAGAAAAAGAACAGCAAGAAAAGCCTACAGTCACCAGAAGAAAGGAGATAATAAAGATTCAAGTAGAAATCAATGAAACAGAAAATAGATGAGAAAAAAATCAACAAGAGTAGAGGTTGGTTTTCTGAAAAGATTAACAAAACTGACAAACTACTGGCAAATTTAGCAACGGAAAAGAGGGAGAGAATACAAATAACACAAATAAGAAACGAATTGGGTGACAACACAACAGAACCAACTGAAATAAAAAAGATAATATCAGGATACTATGAAGAACTGCCACTCCTCAGAAGGAAGGTTGGGCGATCTACTTCTGTGGTGATACCACCTCAGAAACCCAAAGAGTGACTGCTATAAGTCACATCCAACTTGACAGCAGTGAGTTTGGCTTGGGTTTTTTTTTAATGAAGAACTGGACTCTAACAAATTTGAAAATTTAAAAGAAATGGACAGATTTATAGAAACATACACCTAAACTAACACAGACTGAGGTGGAAAAGTTGAGCAGACCAGTAACAAAAAGTGAAATTGAACAGGTCATAAAAAAATCACCAACAAAAAAAAGTCCTGGCCCAGATAGTTAGACCAGAGAATTCTACCAAACGTTCAGGGAAAAACTGACAGAAATCCTAGTCAAATTATTCCAGAACACAGAAAAGGATAGGATAATCTCAAATTCATTTTTTGAAGCAAGCATAACCTTGATACCAAAACCAGGCAAAGACGTGACTCTAAAGGAAAACTACAGAGCAATATCCCTCATGAATATAGATGCAAAAAACTTCAACAAAATCCTAGCCAATAGACTGCAACAACGTATCAAAAAAATAATACATTATGACCAAGTGAGGTTCATACCAGGTATGCAAGGATGGTTCAACATTAGAAAAACAATCAGCGTTATCCAGCACATAAATAAAACAAAGGAAAAGAACCACATGGTCATATAAATTGATGCAGAAAAGGCATTTGATAAAATCCAACACCCATTCCTAATCAAAATTTTCAGTGAAATCAGAGTAGAAGAGACATTCCTTAACATAATAAAGGGGATATATACAAAAGCAACAGTTAACATTATTCTCAATGGAGAGAGACTGAAACCATTACCCTGGCAAACAGGAACCAGACAAGGATGCAAGGATGCCCTCTATCACCACCTCTATTCGACACTGTATTTGAAGTCCTCGCCAGTGCAATAAGGCAAGAAAAGGAAATCAAAGGCATCCAAATTGGCAAGGAAGAAGTAAAACTACCCCTATTTGCTGATGATATGATTCTATACATAGAAAACCCAAAAGACTCAGTAAAAAATCTACTGAAACTAATTGAGGGATGTACCAAAGTGGCAGTATACAAGATCAACATTCTAAAATCAGTTGGATCGCATTCTCAATGGAGAGAGACTGAAACCATTCCTCTTGAGAACAGGAACCAGACAGGGATACCCATTATCACCACTTCTATTCAACATTGTACTGGAAGTCCTAGCCAAGGCCATAAAGCAAGAAAGGTAAATCAAAGGCATCCAAATTGGTAAGGAAGAAGTCAAACTATCCCTAATGCTGATGATATGATCCTATACCTAGAAAACCCAAGAGACTCTGTCAAAAGTCTACTGGAACCAATTGAGAGATTTAGCATCCTGGCAAGATATAAGATCAACATCCAAAAATCAGTTGGATTCCTCTACACCAGCAAAGAGATTGCTGAAAAAGAAATCAGGAAACCAATACCATTTACAATAGCTACCATAAAAATAAAATACTTGGGAATAAATCTTACCAGGGACACAAAAGACCTGTATAAAGGAAACTATAAAAACCTACTTCAAGAAACCATAAGAGATCTACATAAAATGGAAGAATATCCCATGCTCGTGGATAGGAAGATTGAACACTGTGAAAATGTCAATTCTACCCAAAACAATATACACATTCAATGCAATCCCGATCCAGAGCTTATCAACATTCTTTAAGGATATGGAAAAACCAATCACAAACTTTATATGGAAAGGAAAGAGACTTCAGATAAGCAAAGCACTATTGAAGAAGAACAAAGTAAGAGGTCTCACACAGCCAGATCTCCAAACCTACTATATAGCCACAGAGACAAAACTGCCTGGTATTGGTTTAATGACAGACACATAGACCAATGGAATAGAACTGAGAACCCAGAAATAGATCTATCAACCTATGGTCATTTGATCTTTGACAAAGGGCCTAAATCCATTAAATGGGGAAGAGAATGCTTGTTTCATAAATGGTGCTGGCAAAATGAAATAAGATCTGTACTTCACACCATACACAGAAACTACCTACAGATGGATCAAAGACTTAAATGTGAAACCTAAAACTATACAGTTCCTCAAGGAAAAACTGGGGGCAAATTTAGGGGCCCTAATATATGGCATGGGAGCTCTGGTAGCATAGTGGCTAAGACACTTGCCTGCTAACCAGACGACTGGCGGTTCAAACCCACCAGCCACTCCTCGGAAGGAAGGTTGGG
>NW_006922019.1:1974763-1978337 GCF_000298275.1 Orycteropus afer afer
AAAAAAGAAATAAGGAAACCAATACCACTTACAATGGCTACCAAAAAAATAAAATACTTGGGAATAAATCTTACCAGGTACACAAAAAACCTGTACATAGAAAACTATAAAAGACAACTTCAAGAAACCATAAGAGGACTCAGTAAGATGGAGGACTAGGCACACAAGCAACACAGACCCTCTTCAACAGAGAACAGAAAAACAATTGACAGAGATACAGAAGATAATCCTGGAACTATAGAGAAGTGGAAAAACCTGAACGAAAACAGTGAGTAGAGACGGTCAGAGCTGCGGACTGTTAGCTACTCTGAAGGGACCAACAGACTGAATAGTTCCAAGTGATATTGCGACCTGAGAATTGACCTAAAAAAGATCAGCCCTGGTCACCAAGGGTTGCAGGGACAACTGTGCCTATGACTAGGAAGGGAAATAGTAAGGTGGGAGACAACTTGAGCTGTTGACTTTCCGCTGTCCGGAAGGTGCAGCCATTTTGATTGTTTACACGCGGCAGCCATTTTGGATATTTAAAGTGACCAAGGGCACAGCCATTTTGAATGTTTACAAGTGGTGGCCATTTAAGATATTTAAAGTGAGTGAGGGTGCAGCCATTTTGAATGTTTACAAGCAGTGACCATTTTGGATATTTAAAATGACCAAGGGCACAGCCATTTTGAATCTTTACAAGTGGCAATCATTTTGGATTTTAAAGTGATAGCACCCTCATTCGGATTCCAAGGACCTAGGAATAGGCTCTGTTTGCCAAAGGCAGCAGGGACATATGAGAGGCTGACAACAGGAAAGGAGACAGGTGGTAAGTATATAAATGCTGCCCACTAGGAAATAGAGGAGCACAGCATAGTACCCTGCTTGCATAGATAACATACAAAGAAAACAAAATCATGGGCAAGTCACTCCAACATATAATCACCAATTAAATATAAACACAAAATTGTCACAATGCCTCGGAGACAACAGAGCATCACAGTCCACACAAAGAAGCAAGAAAAAGCAGGAAAAACAATGGACCAGGATACAGACCCAAAACACATCCCTGAGGAAAATGCAGCATTAGAACTCCCTGATAAAGAATTCAAAGAATTATATTTAGGTATCTTCAACGAATCGAGAGACAGACCAAAGAAAACACAGAGAAAACCCTAGAACAATTTCAAAAGACAATATAAGGATAAAATGACAACATAAACGAAAAATTAGAAATTATACAAAATCTACACACAGAAATCCAGAAGATTAATACTAAATTTTCAGAAATAGATAAGACATTCAATGGGCAAAGGAGAAGAATTGAATCAATGGAAGACAGAATTAGGGAGACTGAAAGCAAATACCTACCTGAACACTTCTTTGGAAAGGGATCAATCAGAAAAAAATATCAAAACACAATGAAGAAATCCTAAGGCTCATGTGGGATACCATCAAAAGGGAATAACCTACGTGTAATTGGAATCCAGAACAGCAAGAGACAAATAAAACCAGAGAGAAAATTGTTGAAGATTTGCTGGAAGAGAATTTTCCTGGTGTGATGAAAGATGAGGATATATCCATTCAGGAGGTCCCATGAACCCAAAACAGGACAGACCCCAAAAGAAAATCACCCAGACATATCATCATCAAACTCACCAAAACCAAAGACAAAGAAAGAATCATGAGAGAAGTACAAGAAAAACAAAAAGTTACCTACAAGGGCAACCAATAAGACTAAGCTTGGATTTCTCAAGAGAAATCATGTAGGCAAGAAGGCAATGGGATGGTATATATAAAACATTGAAGGAGAAAAATTTCCAACCAAGAATTATGTACCCAGCAAAACTGTCCCTCAAATATGATTGTGAAATTAGTACACTTCCGGATAAGCAGAAATTAAGGGAATTTGTTAAAACCAGACCAACCTGACAAGAGATGCTAAAGGGAGCCCCTTGGACAGAGATGCACAACAGCCAACAACAACTGACCATTAACACACATGATGATATAACCCAGAAACCAACCCAGCTATGGAAGTATCCAAAGTAAATAAGCCTACAAGTTTGTAAACAAGGAACCAGAGACACCAACCAACAAATGAGGACAACTACAAACCAAAAAGAGGGAAAAAACTGTGTCGTTACAGAACTTCTAGATGGTAGGGAAGTCAAGACAACTACAAGATAGGATGGACTTTCTAAACTTGGGAAGAAAACTATAAATCACAGGGTAACCTCAAAGAAAATGATAAAAGTTCACATCAAAAAAGAGGACCAGCATAAATATTCAGCAAATACTAAAACAATATCAATGAAGGAAGTGATAACACGATTGAGAAACAAAATGAGCTCAGCATAGAAAATTATATGGAACAAAGATACTGGCACATAACAAAAATGACAGCAACAAATTCATATTTGCCAATAATTACATATCTGGCAAGGGATTTGTCTCTAAGATTTATAGGGAAGAGTGGATGACCAAACCATGGTACATACACATAATGGAATGCTATGCAGTACTGAAGAATAATGTACAGTCTGCAAAACATCACATAATGTGGATGAACTTGGAGGACATTATGCTTAGTGAAATAAGTCAATCACAGAAGGACAAATACAGTTTTAGTTCATTGTTGTAGAGGGTCAAGTAAAGGTTTATATATGTAGGGAAATTTTCTTTGTTGGTTGCCAGGGGTGGGAGGGGAGGGGACGCAACACCGCAAAAAAAAAAAAAAAAAAAAAATGTGTTGACCCATATCACTTTAGTTTTGTGTATTTCACTGTAAATGAATTATATTTCAATAAAATGTATTAAAAAAAAGAAAGAAACCATAAGCGATCTACATAGATAAAACATACTATGCTCATAGATAGCAGGAATGAAAATGTCACTTCTACACAAAGCAATCTATACATTCAATGCAATCCAAATCCAGATCCCATCAAAATTCCTTAGGGATATAGAAAAACCAGTCACTAACTTTATATGGAAAGGAAAGCAACCTTGGATAAACAAAGCATTATTGAAGAAGAAGAACAAAGTAGGAGGTCTCACACTGCCGGATCTCAAAACCTACTATACAACCACAGTAGTCAAAAACACCTGGTATTGCTACAACGACAGACACATAGACCAATGGAATAGAATTGAGAACTCAGAACTAGATCTATTGACCTATGGTCAGCTGATCTTTGACAAAGGGCCGAGATCCATTAAATGGGAATGAGAATGTTTGTTTAATAAATGGTGCTGGCGAAATTGGATATGGATTTACAGAAAAATGAAACAAGATCTGTACCTCACACCATACACAAAAATGAACTCCAGATGGATCAAAGACTTAAAAGTGAAACCTAATACTATAAAATTCCTCAAGGAAAAACTAGGGGCAAATTTAGGGGCCCTAATATATGGCATAGGAGCTCTGGTGGCATAGTGCCTAAGGCATCTGACTGCTAACCAGAAGGCTGGCAGTTCAGACCCACCAGCCACACCTCAGAAGGAAGATGGGGCAACCTACTTCCGTAGTGATACTGCCTCGGAAACCCAAGGAGGGGTTGCTATGAGTCGGGTCCAACTTGACGGC
>NW_006922019.1:1978922-2030618 GCF_000298275.1 Orycteropus afer afer
ACCCAACTCATAGCGACCCCTCCTTGGGTTTCCGAGGCAGTATCACTACGGAAGTAGGATTGCCCAACCTTCCTTCCGAGGAGTGGCTGGCATACACTGCTAGTGGGACTATAATATGATACAACCATTGTGGAAAGCAGTATGGCTATTCCTTAAAAAGCTGGAATTAGAAATACCATTTGACCCAGCAATTCCATTACTAGGTATGTATTTGTGGTTGTTACGTTTGTGTGTCAACTTGGCTGGGCCTAGTTGAGTGGCTGGGCAGCTAGTGGTAGTTACTCCCCATGATGAGACTGGCAATCAACCCCATGGTGGGATCTACCACAAGGAGCTTAGTAGCTGGCTTTGGGATATGGTCTGCTTCCTGTATATAAGAAGAAGCCTTGGGGATAGTCTCTAGCTTATGGCACTCTTGAACCCTGCATGTAGCTCTGTCGTTGCTTAGCAGCCTGCCATGCTCTGCTGACCTTGGGACTTTCAATGGACTTGAATTAATGGCCCCTCATGTGGTTTGGTAACATCAGGAGTGTGTCATTTTATTTGTTGACTTTGGGCTTGTTATCCTCAGCATCCAGTAGCTGCCTGAGTGAAGAGATGTCTCTAGCTTCAGTTGGCCGGGAGCAAGAAGCAGAGCTGAAGCCCAAGGTCGAGGGGCTTTCACACAGCCCCTAAAGCCTGGCACTCTGAACTTGGACTTCTAGCCTCCTAAACTGTCAGAAAATAAACTCCTGTTTGTATCACCCCATTTTTGGTATATTCTTGTCATAATGGTACTAGGTAACCAGAACAATATCCTAAAGAAGTGAGAGCCAGGAAAAGAACAGATAGATGCATACCCATTTTGATTGCAGCATTATTTACAATAGCAAAAAGATGGAAACAACCCAAATGCCTATCAACAGAAGAATGGATAACCAAACTATGACACACACACACAACGGAATACTATGCAACACTAAAGAATAATGTAGAATCTGCAAAACACTGCATAACAAGGATGAACTTGGAGGACATTATGCTGAGTGAAATAAGTCAATCACAGAAGGGCAAATATAGTATTAGTTTATTATTGTAAGAAGTCAAGGAAAGGTTCATAAATGGAAGGAAACTTTCTTTGTTGGTTACCATGGGTTACCAGGGGAGGGGAAGGAACACTGAAAAAAAAAAAAAAAAAGCATTGACCCATGTTACTTTAGTTTTGTGTATTTCACTGTACATATATTATATTTCAATAAAATGTGTTTTTTAAACAGAAAAGTTAAGGAAAGATTTAAATATGGAAGGAAACTTTCTTTGTTGGCTACCAGAGGTGGGAGGAGAGGGGCAGAACACTGCTAGGTAGAGACAAGTATTGATTTGGGTGAAGGGAAGGGCAATGCACCAAATGTGAGTGATCAACATGGTGGCACTAAGGAAGAGGGACATAGAGAGGTGCACGAGAGGTACAGAAAACAAAGATGAACCCTTTTGCACATACGGTACTGCAGTGATGGCAAATATTGATCTATGGTTGGATAGATGGATGGACAGGCTGAATGATCAGGTATTTCTGTGCAGCGGAGGTGTGCCCGTGACCATGTATAAGGTTGGTAGATGACATTTCTACAAGTGTATTTGTATGTTCTGTAAGAATATCCAGGTATATAATAGAGCTGACAAGGGACAAGGTTGTAGTCACTTCTTGGCCATAGCCAGCTACCCAGAGGGATCAAGTAGTTGGACCTGTGGGCGAGGGATCACGGTTGTACGGGACATCAAGCTCAATGGCATAACATACTACACAAAAATATTGTTCATATCCTATTTTGGCAAGCAGTGACTGGGATCATAAAAGCTTGCAAGCGGCCATCTACATGCAGTGATGGGTCCCTCCTTGTCCAGAGCAAAGAAGAATGAAGAAAACCAAAGACGCATGGAAACAATTAGTCCAAGGGACTGGTACACCATGTGATCCTCAACCTATATGACTATGAGCCCAGAAGAACTAGATGATGCCCGGCTACCACTGCAACCACTCGGAGAGGGATCTGTGTAGGAGATCTGTGTAGGAACAAAGTTCAAAATCATAAAAAAAAAAAAGGACCATGTTTGTTGATCTGATAGAGCCTGATGGTACCACTGAGACTATGGCCCCTAATTGCTCTTCAGGTCTGGAATTGAACCCACTCCTCTGGCTTCCAGCCAAACAAAAGACAGGCATATGAGCTGAATATTTACATCAGGTAGATACACTCCTTGGACAGATCAATCATGGGAGAACAGAAGAGCTGTGTATGCACAGGGAGACAGCTTAGGGGGCAGGAGTGCACTGAGGGAAGGACACCGGAAGAGGTAACTACGTGGAGGATGTGGAAAGAGAGCTGTTGCGAAATTGCAGTTAATGTCATGAAACAAAGCATATGTGAACTGCTGTATGGAAAATGAATTTGCTCTATAAATTTTCACCCAAATTACAATAAAATCTTTAAATAAAAAGCAATATGGGAAGTAAAGCAGCCATCTTGTGACTACAAACTGATAAGAACAAGGAAGAAAGCTAAGACTGGCTGAGTGAATAACAAGACGGAACCCAAGTTAGTGATGGCATAATGGAGCCTTTGTATCAGCTCTGAACCACCTACGTCTGAACTTCCTGCTGCATAAGACAAACAAAGCCCCCTTTGGCTAAAGATGGATCTTTGTTACATATAGGCAGATGCAATTTTTAACGTATAGGATTCATGTACCATCTTACAAATGTTCAGGATTAAGGGAATCAAAACTTGCTGACAGAGAATTAAAACATGAAGATCTTAAGGCCCTACTAAAATTTTTATTCCTCTTATTATCAATTACTAAGTAACAGTAGGAAATTCAACTCCAGGAGAATGTAGAAGCATAGCCCCAAAGATCTCATGACATGTTCTGTCAGGCTGAAGAATCAGACCAGGATTTTTTTCATAGTCTTGCTTTTTTAATTAAAAAATGTGGTTATATATATTTATATACATTTATATACACATATATAACAAAAAAATTTGCCATTTTAACCATCTTGAAAAATTTATATTGTGGTGACATTTGCCATAAACAAAACATTTGCAATTTCAGCTATTTTTGTGTGCACAATTCAGGGACATTAATTATATTCACAATATTGTGCAACCATCCCCACAATTTCCAAAAGTTTTTCATCACCCCAAACAGAAACTCAGTACCCCTTAAGCAATAACTCCCATTTAATCGTGTTTCTTTTAGCATAGAAAGAGCAGTTAACATTCTCAGAAGAGTCAGATTCATAGGAGGCCAAGGGAGACACTGATGAACAACTGCCTATGAAAGCTTCCTTTGTTTAAACACTCATTTCCAAACAGCACACTCACCCTTCTGGATGCTGCAAAACAGAAACCATCAACTCCACTGCCAGGGCTCCTGCAATCATGGCCAGTCCTGGGCGGCTCACAGTGCACTGCTGGTCTAAGGTCCGGTCTCTGGTTGACTGCAGAGAGACAATCATTGTCATATAATGAAATCTCCATTCTGCTGAACTGTAGCTTCTGAACATGAAGTGTCTCCATGGTAAAGCTATTCAATATAAACAAATGCTCATCTTTGCAAAGAACACCCAGCCTGAAATAATATTTCTTGGGAGTATCAGTAAAAAACAAGATATACAATTTAGGTGGTTAAATGAGGCAATATGCTAAAGAGGATTAGCAGCTATGAATAAATTAAAGATTGAGGGGACATCAAACAAAAATGATGGCTTGGGTGCATAATACAGTGGAGCTGCAGCATATGCTCCTTTAACTAATGCAATTCCGCTCTTATGTGCTCGGCAGTTAAGAGAGGCAAAGGGAGGAAAAATAAACTGAGGAGCACAGGTGATTCTGGCCTGCCATTCTAATTAAGGAGTTAATGCCTCAGAGTAGGGGCTAATTTGCTATTCCTGAAAGTCTTCCATTCCTGTGTACCTCTGACAGTGTGGGCATCTCATCACCCTCAGTATGATCCTAAGGCTTAAATGCTCCTTAAAAACATGGCTGGAAAGACTTTGGCTTGCTTACTTGGGACATGTTATCAGAGAAGACCAACTGCTAGAAAAGAACACCATGTTTGGTAAAGTAGAGGGCCAATAACGAAGAGGGAAACTTTTAATGAGGCAGATTGACACAACAGCCACAACAATGGACTCAAAATCATGAAGATGGTACAAACCCCGGCAATATTTTCTTTAGTTACACGTAAGGTTAAGGATCTCTGGTGGTACAGTGCCTAAGGCATCTGACTGCTAACCGAAAGGTTGGCAATTCAAACCCATCAGCCAATCCCCAGAAGGAAAACAGGGCAATCTACTTCCATAACGATTTACTGCCTTGATAACCCAATGGGGGTCACTATGAGTCGGAATCAACTTGATGGGTTTAGCTTGGTTTATACATAAAGTCACTGTGAGCTGGAGCCCACATAATGGCAACTAACAACAACAACTTTTCCTACAATGTGGTTCTTCAACATAAGCCTTCTTTAGTTCAACCAAAGAAAATCCAAACTTCCAACTCTGGACAAACTAAACAGTGATTAGGAATAATTTTGACTTTGAAAATTTTGTCTTGTGAACAGATGTGACTTTACTATAATTGATCCTTAATCCTACCTGTTGACAAACAAAAGAACAAGACCAGCTGTAGATATAGATAGTTTAAGGCTACAGAATCTTCCATTTGTGCCATGTCCTGCTTGCAGTTCAGAGAACCTTCACATTGACCCACCCTACACTGTGATTAATGAGCCCTGGAGGGACAATGATTAAGTGCTCGACTGCTAATAAAAGGTTGGCTATTTAAACCCACCCAACAGCTCTGCGTCAGAAAGACTTGGCAATTTACTTCCATAAAGATTATGGCCAAGAAAACCCTACGGGACAGTTCTGTTCTGTCACATGGGGTTGCTATGAATCAGAACAGACTCCATGGAACACAACAACAACACTGTGACTTGGCAGGGCAAGTATCCTTCCCTCCCTTACTAAAGTTGCCGGATAACTACAAGATGCGCAATTAAATATGAATTTTAAACAACTAATAAATTTTTCAGTATACGTAGATCTCCAGTATTGCTTGGGACATGCTTATACTTGCTTATACTTATAGAGAAACTATTCACTGCTTACCTGAAATTCAAAGTTAACTGGGCATCCTATGGTTTTATTTGCTAAATCTGACAACCCTATCCCCATTTTGCAGAAGCATAGGGAGCCTGAGACACTGATTTGGAATTCTCAGTGAGGCAGGTCCAAGTCCAGCCTAGAAGCTGGGTCTTCAGACTCTTCATTTAATGCTTTCTTCACTAATATAAGCACAGAAGACAATGCTGAGTGCTACTGGGGACCAGTCTATCCTGCAGTTTCCGTGCTGAATTTTTCCCCAAAATGGTTTGTATCTGCATTTATAATGGTAAACAGTGAAAAGCTGCACACAGTTGATGATGCCAATCAAGGCTTATGGTGGGATAATGTCCTCCCCAGAGAAAGATAAATTTCTCTTTGTTAGAAGACAATATAGTAGTCATAAACGAAAGAGCTAGGTCTCTTTGCCCCCAGTGAACAAGACAGCCTTAGGAAATAAGTGGAACCACAAAGAAATCCACTTACATCTCCTGGGGCCACCACATCATTACAGAAATAGCAGCCAAGTTTGTAGCCAGGGATGTTGGCAAAAAGGGATGAGCCTAGGAGGTCGGCAGATGCCGCAGGGTGGCTGGGACACAAGTCTCCAGCTCCCTGCTGCTTAGGTTTCTTCAGGCCATGTCTCATGACCACAAATGTGTCAAATCCCAAGGCAGCATTGATGACCAGCTACAGGTTTCAAGAAATAAAAGAAAATGGTTAAATTAAGAGACATAGATATTTCAAGCTAAGGCTAATTTCACATCGCATCAACTTTTCTTATTTATTTTGTAAGTATTTACATATGTATATAACTAGACTCTAGAAGCTAGAGATAAAAGCTACTCAACACTGAGGGCTTATTAAATGTAAAAGAGGACAAGTGATTTGTGCAAATTATCTCATTGGATTTCATTTTTAAATGAAACATTGCCCATTTACAAATGAGGATAGGAGAATAGAAAAGTCAGGTCTATAACTTGCCCAAGTTACTTAGCTGGTAAAAGGAAGAACAGATGTATAAAATCAAGTCTGTACAGTTCTCAAGCCCATTCTTTGCACAATTATGCTATACTCTGTCATGTCCACAGTTTTACATTCTTTTAAAATTATAGCTTTAGTGACTTGTATAATTCACATACTATACAATTCATCCCTCCCACATAATTTGTGTGTGTGTGTGTGTGTGTGCAAGTTTACAGAGCAAATTCACTTTCCATACAGCAGCTCACATACACTTTGTCTGATGACGTTGACTACAATTTACCCCAATGCAACAGCTCCCCCCACTTCCTCCCCATAGTTACCTCTTCCCTGTGCCCTTCCCTCCATGCACTCCTGCCCTCTGAGCTATGTGCCTGTGTATACCCAGCCTTTCTATTCTCCCATGATTGTTCTCTCCAAGGAGTGTATCTACCTAATGTAAATGTTCACCTCATATGCCTGTCTTTTGTTTGGCTGAAAGCCACAGGTGTGGGTTCAATTCCAGACCTGAAGAGCAGCTAGGGGCCATAGTCTCAGTGGTTCCACCAGGCACTATCAGACCAGCAAACCCGGTCCCCTTTTTTTCTTTTTTTTAATGATTTTGAGTTTTGTTCCACATGATTCTCCTATGCTATCCAAGATTTCCTACATAGATCCCCCTCCGAGTGGTGAGTGGTTGGCAGACTCCCATATAAATTTTAAAAGTACCTTTTTCATTTAGACTATAAGAACTTTGCTTAGTTGAAATTTAACTTTTCCTCTGCAAAAACTGATCACAATTCCACAATTCAAACAATCACTATGAACACTTTGGAATATGTCTTTCTGTTATTTTCTCTCTTTTCCTGCCTTTTTCCTTGCACTCCCCTCCCTTCTTTCTCTATTTCTCTCTCACTCTCTCTCTATACACACACACACACACACAAACACACAAACATAATTGATACGAGTATGATATTGTGCCTTACTTAATATGTGGTCTTTCCGTATCATTACAATGCTTTTAAAACATGATTGTGAATGACTACATACTACTCAGGCCTCTGGATGGTGCGAACAATTAGCACTTGTGGCGTGGTGCCTAAGTCATTTGACTGCTAACCAGAGGCTAGTGGTTCAAACCCACCAGCCACTCCTCAGAAGGAAGGTTGGGCAATCTACTTCCATAGTGATACTGCCTCGGAAACCCAAGGAGGGGTCGCTATGAGTCAGTCCGACTCAACAGCAGTGAGTGTGGTTTGTTGTTTTTCTAGTAACCTAAAAGTTGGCAGTTCAAACCCACCCAGTGGTGCTGCAGAAGAAAGGCCCCAAAGCCTGCGTCCATAAAGATTATAGCCAAGGAAAACCTACAAGGCAGTTCTACTCTATAACACAAAAGGTCACCATGAGTTGGGAAATCAACTCGACTGAAACGGGTTTGTTTTTTAGTTTTATATACTATTCCACTATGTAAATGTACCTTGATTCATTTAACCATTCAATACTGCTAGTTGCTAAAGTTGTCACTGAGCAAAACCAGTGAATAAAACAAAGACTTTATCCTCTTGGAGCTTACATTTTAGTGTTAATACACCTTGTAAGTGTAGTGTCCCTCAAATGATTTCATGAAAATTGAACAGCAAACAATAAATATTATATTGGATGATGGTGTGTGAAGCAAAAACAGGGTCTGAGGTGGAAGCCCTTTGTCACCATGTGACCAGATCACCCAAATTATACCTCTTTTTTGGGGGCAGGGAGGACTGGGGATACTTTTTTAGGATGATGGTATGTGAAGTCACAGGCAGAGATGACAGCCTTAGGCTCCACATACACTACCTTTCTCTTGCTTGCAGCAATGACAGCAGGAAGCCACCGGCTCTCCCTGGTGTCCATCAACAGGAAAATGACATCATGGTTTTCAATGAGCTGTTCCAGTTGCTCCACATCCTTATGGGCTTGCTCCAGGGTGATGTTGGAGAAGTTCACTGGATGTCCAGGCATGGGGATGCTCATATTGAACCCTCTGGCATTCTAAAGGAAACACTCAGATGCATTTATGTCTGAAGCAAAGACACAGGCTATATCTCACAACCCATGTTTCCCCATAACTACAAGCAGGTACATGTGGCCACTTATAACCAGAAATTACTCTGTGCATGATTAGGCTGCTTTTATCTATCCTACACATACCCTCAGTTTCTTTACCTCTGTATCTATCTATACCACCTTGCACTCTTACCACTCCCACACTCTACCCCCCCCCAAAAAAAAAACAAATTCACTGCCATCAAGTCAATTCTGACTCATAGTGACCCCCTTTGGGTTTCCGAGGCAATAAATCTTTACGGAAGTAGAATGCCCCATCTTTCCACAGAGTGGCTGGTGGGTTTGAACCACTAACCTTCTGGTTACCAAGCAAATGCCTTAGGCACTGCACCACCACAGCTCCTTGCACTCTCACCCCAAACCAAAACTAAACCAAACTCACTGCCATCGAGTCGGTTCTGACTCATAGCGACCCCTTATTGGGTTTCCGAGGCAGTATCACTACGGAAATAGATCGCCCAATCTTTCTTCCGAGAAGTGGCTGGTAGATTTGAATGCCAGCCTTCTGGTTAGCAGTCAACTGCCTTAGGCACCATGCTACCAGAGCTCCCACTCTCACCCCAGGGCACCTGAAATAGGTTAAAGCAGCAAGCAGGGAAATATTGATCCCAGTTTCAGAGTAAGAGTGGGTCACTTCCCATTTAGACAAGAAGAAAATTGTATCTTTGGTTCTTTCCTACCATCTGAGGCCAAGAAACTTCATCACAATGCCCTCTGACTACCTGAGTATCCTCTTTCAAGCCTGGCCACCTTTCCAAAACTGCCCTCCCTTCCACTCTCCTAGTTATCACAAAAATAATTTGATTTAATAAATTCATATAATATTGGAATGACTGATGTTGTTGGTGTTGTTGTTATGTGCTGTCGAGTCAGACCCGACTCACAGTAACCCCTTCTTGGGTTTCTGAGGCAGTATCACTATGGAAGTAGATTGTCCCATCTTCCTTCCGAGGAGTGGCTGGTGGGTTTGAACCGCCAGCCTTTTGGTTAGCAGTCAAGTGCCTTAGGCACTATGCTACCAGAGCTCCCAGAATGACTGATAGTCTTGGCTTAATCCTCTCAAAGACATGCACATTAAACAAATAAACAAAACTCTCTTTGCTAATTTTTAGCCAGTAAAATCTACTGAGAATGTGCAGATGTTCATTTGGGGGTGGGGAATGGGGTGGCACTTTGTGCTCCCTGTCTAAAAGTAGAAGCTGCCCAGCTGCTTGAATTGTGGAGACCCAGGATGTTCCCTAGGGGCTCTAGAACAACTCTCTGATTTATCATTTTCCATCGGTTGGCCCTGCACTATTTTGGCAGAATACCAGGGAGTCACATGTGGGTGCTACTGGAGTTAGTGAGATTACCTTTCCACAGAAAAGAAAAGTGTTCTACAATTACAAAGGGCATACCACTGCAAAGGCCACACTTTTTTCATTCATTTGCCAATACCCTTCCCCTACTAGAAAAATTTTCAGGGTGCTTGGCAAAAGGAAAATCTATTTTATAGATGATAGATACATTTCTTCTTATCATCAATTTTAAACCTTATCTCTGGGATTCTGGGGGGGGGGGGAAACAAAAGGGCAGAAATAACAACAGAAGCAACATCAAAAACAACAGGGAAGAAAAAGTTGGGAGCCAAGCATGAAAGGGCTTCAGGAAAGGGCAGCAAGGGCTTCAGAAAGAAGAAACATTCACAGACAAGTTCATTTCAGCAATGAGAACACCACAAAGACAAATATCAGGAGCTCAGGAAGTAAGTCAGTAAGTTACTAAATAAATAAATGTGTGATACATCTACCAGGTACCAAATACTGTAATCAACAGTAATAAAAGCAACTATAATAGTAGTAATTATAATACCACCTTACTGGTATATTAAAATCACAAAGCATTTTATATACTATGGTAGCTTGATCCAAAAGGTATTATTGAAGAATTTTTAAATAAAATAATAATAATAATATTAAAAAAGAGAAAATCAAATGACTTATTGCATTGGGCAAATCTGCTTCAAAAGGCCTCTTTAAGGTATTTGAAAGCAAAAATGTCACTTTGAGAACTAAAGTGCATCTGATGTAGGCCATGATATTTTCAATCGCCTCATATGCATGTGAAAGCTGGACAATGAATAGGGAAGACTGAAGATGAATTGATGCCTTTGGATTATGGTGTTGGCAAAGAATACCAAATATACCACAGACTGCCAGAGGAACAAACAAGTCTGTCTTGGGAGAAGTAGGTATTATGTTGTCAGGAGAGACCAGTCCCTGCAGAAGGACATCATGCTTGGGAAAGTGAAAAACAAGTCAGCACAAAAGAGGAAGACCCTCAGGGAGATGGACTGACACAGCGGCTACAACAAAGGGCTCACAGAGAGCAACAATTGTAAGGATGGCACAGGACTGGTTAAGTGTTTTCATTTCATTGTAGACGCTTTTCTGTTTTATTATATTTCACAATTTTTAAAGTTAAGAAAAAAATTTTTTAATGCACCTGAGTCATAGGTTACATATATAAATGTCTGAATTTTCTAAGCACCAGTTATATTTCCCAGAATTTTCTATAACTACAATGCCATTTACAATGTAAATGGACTATCATATCTTTTTCCTGAAGTTTATTTTGCTGTTGTTATTGGGAATATATACAGCAAAACATACACTAATTCAAGTTTCTACACGTACCATTTAGTGATACTGATCACATTCTCCAAGTTGTGCAACCATTCTCACTCTTCTTTTCTGAGTTGTCCCTCATTAACAATTCATTGCCCTCTAAGATTCCCATCTAATCTTTCAAGTTGCTGTTGTCAATTCGATTCCATATAGATAGTTCTTAAAATTTTCTACACATGTATTGGTATGTTCTGTAAGAATTCCCAGGTGTACAGTAGAGCTGACAAGGGACAAGACTGTAGTCACTTCTTAGCCACAGCCAGATACCCAGAGGGAGCAAGCAGTTGGACCTGGGCTTGGGACCATGGTTGCAGGGGACATCAAGCTCAATTGGCATAACACACTACACAAAAACATTGTTCCACATCCTACTTTGGTGAGTAGTGACTGAGATCTTAAAAGCTTGCAAGTGGCCATCTGGGTGCAACAATGAGTCTCTCCTTGTCCAGAACAGAGAAGAATGAAGAAACCAAAGACACATGGAAACAATCAGTCCAAGGAACTGGTACAGCATGCAATCCTCAGCCTATATGACTATGAGACCAGAAGAACTAGATGGTGCCTGGCTACCACTGTCAACCACAGTGACATAGATTCAGAGGGGAATCTATGTAGGAGGTCCTGGATAGAGTGGAAGAACAATTTGAAACAAAACTCAAAATAAAATACATTTAAAAAAGTGGAGGGGACCAGATTTGCTGGTCTGATAGAACCTGGTAGAACCCCTGAGACTACATAGATGCCCTTTAGGTCTGGAATTGAACCCACTCCTGTGGCTTCCAGCCAAACAAAAGACAGGCATATGAGCTGAACATTTACATTACATAGATACACTCCTTGGAGAGATCAATCATGGGAGAATAAAAGGGTATCTTGCATAGAAAGATAGCTTTGGGGCAGGAGTGCATGGGAAGGAAGGACACAGGGAAGAGATGGCTATGGGGAGTGAGTGGGAAGGGAGCTATTGCATTGTGGGAGATTGCAGTCAATGTCATGAGACAAAGTATATGTGAACTCCTGTATGGAAAGTGAATTCGCTCTGTAAATTTTCACCCAAATCACAATAAAATTAAAAAAAAAAAAAAAGAGCATTACAGTCCAAGCAGACCTTTTTACTAGTTAAGCTAAACTATTATTCAGTTTTAAGATGACTTCAGGGGATATTTTGATTAAAAGTTTAAAGATTATCTCAGGGCAATAGCATTAGAAGTTCATCTACCTTCTATAACTCCAGAAAGTCTAGAGTCCATGAAAATTTGAAATTCTGTTCTGTATTTTCCTCTTTTTGATCAGGATTATTTTATGGAACCTTTTACCAACATATTCAGTGATGGTAGCCATTACTGAAGAACCATCCAGTCCTTCTGCTCTTACAGCAAAGGAGGCAGTTGCTCACTGAGGCAATTAGCCTCACATTCCATATTCTTCTCCTACTCCTGATTCCTTCCTCTGTTGCTCCAGGTGAATAGAGACCAATCGCTGTGCCTTGGATGGCCACTTGCACACTTTTAAAACCGCAGGTACTATGAAACAAACGAGGAAGTAGAAGAGAAGCACTAAACATGTTATTAGGTCAATTAAGTGGGGTGTCCCATGAAATCGTGACATCCAAAAACAAGGAACCAAATCCCACAAGGTGTTTGGTTGTACATAAGGAGCCTCAGCAGCTACTCTTTTCAGTCCTTGCTGTAACTATATCTAAGGAGCTCTGGTGGTGCATTGCCTAAGGATCTGACTGCTAACCAGAAGGTTAGCAGTTCAAGCCCACCAACCACTCCCAGAAGGAAGACTGAAATGTACTTCTGTAAAGACTTACCACCTCGAAAACCCAATGAGGGTCACTATGAGTTGGAATGGACTCGATGGCAGTAGGTTTTTTGGTTTTGGTAAATATATCTATCATCACCATGACCCCTCCTCCTTTCCACACCTGGTAACCATTAATAAACTCTGGTCTCCATTAAAAAACAAAGAAAGAAATAAAAGAAAAAGCTTTTATTGAGGTATTTTAACAATATCAAGGTTCAAGCATAATTACTCAATACCAATTCTGACATTTTGAGAAATATAGTATCTGATCCTTAGCCACATAAAGAATAAACTCTGCTAACCTAATCAATCTCTACTTGCCAAAATTTCAGTAGCCTTGGTGGCAAAATGGTTAAGCAGTTGGAACCCAACCAGGAGCTCTGCAGAAGAAAAGACCTGGCAATCTGCTTCTGTAAAGGTTACAGCCCAGGAAACCCTATGAGGCAGTTCTACTCTGTTACGTTAGGTCACCATGAGTTAGAATTGACTCCAGGCACATAACACAGCAATAATGACTTAGGAGTGACTCTTGGCCCAGCATTCAGTCACACTCCAGAGGCTGGAATAGAGCACATTTTAACACAGTATTTTCTCAACCTTGGCTGTATGTTAGAACCACCAAGGATATTTTAAAACCCCTTAATAGTCCCCAGACTATTTAAATTGGAACTTCTGAGAGTGGGCCCAGGCATCACTATTTCCTAAAGCTCCCCAAGTGGTTCAAATGTGCAGCCAGCATTAGGTATCACTTACATAAGTGAAATACACAGATTTTAAGTGTCCTGTTCATATGTTTTGATAAATAGCAGATTTATCATTACATACAGCCTTGTAACCCATACAGATGTCAAGAACAGAACATCTCTATCATCTTAGAACACACTCTTGTACCCCTTCCCAGTTGAACCTCACTACCCAGAAGACAACCACTATTCCAAGATTTTAAACATCGATTAGCTTTGCTATTCTAGAACTTCATATAAATGGTACCCTACAGAATATATTTGTCTGTGTTTGGTTTCTTTTGCTCAGCAAAATGCGTCTGTGGTTCACCCATACTGTTATACATCAATAGCACATTCCTTTTTGGTATATGACAACCACTATAAATACATAAATAGTATTCTATTTTGAACAAGGTGAGATACAAAAACATACATATCCCACAAATCCTCAACTTAAAAATATGTAACACTTTACAACATACAAGACATTTTTGCACACATTCTTCATATAATTATCACAGTAATATATGAGGGTTCTGTTTTGTTTTTTAATCTCCATCTCCAAGATGAGTCCTCAGAGCCCAGCCATGCAATGAGTGCCTGATAGCAAATGGCAGCTGCTGATCTCTGTTTCACCAATACCAAAGGGCAATCAAGACTCAATCACTTAAAGAGAGAAGAGAAAACCTCTGACATCCCCAAAAAGCATCAACGTACCACTCCAGGGAATATTTTCTGAAGCCGGTCTGCTGCAGCCAGGGCCTTGGCCTTACCACCCGCTAGACAATCTTCAAATTCATAGAGTGGCTGCCTCACAGGATTGGAGTAGGAGACCTTGGCATTGTCCACAAACGTGATGTGTCTGACGCCCCAGCCCTGCATGGAGACAGGATATGATGGTGTGTCTCTGATGAACGGTTCACAGTGCATCTTTCTTGAACTCCCTAGAAATGGCTTTGCTTTGGAGTAGTTTGGGATCCTCAAAGTAAAGGGAGCTTCAGAAATTGAATTGTGAAAATTCTGTTTTTAATCAACAAAATGCCAACTTCCTCTAAAAAACAAAGTAATCAAATAGTACCTGGTTTCTTGCAGTAATGAAACTAAGAAATGTCAGTGTGGGTCTGACTAATACCTCATTATTTCTGACAAAGGCACCAGACAAAGATTTGGAGCTGAATCCCATAAGAACTACGTTGCAGCCTTAAAAGGATTAGCGATAGCCCCAAATGTCTTTGGCTTCCCCTAATCTATAATCAAATACAAATAACAACTTCTTTTGAAACTCATTTGAAGCTGAATTAACTCCTCAGTAAAAAATATTTCCTATTCTGCAGCACTGTAGAGTATTTTGTACTATTTCTCCAAGAGGCAAAAGCTACATTAATAATCTGGGATTTGGGGAATGAGTCTGTATTCTCATAAATAGTTTTCATAGACTTAAATGACGTCACTCATAAAGTTTTATAAGGCCACAAAATTTTAGAGTTGGAAGAGATCTTCCAATGAAGGAATCCCTTCGTTTTATAAATGTGGAAAGTGACACTCAGAAAAGATCAGTGATCTGCCTCAGGTCATTCATCTGGTTCATGGTAGAGACAGAATAAAAATGCCTACCTTTTTCGGGGGGGCAGGGAATACCTTAGTAGACTATAAGTAAACATAGTGATCCAGTGACCCAAGAGAAGCCCTACATAACTGTCTACAAACCTAAGATTCTATTTGCTCTCACATTTCAATATCCTTCCATTAGGGACTTTGAGACTCAATTAGGCTGATGATTCCTGTGAGAAAGTCAATAAAGACCCCTTTTTGTAAGTGTACATGAGCTAAGAAGTTTGTAATATAGGATTGCTATGAGTCAGAATCTAGTCAATGCCAGTGGGTAAGCACTTTACAATGGAGGGGAAATAAAAGTGTGGACAATCTAAAAGTGACTTACGCATAGTTTGGGGATACTGATTTCTTAAGTATTTTTGCATTCCTTAAGCAATTGGTGAGTGGATAGCAAAGGAAAGCAATCTGGGAACATGCCAGGTAGTGGATAGAAAGCCAGATAAATTTAAAACATGCCATAGGTTTGTCACATGCAGGTGGACTTCCACACTTAACTTTTGGCCTCCTGGAATGCTACACAGTTAAATGGCTAATCTGCAAAGATTAAAGAAAATTACAATACTCAGTGCTGGTGAGGATGTGACAGTAAAAAAGCTATCTTACTGGCTGAAAGGATAAACTGGTATATTCTTCTAGAAAATAATTTGACAATTTGCTTCTAGAATTTAAGTGTTCATATCCTTTGATCTATTTCCAGCAATCTATCCTAATGAAATAACTTGAAATGCTGACAAAAACTAAACCACAAAAATGTTCTTTGCAATATATTTATAATTATAAAAAAATTGGGAATGATGCTGATGCCTAACATTAGGGGAATGTTTTGGTAAATTATGTTTCATCCTATAAGAAGGCATATTCTACAGCCAGTAAAAATGTTTTATAGACATAATTTATAATGACAGAGGAAAATGTTTACAATGTTAACTGATAACAGCAAGGGAAATAATTATTACATATCAAATAAGATGTAGAAATATACATGGAACAAACACTGGAAAGAAATAAGCAAAAAAGGGAACAGTGACAGTTTCTCAGGGGTAGAAAAAGAGTTGCCTTCTTTTCCTGATTTATAACTTTTAGACAGGCAGTCCTTGGTCACAAAAGAGATCCATTCCTAACTGTGTCTTTAAGAATTTGTAGGTAAATTGGAATAGCTGCATATGGTTCTTATTTGGTCTTCCTTTAGTGCAAGAGAAAGCAGCTCTGGTGGCATAGTGGATAAGGCATTTGGCTGCTAACCAGAAGGTCAGAGGTTCAAACCCACCAGCCACTCCGTAGAAGGAAAATAGAGTGATCTACCTCCGTAAAGATGTATAGCCTTGGATACCCAATAGGGGTCACTATGAGTCAGAATCGACTCAACAGCAGTGAGTTTGATTTTTTTTTTGGTTCATTTACAAAAATAAATTCTACACTGATAAAGATCTAAACATAGAAAACAAAAGTTCTGTAAACCATAAAAGAAAAGAGTGATACTTTCAATAACATAAAAATTTAAAACCTGTGTATGGTTAACTCAAAAAAACCAATCCAAATTCACTGCCATCAAGTTGATTCTGGCTCACAGCAAGCGCCACTGGGTTTCCAAGGTGGTAAATCTTTAAGGAAGTAGATTACCCCATCTTCCTTCTGAGGGAGCAGCTGGTGGGCTTGAACCACCAACCTTCTGGTTAGCAGTCAAAATACCTTAGGCACTGTGCCACCAGAGCTCCTTTGCATATGGCTAAAAGTACCTTAAATAAATTGAGGAAAATATTTGCATCATATTATAGAAAAAAGGTTAACATCTATGATTAAAAAAAAAAAAAAAGCATGCCAAATCATAAAATAAAAGAAATACAACCCAAAGTACATGAATAAATAAAATTCACAAAAGAAAAAAAAGAAAACACTTACCCTCACTAATTATAGAAATTTAAATTATAATAATGAAATATTACTCTTTAATCAACTGCATTGACAGATACTAAAACGTTGATAGTATTCAATTTAGCAAATGGGTAGGAGGAAGTTCTGTGACATGTTTCTAAGAGTATAATGTTCTTAAAAGGTAATTTAGTTAGAAAAATATACATACATAAATTATATATTCTTTCTAACAGGTATGAAGAGATACAAGTATAAAAATGTCCGTTTCATCATAGTCTCTAATATAAAAAAAATGGAAAATACCCTAAAATTGATTAAACAAATTGAGGACACAGCCATATAAGATAATAATATGTACATATAGTATGGTAGATATCCACAATTATTTTTCTTAAGTTAATAACAAAAGCCTGTTATAAACAATATGCAGAGTGTGATTTAATTTTTATAAGTATAAATAAATAACAAAGGCAACAAATTTCTCTCTGCATATTTGTATATGCCTACAAAAACGTCTGGGAAAGATATAATGCATACTAATCTATGAAGATGGTTAATTCTGGGAATTAATATTTTGGATAGGGATGCAGTTGTTGTTGTTATGTGTTGTAGAGTCGGACCCGACTCATAGTGACCCCTCCTTGGGTTTCCAAGGAAGTATCACTATGGAAGTAGATTGCCCCATCTTCCTTCCGAGGAGTGGCTGGTGGGTTTGAACCACCATCCTTCTGGTTAGCAGTCAAGTGCCTTAGGCACTACACTACCAGAGTTGCAGGGGAGAGTATATATTCCTGTATTGATTGAATTTTTGTAATAAAAGCATGTATTACTTTTATAATTGGAATGATACTGAGAAAAGAAGGAAAGGAGTGAGGGAGGAAAGGAAAGAGGGCAGGGAAGGGTGAATCTGGGAGAGTGGAGGCAATCATGTAAAACAAGAGAAGACACAGCATTGAAGGCACCACGTGGCACCCACCAACTTACCATCAGTGTCCTAGCTACGTTACAACCCAAGGTGCCAGCTCCAAGCAACAGACATCTGGCAGAAACAACCTTATCCAAGTCCAAAGTAGGGACCAATCTCCAACACATCAATTTGAGATTTAGATCCACAGATGACTCAGCTAACCTAGAAAATGAAAGAATTGTTTATTTATTCAGCCATTCATTCACTGATAGCCCAATCTTGTCTTCAAACAGGAAACAAATCATGAGGAAATTGGGATCAAAGGGAAAATAGGATGAAGCTTGAGGTTATACAGAGAGGAGAGACTGCTCCCAAATTGCATGCCATTCTGTACAGCTGTGTGCTGTAAGTCGATTCTGACTCACAGTGACCCTATAGAATAGAGAATTGTCCCACTAGGCTGGAATATTTACAGGGCAGATCACCAGGTCTTTTCTCTTAAGGAATGGCTGATAGACATTTGGTAAGCAGCCCAGTGCATGCCATTATAGTTCTCAGCAATTGTTAGTGGAAGGCTACACATCTGATACTGCAATTCTGTAAGCCAAAGTGAAAAGGGAAGGATGATCAACCTTAAGAGCCAGAGTGTCATGAATGATAACACACCAGCTGCTTAAGAGGAGACTTTTTTCCTAATACTAAAAACTGAGATATTCCTTCCACGCCTCTTTAATAACAGGTGCATTTACATCCTCCCTTAAATACAGTACTGCTTTCTGTGAACTACTCCTGATCACGTCTTTGAGTTGTAGCCCAACAACACAAAGTTAAAGGCAGTGGGTGAGGACTAAAAGGTGCTGTAGGCATACAGGTCCAAGAGTTTGAGCTTGAAGCAAGAACAAAATTGAGAATGTCTAGAACAGATGAACCATGTGTCCTTTAGGAAATCCATCATGAATATTCATTATCGCAACCAAATTTAAAGTCAGAATTAGGTAGCAACGAATAGGATAACTCTCAGTGTCAGTAATGGCTCCCCCTGGAATTTGGCGATACAGTCGTTCTGACAAAACCTGGTGTGAGTCCTGGTTACAAAAAGCCCCAATGTGGAAAACAGCTTTCCAAGTGTACCTTTTAGGGTCCATGCATTCACTGAGGTTCACCATCCTTGGTCCCATGCCTCCTTTCTGGTTCTTTTCCCACCCGACTGCTTTGGGACAATCTTAAGGCAAATAAAACAATAATTTTCATGAAAAAGGGAAGAATAAAAACAAGCAAATCAGAAAGCTTACATTAAAAAGATGAACATTCGCAATGACCCATGCATCGATAAGCTTTCCATTTCTTTCTTTCTCAGAGTCTAGCAGGCCTGAATTTCTCTGCACTTGCCACAGTTGCTCCTCCCCATCTATCTTTGCAGGCCATTAAACATGAGTACAGTCTTCTTGTAGAACAAACCAAACCAAACACACTGCCAGCAAGTTGATTCCGACTCAAAGCAATCCTACAGAACAGAGTAGAACCACCCCATTGGGTGTCCAAGGCTATAAATCTTTACAGAAGCAGACTGCCACATCTTTCTCCCACTGAGAGCTTTAACCACTGTGAAACCAGGGCCCGTTCTTCTTGTAGAGGGGCTTCTGGAAGAGCCCTCAACTCTGGCCCAAGGTGCCTCAACTGCAATTACCAGAAGTTGCTCAAAAAAAGATAATCATGTTTGGGGTAGGTATAAGACAAGCCATTGTGACAACAACATACCTTTTCTGAAGTTCCTACTGGGATCTGGAACTTGTGAATTCAGCAGGTCCCTTTTGTCTCCATCTTTACCATGTCCCTCTGGCCAGCTTCACAACTCCTTCATTGTGTACCTGTGTGACTGCCCCCCTATTAAATTGGCCTCTCCTTTAAGCTCATCCTTGTCCATTCAAACTTTCTCTAACTTACCCTTTCTTCTCTGACCTCTCTCTTAAGTCCTATTTATGGTAGGCGCTCCGGAGGCACAGTGCTTAAAGCATTGACTGCTAACCAGAAGGTTGGCAGTTCAAACCCACCAGCCACTCCACAGAAGGAAGACTGGGCAATCTACTTCCATAAAGATTTATCGCCTCAGAAACCCAAAGGGGGTCGCTATGAGTTGGAATCGACTCGATGGCAGTGAGTTTGGGTTTTTTCATGGGAGCCTCAAAGAGCCCTCGTGGTGTAACGGTTAAGTGTCCAGCTGCTAACTGAAAGGTCAGTGGTTCGATCCCACCAGCAGCTCCATGGGAGAAAAGACCTAGGATCTGCTTCCATAAAGATTGCATCCTAGGAAACCCTATGGGGTAGTTCTGCTCTGCCATGTAAGGTCACTATGAGTAGGAATCAACTCGATGCCACAAAACAACAATGGTAGCCTCTGTAACTCCAATTCCAGCAGAAACTAAGGATTCTGTGGCTAAATATGCTAGAAAAATGCTTCTCTATATTCTCTCTCCACCCCGACCCCTACCCAAATCCGGAGATTCGTATTGCATATAAGGAAGAAAAACACTCTGAGAAGCCTGCAGTAAAGAAACAGTTTATTTGGCTTTGGGTTTCCCAAACTCACTTGGCTCTCTGTATCTGCTTTGCTCTATAATTAATATTTCATGAGACACAGGTAAAAGCTGTTCTATTTTCTCATTGAAAAAAATGTCTTAAAAAAAATCTCAATTGCTTTGTGGAATACTCCTGACACCTCCCCTCCTTAACTGAAACCTCACTCTTCTTGGTGAGATCAAGGCCATATAAATCTTCTTAATGGAGTCTCTCACTCTCTCACACTCCCTACATCTCAGAATCTCTCTCTCTCCTTTTCTCATTGAATCTCCACTGCTCACATTAAAACCTCAACTCCTTAGCAGGGAAATTTAGCTGCTGTTTCATTTAGCCACAACTTACCCTTCTAGTAAAACCTCCAGTATTTATAGGAAGAGAAACCTCTTGACTTAAAATTAAGATATACAGGACTGTTTGCCTCCAAACTGAATGCTTGACTACTTTTGTACACTGGTTTTGTTTGGCCAGTTTCCTATTTTTAGCTTTCTATCAACATCTTTATTATTCTTTCCTCGGAACATTTTAGTTTTTTTTTTTTTTTTTTTAAATAGTATTGCTCAATATAATTCTGGAACTTATAAGGTGCTGATTTTATTTAAATAATCTTTTCTTTCTGGAGTAGAATGGCCAACTGGGAACCATGAGCTAATTATCTTTGAAAACACCTCAAGGCCCTAATTTGGCCGGGGTGTCATTCACACCAAGAAACCAGAATATAAATGTCTCTTCCCCATTTTGAGCTCAGGCACCTGATGTGGTCCTTTTTATAATATGAAAAATTAAAACTAAAATAATAGATTTCAGTTATTAAAGAGTTTAAGATTTGGATATTCTTTTTCTGGGGAAACCTACAATTTTATCAATGATGAAAAAAAAATACTCTATTTGACAATAATTTTTAATCTACCACATCTGCCTCCACAGAATCCACACCCATAAAATATACTC
Source organism: Orycteropus afer afer (assembly GCF_000298275.1). NCBI lineage: Eukaryota > Metazoa > Chordata > Mammalia > Tubulidentata > Orycteropodidae > Orycteropus > Orycteropus afer. Next base: position 2,000,262 of record NW_006922019.1, read on the forward strand.
CAATTAAATGAGTCTGTCATTTTGTCATACTGTGCTGGTTAACATGTTGCTGTAATGTTGGAATCTATGCTACTGGTATTTCACATACCAGGAGAGTCATCCCTAGTGGACAGGTTTCACTGGAGCTTCTAGACTAAGACAGACAGGACAGAAAGGCCTGGCAATTTATTTTTGAAAATATGCCAATGAATACCCTATATATCACAACAGACTACTGCCCAATACAGTGCTAGAAGGTGAGCCCGCTAGGTTGGAAAGCACTCAAAATACAGTGGCTGCAACAATGGACTTGAACAGACCAATCAATGATTGTGAAGATGGCTGAGGACTGGACTACATTTTGTTCTGTTAAACATCAAGTTGCTATAAGTTAAAGATGAGTCAGAGCTGACTCAGAGCTGTGTGTGAGTTGTGTGTGGCCACTGCAATGAATTATCAAACCCAGCAGAGAAATAGAGAGTGCCGTGGGAGGGACAGTTGGTGTCATAACTGGTAGGAAGGTTAAAGGGTAGAAGTATGTCTGATCTATGCCTCACAGAAATCAGGCTTGGGCTGTTGATCTTGATTGTCCTCCCCTCTTGAGAAGTTAGAGAAGGTCAGATGCTACTGCGCCCGTGCTATTTTTACACCTTGGCTTCATTATGAGGGAGCAAAAGAAGATGTAATATATTTAAAATATTTCTTATCTGAACTACCCTTGCAATTATGGGATATCCTAGAAATACTAAAAAGTGCTACCATACTAATACCTTCAGTTCACATTATTATACAATTGAGTTCCTAAATAAAGTTTTATTTATATCTCACGGGGAAAAACTTAACTTATATGACTAAAAGGAAATTTGCCTTTCTTAAACTAATCTATCGCCAGGAACTCTGGTAGCATAGTGGCTAAGGCACTTGACTGCTAACCAGAAGGCTGGAGGTTCAAACCCACCAGCCACTCCTTGGAAGGAAGATGGGGCAATCTACTTCCGTAGTGATACTGTCTCGGAAACCCAAGGAGGGGTCGCTATGAGTTGGGTCCAACTCGACGGCACATAACAACAACAACAACAAACTAATCTATCAGGAGCTCTGGTAGCATAGTGCCTAAGGCACTTGACTGCTAACCAGAAGGCTAGTGGTTCAAACCCGCCAGCCATTCCTCAGAAGGAAGGTTGGGCAATCTACTTCCGTGGTGATACCGCCTCAGAAACACAAGGAGGGATCGCTATGAGTTGGGTCTGACTCGACGGCACATAATAACAACAAACTATTCTATATTCAATATGAGTCATAAGGAAGATATATTGAAGGCATCACTGGACAATAGAAAAAAGAGTTTTCTACTCAGGTAACTGGCGGTCAGGCAGCAGACACTGCCTGAGTGGGAAGAGGTCCCTTCTTAACCTCCTGTCCTTGATGTGGTTCTCCTGGTTGCCCAACCTTGAAAAACAGAACCCAATTTTCCCCTAAAAATATTTCTTCATTAAATTTTCATTATTTTTAGTTGCCATTGAGTTAACTCTAACTCAATGGCAACCTGATATATAACAGAAAGAAACACTGTCTAGTCCTCAGCCATCTTCACAATCATTGGTATGCTTGAGTCCATTGTTGCAGCCTATGTGTATTTTGAGTGCCTTCCAACACAGAGGGTTTGTCAGCCTCACAAACTATTAGTTGTATTGTGGGGAGTAAGGAGTAAGAGTAACTCAGCAACTATACCATAAAAGTGGAAAGGAAACACCCTCCCCCATAGGGTGAGAGAGAGAGACGAGACACATTGCCGTCAAGTCACATCCGACTCACATAGAACCCTCCTTGGGTTTCCAGGCAGTATCTCTATGAAAGTAGTTTGCTCAACCTTCCTTCCAAGGAGTGGCTGCTGGGTTTGAATTGTCAGCCTTCTGGTTAGCAGTCAAATGCCCTAGGCACTACACCACCAGAGCGCCTCCATAGGGTAGATGGAGGAATTAAACAAGAAACACATGGAAGGTACCTAGTGGCCTGCCTGGAATAGACCAGGCATTCACTAGTTGCTACACTCACCTCATCCCTCTAAAACTAATTTTAAGTTGTAGTTTGATAAAACAAAGGTGCATCAAGTAAGTTACCATTATAACCAAACCAAACAATAATATTAGTTCTGATTCATAGCAACCCTGCAGGACAGAACAGAACTCCCCCACGAAGTTTCCAAGGCTGTAATCTTTACAGAAGCAGACTATGTCATCTTTCTCCCATGGAGTGGCTGGTGGGTTCAAACCTCTGACATTTTGGTTAGCAGTTGAGTTTTTTAACCACCACGTCACCAGGGCTGATTTGTTGTTGTCATTAGGCACCATTGAGTCAGTTCTGATTCATAGCGGCCCCATGCACAACAGCATGAAACACTGCCCGGTCCTGTGCCATTCTCACAATGGTTACTATGCTTGAGCCCATCGTTGCAGTCACCATCTCAGGACTCTTTTTTTGTTGTTGTTGTTATTTGCCATTGAGTCGGACTGACTCATAGCAATCCCTCCTTGGGTTTCCTAGGCAGTATCTCTACGGAAGTACATTGCCCAACTTTCCTTCAGAGGAATGGCTGATGGGTTTTAGTTAACGTTATACAGAAGCTATTTTAGAATATGCCAGAAGAGGGTGCTAAATCAAATGCAAATATCTAAAGCAGAAAGGCAATGGACATATGGTTCTCAACTAAAAAGCAAGCATCTCATCCTCTGACTGACCAAATAATCTGTCAATCATTCTGAGAAGTCTAGAAATATAAAAACTTATAAAATGTCATCAGAGCCAATCCTAAATCCTTTTGACTTTTGCACTCTAAAAATGATATCTCAGGATAGATTTAACACTCTATGTGAAAGTACTTCAAAAAGTATATATGTCACAGAAATCTTAGAGATTACTTTGGGATGGGATGTCTTAGAACAGTCATAGGTGTGGGAGGAACACTGGGCTTTGAATGAGATAGGAAATAAATTAATATAAATGAACATTTACTACGGACCTGTAACAAGCCAGACATTGCATTCTGTCTTTTACAGAGAACACAGATTCCTTATAAGGAATAACCCATGAGATAGGTATTATTATCCTCATTTTACTGAAACTTGAGTATGCCTCTGTGACATATAAATAAATAAATAAATAAATAAATAAATAAATAAATAAATAAATAAATATATATATATATATATATACATACACACACACATACATACACATACATACATACATACATATAGGAGCTCCGGTAGCGCAGTGCCTAAGGCACTTGACTGCTAACCAGAACGCTGGCAGTTCAAACCCACCAGCCACTCCTTGGAAGGAAGGTTGGGCAATCTACTTCCATAGTGATGCCACCATGGAAACCCAAGGAGGGGTCGCTATGAGTTGGGTCCAACCCAACGGCACATACAACAACATATACATATAAATCAGTATGTATGTATGTGTGTGTGTGTGTTGTTGTCATTGTCAGGTGTTGTCGAGTCGTCTCTGACTCATAGCGACTCTATGCATAGCAGAATGAAACACTGCCCGGTCCTGTGCCAGCCTCACGGTCCTGTGCCAGCCTCACGATCCTTGCTATTCTTGAGCCCATCCTTGCATCCACTCTGTCAATCCATCTTGTTAAGGGCTTTCCCCTTCTTTGTTGACCCTCCACCTTACCAAGCATAATATCATTCTCCAGGAAATGGTTCCTTCTGACAACACGACCAAAGTAGGTGAGATGAAGTCTGATCATTCTCACTTCCAAAGAGCATTCTGGTTGTACTTCCTCCAGGACAGATTTGTTAGTCCTTTTAGTAGACCATGGTACTCACAGCATTCTTCTCCAACACCACAACTCAAAAGCACCAGATATATATATATGTTGTTGTTGTTGTTATGTGCCATCGAGTCAGACCCGACTCATAACAACCCCTTCTTGGGTTTCTGAGACAGTATCACTATGGAAGTAGATTGCCCAACCTTTCTTTCCAAGGAGTGGCTGGTGGGTTTGAACCGCCAGCCTTCTGGTTAGCAGTTAAGTGCCTTAGCCACTATGCTACCAGAGCTCCCAATATATATATATATATGTGTGTGTATACACACACAAGGAGCCCTGGTAGCATAGTGCCTAAGGCACTTGACTGCTCACCAGAAGGCTGGTGGTTCAAACCCACCAGCCACTCTTCGGAAGGAAGGTTGGGCAATCCTACTTCCGTAGTGATACTGCCTCGGAAACCCAAGGAGGGGTCGCTATGAGTCGGGGCCGACTCGATGGCAAACAACAACAACAACACACACACACACACACACACACGTATATATATGTCCCTGGACAGTTAATCGCTGAATTATTAACCAAAAGATTTGCATTTCAAACCCACTCAGAGGTGCCTCCAAAGGCAGGCCTAATGATCTGCTTCCAAGACTACAGCCTTGGAAACCCTATGGAGCTGTTCCTCTCTGCACACATGGGGTCACTATGAGTCAGATCAACTCAATAGCAACTAGTAACAATACATATACACACACACACATATATACACATACACAAGTGTATATATAGACACACACACCAAAGAAAGAAAACAATTGCCATTGATTTCAATTTATGGATACTCCATGCGTGCCAAAGTAGAACTGCTCACAAGGTTTTCAAGGTTGTGACCTTTCAGAAGCAGATTGTCAGGCTTTTCTTCCATGGTACATCTGGGTGGCCTCACACATATGTATACCTCACTCACTGTCATCAAGTCGGTCCTGACTCATAGTGACTTCTCCTTAGGTTTCCAAGGCAGTGTCTCTACAGAAGTAGACTACCCAGTCTTCCTTCCAAGAAGTGGCTGGTGGGTTTGAACCACCAGCCTTCTGGTTAGCAGTCAAATGCCTTAGGCACTATGCCACCAGAACTCCTTGCATATATCTATGTATCTAAAATATCTCCAGCCTAAGTTCCTAAATTATAAAATGAGGATAACAGCTAATGTTTACTACACCAGGATCAAATAATAAATGCAAAATGTGGAAGAAGAAATGGCACTTTTTGCTGAGTGGATTACTATATAGAGAACAGAATCATATACAACATTTAAGTATGTAATAAATAAATATTTAAGTGCATTAATATTTCATTCTCCCTTTAAGAAAGGATAGGAACAAAGATTTTTATGTTAAATAAAAACAAAACCTAAGGGGAAAAAAATCCTCAAAAATGAAAAAAACTGCCTGAAGAAAACGTTCAGCTGACAATCTTTGCCATTTTTCCCACATAAATAGCAGTGAGTGCCTTCTGTTCAAAGGAGGTGTTCTTGTTGGCAAAGAGGCAGGCGTTGCACTTCCTCCCTCTCCTTTACTGTGAGGGGCTAAAAAGAAACTAAACCTGATTTGGTTTGTGATAAGTGATAATTACGTGCATTCTCAAAGACCAGCGAATTACCTGGGCTAAACGCCATTTCTGGAAGCTTCACTTCAAAGATGATGCTGTGGGCAATGTCTCTCACCCCCTGCATGGTACGGTCCCGGAAGCAGACCACCTCCACAGACTGCAATCGGCTACTCCTGTGGTCATGCCCCAGGTTTTGGGTTTTGTTTTTTTAAGGAAGAAAAAAAAAGAGCTCACATCAGAGCTTCATCAAATCCAACTGGACAGAATTCAATTCCTTTTAAATTATGCCTCTCTGGCACCCTCCAGGAATAGTTTTAATATTTGACAGACTTTTAATATATCCCTACAGGCTTCCATGTCCAAGTATTTAGAGGCTGCAAATGGAATTGGCCCTGATTTCTTTCTAGGTGAATTTTACATAACAGTCAGTAACTAGGAAGCCCACCTGGATGAGTAGATATACAGTATTCTCCCTCTGGGGACAAACTGTAATTTATCTCTTTCAATTCTTTTAAGTAAACATTTTTACCACACAGAGAACACACAAATACTAAGTAAAAAGGAGTTGTCTCATGCATCATCCCAGCCACTAATCACCCCCCTTCAGAGTAACTTCTACTCTAACTTCTGAACCCATACGTTACTTTTACCTGTTTCTTAACTTTTGATTTAAATGGCATCATAGAGTCTGTAAGCCCAGCTTATTTCTCTCAACAGTGTGTCTTAGGAATTCATTCATAGTGACACATGTATTAATATAGCAGTCCATTGTAACGAATACACCACAACTTACTATCCATTTCATTACTGATGGACATCTGGATTATTATCAGTTTTCAGATATTATGAACAATGCTGCTATCAGTATTTTAGTACATGTGTTTTGGTTGTATCGACATATACATTTCTGTGGGTCATATACCTCAGAGTAAAACCTCTGAGCCACAGCTGTTTTTATATTTGATGGATACTGCCAAACAGTTTTCCAGCAGTTTGAGAGTTCCAATTGCTCCACATTTTTAACAATTCTTGGTACTGTCATATTTTAAAGTCTTATTGGAGGGTATATAGCCATATCTCATTATTACTTTATTTTTATTTCCTATGAAAAAAATACATTTGAGAGAACAGAGATATAGACATAGGCAGACACATTGTCAAATAATATACAGACACACACACACACTGTAAATACCATCTGTGGGCTGTTAGGACCAAAAAATTCCTCAAAGGCCATCCAGGGTACTGGGCTAAGTTACAGGGATCATATACACCAACTGTTATCTGTGAACAGAAAAGACTTTCAGAGTGAGCCAAGAATCATGTCAGATTCAAAACATAGACATTGCTATACTTCCTTGTCCCATTTTATGATGTTTTACAAAGCATTCACAGTTAGACACTTAGTGAAGGACTAAAGGGAAGAGAAGAAAGCAAAAAGATCTCAACACTGTACAACTTGTCACAGTCAAATTCTTCTCTGGACCCTCTGTGTCTTGCGTTGGGCTTGGCATAGAGTGGGAACTAGATACATTTACAAAGAAGATTGAGAGAAAGATGGGAAAAGGAGGAAGACAATCAACTATCTTCCTTATGTAGAGAAAATCCTCTCTGAAAATACTATAATCTGTGAATTATCGTATTATGTAATAAGAAAATCAAAGAAGGGCCACTACATTGTTAAGTCTACAGTTAGATCAAATTAAAAGGCCAGGCACCCTTAATATTGTTAAAATATATCTGCTCCTTCCTCCACTCCTCCAACTCTGATCTCCATCTGGAAAACTCTTCTCAACTTCAAATACCATTTCTTCAGTGAAAACTTCACAAAGTAGTAGTCACCAACCTTTTGGCTTCCACTGCTCTTTGTACATTATATATAACATTTTTCACTTTTTCTATCCTTTTCCTCTCAGAAGATAATGAGCACCTAATACCCAGATCTTGGTTTCCAAATAATATTGTCCAGGGTTCCTTGGAGAAATGACTGATTCTAGGGCTGAAGCAGGGAAAATACAAGATGAACCTAGAACATGTTCTTATAGTTCTAGAAGTAAGGAAGTGTTCAGAAACCAAAAACATGGGAGTATATCAAAAGATAGGAGCCAACCCTAGAGAGCTCCCAGTGGCCAAAGCTAGAATGATTTCAGTGACAAAATACATAACATACTATTAGATTATAAACAAAGTATGAAATAAATATATGTGAGTTCATCCTGGTACGATAAAGGATTGAATAAAAAATAAATAGAAGTGACTACGCTTCCTTACAAATGAATTCCAAACAATGTAGGCAGATTCCCCCTTTAGAAAGTGAACTTTAATCTTTTCCTCCTTTAAGGTAGGCTGGACTAAGTAACTCACTTCCAAAGAAAAAAAATAGTATCTTTACAGTAGAGAAAGAAATCGGGCAAGCACTAGCTTAACAAAGTGGCCAAGGTCAACTACGCCACTGATATGATGTACTCCTGATATGAGGTGATGACAAAAGTACTCTCTTCACTGCAACTCTTTCTATAAAGACCAATAAGCCCAGTATAATCATGAGAAAAACATTAGATAAACCTGACTTGATGGACATTCTATAAAATACTTGACCAGTAATCCTCAAAACTGCAAAGTCATCAAAAGCAAGGGAAGTTTGAGAAACTGTCAAGGACTAGAGGAAACTAAAGACATGACAACTAGATCCAATGTGGCATCCTGAAGTGGATGCTGGAACAGAAAGATGTTAACAGAAAAACTAGGGAAATCTGAATAAAGTCTGAAGTGTATAATTAATAGTATTGTACTAATTTTGGTTCCTTAGATTTGACAAATGTACATGGTAATGTAAGGTGATGACATTAAAGAAAACAACTGGGTGAGGATATATGGGAACTTGCTATACTAAGCAATTTTCCTGTAAATCTAAAGTTATTCCAAAATAAAGTTTATTTAAAAGAAAGAAGACAATGAGATCTCTGTGATCAGCTCATAGATACAGAGCAGGTACTCAGTGAATGCTTATTTAACAATGGATGGATGGATGGGTGGATAGATGAGTGGCAGAAAGAAAAGAGAGAGGGAGGGAACAAGAGAAGATGGATGGCAGGAGCTCACAGGTTTCCATTAGAGGAGTAAACCAAACCCACTGCCATTGAGTTGATTCTGACTCCATCGGGTTTCCGAGGTGGTAAATCTTTACAGAAGTAAAGTGCCTGGTGGGTTTGAACCACTGCCTGGTCTTCCTTCCATGAAGTGGCTGGTGGGTTTGAACCATCAACCTTCTGGTTAGCAGTCAAATGATTTAGGCACTGTGCTACCAGAGCTCCTTATTATAGGAGTAGTAATGGGTTAAATAGGAGCTCTGGTAGCACAGTGCCTAAGGCATTTGACTGCTAACCAGAAGGCTGGCAGTTCAAACCCACCAGCCACTCCTTGGAAGGAAGATGGGGCAATCTACTTCTGTAGTGATACTGCCTCGGAAACCCAAGGAGGGGTCGCTATGAGTCAGGTCTGACTCAATGGCACGTAACAACAATGGGTTAAATAAGGAGCTCTGGTGGCGTAGTAGATAAGGCACTTGACTCCTAACTGAAAGGTCAGTGATTCAAACCCAACATCTGCTCTGTGGAAGGAAGATGGGGTGATCTACTTCTGTAAAGATTTATAGCCTTGGAAACACAATGGGGGTCACTATGAGTCAGAAACAACTCAATGGCAGTGAGTTTTGTTTTCAGTTTTTGGTTAAATAAGGAGCTCTTGTGATATGGTGGTTAAGGCATTTGGCTGTTAACTGAGAGGTCGGTGGTTTGAACTCACCAGCCATTCCATGGAAAAAAGACAAGGCAGTCTGCTTCTGTAAAGATTTACAGGGCTAGAAACCCAATGGGGGTCACTATGAGTTGAAATCAACTCAATGGGAATGAGTTTGTTGTTGTTGTTTGAGTGGGTTAAATAAAAATGTGATGATATATTTTTGGTAAATCTAGATTCAGTTAGTTCAGTACGATAACATCAGCCTCAAATTTTCCTTTTTTATTTCCCACACTGTTCAGTGCAGTATCAGTTACAAATCAGATGCTTAATCAATATTTAAAATAGAAAGAAAGAAAAAAAAGGAACCATAATCCCAATATCTATCAACCAGCATTAATAGCTTGGTGTACCATCTCCTATAATATTATTCTTTGCATAAATATATTTTTATTATGGTAAGTTTTAAACAAAATGAGATAAAGCTATAAAAACTTTTTATATCTTTTAGTATATTGTGAACTCTTTTCCATGTTAATAAATGCCAATGAATGTCATTCCAGAACTATTGTTAAAACTAAACTCACTGCCATCGAGTCGGATCTGATTCATAGCAACCCCTCCTTGGGTTTCCAAGGAAGTATCACTACAGAAGTAGATTGCCTTATCTTCCTTCTGTGGAATGGCTGGTAGGTTTGAACTGCCAGTCTTCTGGTTAGCAGTCAAATGCCTTAGGCACTAGGCCACCAGACCAACTATTGCTAGTAGTGGCTAAATGGCATTGCACTGTACCATATCTTTTTTCTTCTGTTGAAAGACAATTAAGTAATAGTCTTCACCATGCTCAATAAAACTCTGAAAATGAATTTTATTATTTTCTTATCAGTTACTGCACTATTTCACAAATATTCTTTAAAAATGTCTGCTGCTTTCTCTATTTAATGAAAAATGTTCTTATTCTTAAAACAAAAGTCTTTTCTGTCTAGAAGCATTGTCCTGTTTTAAATGCAAACAGATAGATTTATATTTAATATAAATAGATTCATATCTATGGTTATCCTTTCAGGAAATACAAGATACCTTCATTTGAGAAGATTTCATTTTCTACTGGGACATAAAACATCATCATCTAGGGAGCTTTTTAAACTATAGATGACAGAGACTATTCTGAGTACCATCCCTTACAAAATAATAAGCTTGGGGAAATTTTTAACATTTCCAGGCCTCACTTTTTATCTGAATCATGGGGAAAACACAATGTTGCAGTGAGAGTTAAATGAGATAATACGAATATTATGTGCCCAGAACCTGCACTATTGTTGTTGTGTGCCATCAAGTCGGTTCTGGCTCACAGTGACCCTATAGGATGTGCGTAGTCATCAATCAACAACAACTACTAACATCGTTACTCATGACTCAGGATCATCTAGCAATCTGTGTTTGTAAAAAGCTCCTGATGCAGAGGGACTGATACACAGGCTTAAATCTGGAAACTCTTAGAGAAGTTGGTCTTATACACAGAAGAAAAATACCCATATCTCTGGGGATACTCTTCATTTATCGCCTGCCAGTTTGTGATGCTGTAGTGGCATGTGTGTTGCTGTGATGCAGGAAGCTATGCCACTGGTATTTCAAATGCCAGCAGGGTCACCCATGCTGAACACATTTCAGTAATGCTTCTAGACTAAGACGGAGTAGGAAGAAAGGCCTGGTGATCTACTTCTGAAAATTAGCCAATGAAAACTCTCTGAAACACAACAGAATATTGTCTGATGCAGTGCTGGCAGCTGAGCCCCTACGTTGAAAGGCACTCAGAATGCACCGTGGCCACAACAATGGACCCAGCATATCAACCACTGTGAAAGTGGAGCAAAACTGGGCAACATTTCACTCAGATGTACATGGGGTTGCCAGGAGTCAGAGCCAACTGGACAGAAACAAACAAGTTTTCATTACCTTAAAAAATCTAGATTGGCTCTACGTCTTCCCACGCCCCTCAAAACTTGGTCCATGCATAGCAGCAGCAGCATCACCTGGGAGCCTGTCAGAAATGCAGAATCACAGGCCTTACCCTAGACCTGCTGTTGTGTGCTGTCGAGTCGATTTCAACTCACAGAGACCCTACAGGACAGAGTTGAACTTCCCTATAGTGTTTCCTAGGATGAAATCTTTATGGGAGCAGATCACTACTAGTGGTTTGAAACTGGCACCTTCTGGGTTAACAGCTGAGTGCTTAACCATTGTGCCACCAGGGCTCCTCACCTTAGGCCTACAATATTGGAATCTGCACTTGAAAAAGAACTCCAGGTGATCTCTATGCTCGCTGAGGGCTGAGGTAGAAGCACTGCTTTGCTCCTCAACTCTCGATTGCAGTGGTTCTCAAATCTGTATGTGCCAGGGAACCACTGGGGAGCTTTAAAAAATGTTGATGCCTGGATCTACCTCCAGAGAGTCTGATTCAATCAGTCGGCTGTGCAGCCTGAACATTAGGATTCTTAAAAGCTCTCTAGGTGATTCAAATCAGGACTTCAAACTGGTTCACTCCAGTTGGAACCCCCCACTGAGAATTTCCATTTCCACCCCAAATATACTGAATCAGAATCTACATTTTAACGAGAGCTCTGGTAGCATAGTGCCTAAGGCACTTGACTGCTAACCAGAAGGCTAGCGGTTCAAACCCACCAGCCACTCCTCTGAAGGAAGATGGGGCAATCTACTTCCGTAATGATACTGCCTTGGAAACCCAAGGAGGGGTCGCTATGAGTCAGGCCTGACTCGACAGCACATAACAACAACAACATAAGAATCACTTGGAGGAATTAAAACACTAGATTCTGATTCAGTGTATCTGAGGTAGAAATGCAAATTCTCAGGGGTAGAGTGGAGGGGAAACCCAGAATGAATCAGTTTGAAGCCCTGATTCAAATGTGCAACCAAGGCAGCAAACCTGAGAGTAGGCAGCAGAGCTTCTCAAAGTATGGTCCACTAGACCATCCATATCAGAATTACGGGGGAAGTCCATTGAACTTGCACTATGCCTCCAACAGCACAGATGTTTCCAAGTACCAATACCCCATGTGTTTAGTGAGCTCCCTACACGATTCTTACATATACTACCAGTTGAGAACAAGCAGCATAGAGTCTGCAAAGGAGAAAACAAGCACTTCCTTAAAATAGGGCTCATTGTGCCTTTTATTTTTCCTTATCATGATTATTTCTTGAATCACTATAATTTCTTTCTTTTTATGATTTTTTTTTCTTTTTTCTTTCTTTTTTTTTTTTATTGTGATCTGGGTGAAGATTTACAGAGCAAATTCACTTTCCATACAGTTCACATACACTTTGTCTCATGACATTTACCACAGTTTACCACAATGCAACAGCTCCCCTCCCACTTCCTCCCCATAGTTACCTCTTCCCTGTGTCCATCCCTCCATGCACTCCTGCCCCTTGAGCTGTCTCCCTGTATATAAGCAATCCTTCTTTCTCCCATGATTGTTCTAAGGAGTGTATCTACCTGAGGTAAATGTTCAACTCATATTCTTGTCTTTTGTTTGGCTGGAAACCACAGGTGTGGGTTCAATTCCAGACCTGAAGGGCAGCTACGGGCCAGAGTCTCAGCAGTTCCACCAGGCTCTATCAGACCAGCAAACCTGGTCCCCCACCCCACTTTTTTTTTTTTTTTGGAATCACTATAATTTCTTGATTCAAAGGCACCATAGATTATTAAATGTATTTTCAAACTGGACTAAAGAAAGAAGGGGAGGAGGGACATCACCACATTAAATATACACAATAATTGTAAGAAATTCCTGATTTTAGGAAAATGAAAACATGAAGAAAAAGCATTTTAGAATGGTGAAAACATAGGATGATTCTTTATCTCTCTCTTGGTGCTCTAAACACTCGGGAAGGGCAGGAGCAGTGTCTCTTACTCATCTTTCCATCCCTAGTACTAAGCACAGTGCCTGATGCTCAGAACATATTTATTGGAAAAAAATGACAGAAGTGATACATTTCTCCAGGTCCCGCTATATGGAGAGCTACCCAGCACACTTGGGCAGGGACCCTGCAACTACAGAGGAAGGGGAGACATCTGACTACCTGAGACCTGGGCCCATGATACAGCATCTCCTAAGTTCCTCTTCTTCCCCTCCCTCCTTTCTCAGCGCTACATGTCCTCCATTAACATATTTCCTCATGGGATTCTCCTGGGTGGGGATGTGGGAGATGGTCTACAAGGATTTCCCATGAGAAGCAAGAGAACTTGGAGAGTAAGATCTCCAGCCTAGGGCTCTCTCTGAATTAGGAAGCTGTCTTCCTTCAGTTCAGCTGGCCACCACTCCCACCACCACTCTTCCATCAGGGACACCTTTATATTTTGTTCTCTTTTGTCAACAATGACAGTCAGTATCTGACAGACAAGCTACATTTATTAATGATTGCTTCAGCTTCACACTCTTATTCAGCAAGGGCATATGCAACTCTATTATCCAGCAAGAAAAGGGGAAATGGGAGAAGTTGACATTTCCACTTCTGTGATATTTCAAACAGTTTACAGGAGGAAAATGGCTCGGTACAGTGAGAAAAAAGCACTGGATGGAGAATCAGCAGGTATGTTTTCTAATTCTGCAGCTACCTGACTTTAAGACCTTGGCAACGTTCCTTTCTCACCTGTAAAATGAAGGGGTGAATCATTTCATCTCAAAGGATTCCTTCTGGCTTAGAATTATTGAACTGTTGTTGTTGTTGCTGTTAGGTGCCACTGAGCTGGCTCTGACTCACAGGGACCCCATGTACAACAGAACGAAACACTGCCTGGTCCTGCGCCAGCCTCACATTCCTTGCTATACCCGAGTCCATTGTTGCAGTCACTGTGTCAATCCATCTCATTGACGGCCTTTCCCTTTTTTGCTGACCCTCTACTTTACCAAGTATGATATCCTTCTCCATAGACTGGTCCCTTCTGACAACATGACCAAAGTAGGTGAGACAAAGTCTGGCCTTTCTCACTTCCAAGGTGTATTCCCTCTGCCCTTCTTCCAGGACAGATTTGTTTGTTCTTCTGGCAGTCCATTGTACTTTCAGTATTCTTCACTAACACCACAACTGAAAAGCATCAATTTTTCTTTGGTATTCCTTATTCATCGCCCAGCTTTCAAATGCATATGAGGCTACTGAAAATACCATGGCTTAGGTTAGAAACACCTTAGTTTTCAAAAAGACATCTGCTCTTCAGCATCTGAATGAGGTCTTTTGCAGCAGATTTGCCCAGTGCAATATGTCATCTGATGTCTTGATGGCTGCTTCCATTGGTGTTGATTGTAGAACCAAGTAATATGAAATCTTTGACAACTTCTATCTTTCCTCCATTTATCGTGATGCTGCTTATTGGTCCAGTTGTGAGGATTTTCATTTTCTTTATTTTGAGGTGTAATCCATATATAGAACACCAAAGAGAAAAAAATCCTATGTAGATTGCAAAGTATCACAAACTATATCGTAGCTCAATCTTATGGGGCATCTATAGGCTATTGGATGAGCTACTTAGGAAGAAGCTAGACAGTATCAATCCAGAAAATGCTATTTGAATAGACATGCTGGGTTTCAGATTCCAAACGTGACTCTATAAGCCTGGCTCTTATCTACTGTCCTGCATCACTTACTCTCCTGTGATCCTGAGCAATTTACTTCTCTATGCTTTATTTTTCTCTTCTATGGAATAAGGTTGACTCTTATAACCTGCACTCAGCACAGAGACTGGATACATAGCAAGCACTCAACAAATGGTAACTATAGCAACAACTTAAATAAATGCTATTTTGCTAACTTCATTGACCTCTTTCTTCAATTTAATCAGTTTCAAGGTTATCTTTTTTTTTAACTGGCAAAGAAAGAAAGGGATAAGTTCTAGTTTATCAAATACTCTCTGGGTCTTTTGTTTTGTCATCTGCAAATGGGTCATTTAGACTAAATGATAAATAATTATATAAATTAGAATGTTATATTAGATAAAAGTGGATGTCTAATTTCAAAGAGCAAGCATATGTCTGACACTAAGTGCAAGGCAATGAGGTAGGGAGGTGGTGAGGGAAAAAAAAAAAAAAAATTGTTGTGCACAAAAGACCAGGAATCCATTTCTTAGAGCAACCTGACCTAACATAAGCTACAGAGCAAAAATGGTCTACTAAAGAGGAAAATCTATCATTTACCCATAAAGGGAGGTCAGCTTGGCAATCTTTCAATGTCACTCTCCTACCCATAAAAGGCAGGAGTGAGTATAATAGGCAAGCATCAAGACAGGAAAAGGACAGAATGCATTTGACAGAGAGGTGCACATAATTTAATCTTTCTTTGATGATTCAAAGGTGACTCCAAAATCTTTAAGTGCTTTGGGAACCAAACAAAGAACCTCAATCATTTTAAGAATTAGTTGACACAATGCTAGGTAAGCCAGCTTATATGGGTAAACAGAAAACATAATTTTAACGACATTCAGAAATAATCCTTGGCTAAAAGTTCTGGGTTCTGGTACGAGCTTTGCCATAAAATCATTGTGTGAACTTGGACAATTCACTTTCTCTTATAATACAAATCAGCAGCAAGAAGCAACAGAAAATTGGAAAAAGAAATTTGTATAGCTCGTTTATGAAATCAATGTTCCATTCTCCTTGGCTGAAAGCATATAACTCATTGAAGCAGTCCAGTCATGATCTGGCTACAGCCCATCAAACAATTTGCTGAAAATGTACAATAGAAAAGAAAAACCTGTTATTGGATTGATTCAGACTCACAGTGACCCTATAAGACAGGGTAGAACTGCCTCATAGGGTTTCCAAGGCTGAAATTCTTAATGGAAGCAGACTGACTCATCTTTCTGCTGTGGAATGGGTGGTGGGTTCAAACCACTGACCTTTTGGTTAGCAGCCAAATGCTTTAACCAGCATGCCACCAGAACTCCTTTGTAAAAAAAGAAAAGAAGGCAAAACTATTAACTTGAGTGTCTTCAGCTGGAGAAATTTCCATAAGGAATCCATAAAGCATGCTTCTCTGGCAAATCTTTATCACCAGGCACTTGATGCAGATTACGTATTTTTAAAGTATGGAGAAAAATCCAAATATCTAATGCACTGCAATGGCACAGACAGCTGCCAGGATGCAAAGAAATCATTAAGTGAAGAAAAAGCCCAGCTAATAGCGTACAAATTGTTGTTCCTTTGCCATCGCTCTGCTAAAGATTTTAAAGCCCCAGAATTAAAGGCTAATGTTGAAATTGAAAAGAACATTTCCCAAACATCCAATCTTCAGTAACTGCTCTGGAGGAAATGGAGAAACCAAGCAAGTTTTCCCAAAAGCTTCACAATGATATAACGAGATGGGCTGTTTTTTTTTTAATGTAATGACAGAACTGACCTGAAAGACAATTTGTTGCAGCAATGCAGTGCCACTGTGATGAAATAAATGGAATCAACTTTCATTGAGGAAAATAAAGCTTATACAAGACTCATTTTCAACTTAAATGTGTAAAACTGTCTAACATCCAATGATGATAAGGGCACAGAGTTGGCAGGAGAGGAAATGGGCACAGTTTTGGTGCAACATGGATTAGAAGCAGAGATGCGCTCAAGTCAGCTGATTACAGGCCGGTTAAGAGTCCACTGTCGGTATCTCTTCTCCACTCCACGTTCTCAGACTTCACATTGGTAGCTTAAAATTGGCCATGGTGGGAATAATCAAACTATGGAAATATACAAACACTATAAATCAAGGCTTCCCCTTCCTCTTAGTGCCAATAGTTGGTTGTTAAACATTCACCAGCACCATTGATTATAAACTTTAAAATGATGGAACTCTTTAACCTAGTGACTCTTCATCTAGAAATCTTTTTTAATGACAAAATTCAAAATATGGAATGGAGGGAAGGGATTTTATACAAAAATGCTCCTGATGGTGAAGAAATATGAAAACCTGTGTGTAAAAAAAACTCATAAAATACACTATCATCTATCCATTAAAAAGTATGCTTATGTATCATTAATTGTGCTTAATTTTTGAAGAAGTGTGGGTGCTGACTAGAAGAAGTATCAAAAATATGCTGAGGATTATTTTGATACCAATATTTATTTTAAAAGATGAGGAAGGCAGGAGATGGATTTCTATCAAAAGCAGTTATTTTATGTTGTTACCTGTAATAGACATGGTAAATATTTATCTACAGTCATTGATTAGGTTTAAAGAAAGCCAACAAAAAGGAAAAAAGGTGAAATGTTTATACAGAATGTAATATTTTTATGCTAAAATGCTATATAAAAAAAATAAAATATACAGTCATGCATTGCTTAACCGCCACAAAATGTTCTGTGACATAGGACGTTACATGATTTGGATGCCATGCAAAAACCATATGACATATGAGCAGTCCCCAGATTACAAATGAGTTCTGTTCCTAAATCCATCTTTAAGTCGAATTTGTACTTTAAGTCAAATTGTACTTCATACCTAATGTCAGTTAGTCAAATGTCTGTCTTAGTATATACTATATAATGTATCTTTCTATGCATAAAAAAATTAAATAAACACTTCCAGATACACTAAAACACATTTAACATAATAATACAGTAATAATGTTTTGACGTGTATCACAAAGTAGCACCCATTTGTTATTATAAACCATTGTATGTACCTCAAATTTTTAATATAACAGGCTTTACAGGGGTTGGGACCACAGAAGTATATGTGAGTTCAGATGTTGCCCAAAGAGGCATTATACAGCATATGACTATAATTTAAAAGATGAACAGAAAATGATTAGAAGGAAATATATAAAATGCTTACTTGAAAAAAAAATTTTGAAGCAGAAGCTGAAGAACTTTGTGAGTTTTTTTAAAACTTAAAGATGCAGATGGCAATAAAAATAATGAATGGAACTACCTACTGCAGTTCATTTACTTGCCAGTGTTCTCAAAATAGTGATACAGTCACAGCATTTTCCAAACAAAGGTGGCAAGCCATTCGTGAGTCCTAAATCATTTAGTGGGTCACAACTAGCATCCTTCAAAATGATAAAACAGAATAAAATAGAAAATAGAGTTCATTGTACCTAATAACCAAAACCCACTGCCATCAAGTCAATTCTGACTCACAGAGACCCCACAGGCCAGAGTAGAACTGCCCCATAGGGTTTTCAACGCTGTAAATCTTTGTGGAAGCAGACTGTCTCATCTTTCTCCCACAGAGTAGCTGGTAGGTTAGAATCACTGACCTTTTGGTTAGTAGCCAAATGCTTTAACCATTGCACCACCAGAGCTCCTACATCTACTAAAAAAAATGGAAAGTATTATTTTGTGAAACCTTTGTTTCAGTCATATATGTCTGGGTACATTCAAAGCCATGGGAGCTCTGGTGGTGCAGTGACTAAGGCATTTGACTGCTAACCAGAAGGCTGGCAGTTCAAACCCACCAGTCACTCCTCAGAAAGAAGACTGGGCAATCTACTTCCACAGAGATACCACCTTAGAAACCCAAGGAGGGATCACTATGAGTCAGAAATAACTGGACGGCAGTGAGTTTTAGTTTTTCTATTCAAAGCCACACAAAAATATGAACACTGAGTCATTATGTAACAGGTATTTTTAATTGTAAGTCACAACCACAAAAGTTTGACATTAAGTGATCACATTAACAACCAAAATTCATTCAAGGGATGGCAGGGAACCAATGAAAAAGGCATTTGCTTTGGAATGCCAGTTTAAAGAAAGCACCATTAGTGAAGTGGTATAACCTTCCTGGATGTACCAAGGGCTGCTGAACTGATAATCCTACAAATCTCAGGAGTGGAATCTTTGAAGGTGGCCCACTCTTTCTTTTTTTAGGTTTTTTATTTTTGTTTTGTTTTGTTTTAAAAAAAAACAAAGGGGTAAGAATGTTTCTTTTCAACCACTCAGAGAGGGAGATTTTGGATAGAGTGGGAGAACAAGAACAATGTGGAACAAAACTCAAAATCATTAAAAAAAAAAAAAGGAGGGGGGCCAGGTTTGCTGGTCTGATAGAGCTTGATGGAACCACTGAGACTGTGGCCCCTAATTGCCCTTCAGGTCTGGAATTGAACCCACTCCTGTGGCTTCCGGCCAAACAAAAGACAGACATATGAGTTGAACATGTACGTTAGATAAATACACGCGTTAGAGAAATCAATCATGGGAGAATAGAAGGGCTATGTATGCACAGGGAGGCAAGTTGAGGGGAAGGAGCACATGGGAGGGAAGGACAACAGGGAAGAGGTAACTATGGAGAGGAAGTGGAAGGGGAACTGTTGCACTGTGGTAAATTGTAGTCAATGTGATGAGACAAAGTGTATGTGAACTGCTGTATGGAAAATGAATTTGCTCTGTAAACTTTTACCCAAATCACAATTTAAAAAAAAAAAAGTTTGCTTTTCCTTGCAAAAGACAGTTAGCTACAAGACTCAGGGCATCAAAATCCCACTTTTTAGAAGAACAGGGGACTGAAGTTTGTTCACAAAAACAATTTTTCCTTTGAAACTGACAATTTTCTTTGAAAAAACAAATTTATTCTACGAAAATATAGCAGGAACAATTACTGTATGTGAGTAAAACTTAACAAAGCCTGTTTGTGTCCATCATCTCTTCACTCTCACAACCACCTATGAGGAAGGTGTCATTATCATATACTTATACACAACAAGGGAATGGAGGCCCAGAGGGGTGGGCTCATTAAGTTGCAGTTGCATCCTGAAGTCTGGCCTTCTTTCTGTATTCTAATGTGCTGTGAGCTAGTAAGAGAAAAAAACCAGTATCAACTGCCATCAGGTCAACTCTGACTTACAGGGGAGACTCCATGTATCTTAGTAGAACTGTGCATTACAGGATTTTCAGTGGTTGGCATTTTGGCAGACCACTAGGCCTTTCTTCCAAGGCACCTCTGAGTAGGCTCAAACCTCTAAACTTTCAGTTAGCATCCAAGCATCAGTTAACCATCTGTACCACCCAGGGACTCCAGGGAGAGAAAAGTGGATGCTTATTCTCTCATTATAGGAAGCACTCTGACTGTAGGAGAGAAAGTAAGTTATGTATGAAGCAGCTTCTGCTCCCTAATTCTCTTCCATTCTCCTCACTCACTGCACTTATTACCCGATCATTTATTGTTCAACTACATATGGGGTTACCATGAGTCAAAATTGACAGCAATAGACATGGAACCCTCAGACAGAGGGCATCTGTCAACTCCCTAGAGCTCTTCAGTATCAAAATTATCCCACTTGATCTCATAACTTCTTAATACTCATCAACATTTTATTTTTAATTCACAATCTCTTATATGACTAAAATAGCTTATTACATATCTGATCACTTCTAAAAGACATCTCCAGTACTCTTTTATTAATTCCAAAGAATTTTATTGAAGACCTAATGTCAGTAAGACAAGCGCTAGACATTATGTAGACACAGATAGCTACGACATGTTCCCTGCCCTCAAAGAGCTTACACTCTAATATGGTATAAAATATACTCTGTACAAGGTTTGTTGTTGTGTTAGTTGCTATTGATTTTAACTCATGGTGACCCCATGTGTAGTTGAGCAGTAAATGAAGATCAGATAATAAATGCAGTGAGTGGGGAGCTGGGATACATCACACATGGCCAGACCACTAAGAGAAGGCTTCATGGTGAAGGCAGAATTTAAAGTAGCTTAGGAATGAGTAGAATTTCATCAAGCGGGGAGAGGTTCTCAGGATTTTCACAGATAGAATATGTTTCAGGATGATGGTACAAAGATAAGCAAAAACAGAGACATAGCAGTACTTGATGCAGGGCTGGTGAAAAACAGACAAGTTAAGGTGGAGCAATGGTTTACAAGGAAAACAGTGGAAGATGAGGCAGGACAGGGAGCTCAGGCTTGAAGAAAGACACTAATTAGGCTCATATTCAGTGAATGATATAGTGAGTATTAGATGAAGATATTTCTGTAGTGGTGATACGCAAAACAGAACAAAAAGAATCTACCTGTTGAAGAGTGAGATACTCAGGGCCTGAATGGCAGTGGTAGCTATGAGAACTGAAATGAAGGAAGGATGTAAAACATACCAAGGAAAAACTAAAATAACTATCACTAACAGGAAGCAAGGAATGCAAAATTACTCTGAAATGTAACGGAGGTAGGAAAGTCTGCAGGAGGAGCTGATTTGGGAACTGCAGGAGTGGGTGAGAGCAGAGATAAGAAAATGTTCTAAAACATTCTATGGATGGCTAAAAATATCTAAATGAGCTTAAATTTTGGAGTGGTCTATCATAACATGAACTTCAGAATTTTTTTTTTCCCTAGATAATAAAATGCTATTCAAAATTTCTCTGACCTTTGTCCTTTGACCTTGGAAGAAATCACTGCAGTGTTTAAGCAAGGAAACCAGCACTGTGTCCTCATCATACTCGATTAAAAAGTAAGGTAAGGCTGTGACTCCTTCTGTGTGACAAAGATCATCATATGCACACTCAAGGGCTTGAATCTGAAAACAGAAAACATTCAGTTATTTTCCAGACAATTAGAAATCTACTTCTAGCTAAAAATTAATGTAAATTGAAAGGCACCTTAAAGTCAGAAGGCTGGAAATGACTAATCACATCTCTGTTAACTTGTTTGTAGCAACTGAACATCAAAATGCCCCTAATCATACCACTAACCTTTTATACAACACTTTCAGTGTGTCCAGTGCTGTATTTTAGACAGGGGCACAAAGCAACCCTGTATGGTACAACATGGCACTTCTCTGTGATGTTCAATGGTTTTTAGTATAAACACAGGGTTGTGCAACCATACATTTTTTTTTCCACACTTAATAGAAGTCCCATACCTACAAGCCACTACTTTTGATTTGTCCTAAAACTAACTTTTTTCCCCCCCAAATCAATATAGACTGCACCCTGGCTTCAGTGTTCAAGGTTTCAGTATGATATGCTTCATGAATTCAAATCACCTTGCCACTCAATATTTACCTTAACAGTAGCAGAATTCTTCAGTTTAGGGTCTCTGCTATACCAGCCTATTTTCATTGTTCTTCTCAGGACCATCTCTAACGACCTAATCATCTTTCTTAAACTGCACAGACTACCAGCCTCATTCTTGATGAAGAAGGTCTGAAACTGGGTACAGGGGGAGAAGAATGTCTTCTATTTTGTCTCAAAGACTCTCTGTAAAGACACTGGGCATCTGTGGGCATTTTTGCATTTCAACAAACAGTCATCAGAATTTCTGGCTCCTCTCCTGGGACAGAATAGAGAGCATAGCACTGAACTTACTATCTACTTAACAAAGAAGGAAGTCTTCTTTCCCAAGTATACTGTTTCATGTTTTCCCACAGAGAAAGTGAAGACCACATTTTGGTATATTCTTGCAGTCTTTTAAAAATGGTCCTATAATTCCTCCCTATTGGCATAGCATGTTGTCAAGTGTCACTGAAAACCTGGGAAAGTATTTTTCACTACTTTCTCAAAGTGATTTTACAAACATTTTATAAATAAGTCTACTCCTAGTTCCACCTTTGGAGGATTCCACAATCGTTACCTGTTTATCCAAAGCAGTACCTATTTGTCTTCAGAATGAACTAGGAAAACTACTCTTGCATATTAAACTCAATTTTGCTCGCATTTTGTTCTATTTTTTGATACCTGTTTTGGTGAAAACCTTTGATGCAAACCCACAGGCCCTTGGATGAGAGGTATACTATCTGGAAGACAGAGGGCAGGGTAGCAAAACCAATAGTAGAAGTGGTATTTCTTTAAATCCTAGAAGAAAACATAAAGTAAGATATTAGAATAGCACCAACAGTTAAATATTGTATAATCCCACTTATATGAAGTATCTAGAATAGGTAAATCCATCAAGACAATAGAAAATTGGTGATGAGAGGATGGGAAGGTGTGGGAGGAAGGGGATATGGGAAAAAAATCACCACAGTGTCCACTTAAAATTGATGAATTGTATTTTGGCTCAAGTGGTCTGTGCTGGACTGCTAATCTACAGGTTGACCGTTTTAACCCACCCAGTGGTACTGTGGAAGAAAGGGCCTGGCAATCAGCTTCTGATAATAATGCAGCCCAGAAAATATGGAGTACTTCTACTCTGTAACACATAGTGTTGCCAGGAGTCAAAATCAACTCCATGGCAACTAACAACAACAAATCTCAACAAAGATTAAAGAACAAGAATAGCACCAGTAATTAAACTGAAATGCAGCTACTAATGCAACTTCTCAGAATCGCTTAAAACAGAAAAACTGACACACATAAAATATGACCTGCTTGTTAAATATTCTCTTCAACAGAACTCCTGCAAGAATGCAGAGCACCTGTCTTTATCCCAAAACACTCCATCCATACACACCACCCACTAATATTATGATGATAAACATAATGTACTTTATTGGCTACTTGCTAACACAGAAAATGTTGATTAAGTGGTTGACATTATTGTCATCATTGTTAATACACAAAATGACTCTCAGAGGTAGCCATTATCATTCCATTTTATAAACAGAAAACTGAAGCTTAGAGAAGGATAAAAACAAAGCTGGTAAGTAGCAGCAAGGAGATCAGAACTCTGCATCTAAAACTGGAGATTTTTCCACTGTATCAAACATACTCAAAGTACCCTCTGTAGAGGCATGACTCTAAATCACAGTATTATTTTTTTTCACAATCAAATAAATTAAGCCTCCTATGAAAGAAGCTATGCTAATAATATACCTGTATATGGCTGAAACAATGTAGTGTTATTTTCAGAAATTTATTTTTGGTGAAATGCAAGTCAACAACTATAGCGTACTTGTTATGTACAAAGACCATCACCGGTCTATCAGTTTGTTGTACTGTGCTGGCTTATATGTTGCTGTGATGCTGGAAGCTATGCCACTGGTATTTCAAATACCAGCAGGGTCACCCATGGTAGACAGGTTTTAGTGGCATTTCCAGACTAACACAGACTAGGAAGAAAGGCCTGGCGATCTACTTCTGAAAATCAGCCAGTGAAAACCCTATGGATCACAACAGATATTGTCTGATACAGTGCTGAAAGAGTAGCCTCCTAGGTTGGAAGGCACTCAAAATACACAGTGGTTGCAACAATGAACTACAGCAGACCAACGGTCCTGAAGATGCTGCAGGACTGGGCAATGTTATGTTCTATTGTATATGGGGTTGTCATTATTCAGAGCTGACTTGATGGCAATTAGGAAAAATAACATGTATAAAGAAAACACTGGACACTCTGACAATAAAAAGATGAGTAAAATCCATTCCCAGCCCTTTGACAGCTGCTCACTTTATGCATGGGACAGAGATAAGATAAGGTCTTAATTGTAAAACTCATAGAAGAGGTTCTCAGTACTAAGGAGCACGGACCATATTAGAGGTTACATCTTCACAGAAGTATCTGACTGCTCCCTGACCAAGGGAAGGAATGCAGGGGGTAGGATTTGCAAAGCTGTCCTTGACAGTATGCCCACTCAGACAGATTGCTCATGCCTTGAGTTCCTGGAGCATCTATGGCCTGAATCACCTGTGTGGTAGGATCACACAGTTACATGGGCATCTGACAGATTCTTCACCAGTCTATGACCACTGACCACTAACACAGTTTATCTGGCTAATTAATATATCTTCCTGAACCTTGCAAAGAATGAAAATTGGGTGACTGATCAATGATTATTTTTTACTGAGATAGAAATCATATATCATAAAATTCATCATTTTAAAGTATACAATTTAGTGTTCAGTATATTGATGTGGTCGTAGCAACACCAACACTAATTCAAATCATTTCAGTGTCCCAAAAAGAAACCCCATACTCATTAGCAGTCATACCCAATCCCCCCTCCCTTCAGCCCCCGGCAACAACTAACTTACTTTTGGACTCTATGGATTTGCCTACTCTGGACTTTTCATAAAAATGGAATTACACTTGATAACTTTTTAAATATAAACTTATATATAAATGTATGTCCAGATGAGAAAGTCAAGTAATTACAGTTTCTGCAATCTCTAATTCTATCATTAATTGAGGAACTAACAACACATTTGACAAAGGCAATGACAACAGCAAAACAAACTGCAAAATTGAATTAATGAAATGTCTGTTTCTTTGAGTCCTAAAAACAGCAGAAAGGAAAGCAAAAACATCTCCAGAGACTATCATCTCTTTGTATTTAAATGATTTGTCATAACTGATCTTTAGCAAAAGGTTAAACAATTCAAGATCAAGGACTTCACAATTTCTAAGATGCTTTAGCAGGTCATCTTCAAGTCAACAGGCTTGAATTTCTTAGGATTCTTTTCAGGATACAAAGGATCTCAATTAAATTAAACACAAAGCTCTTTGTGTTTAAAGATTTCAAAAGATATAGGCTTTATTTTAAAGCCAAGGTAAGAATTCTCAGTAAAAAAGGCAAAAAACATACATACTAACTCTAGGAAATTCCTTAAAATTAGAGAAGAGCTAACATTACTTATCTCATTAAAAGCATATCATTGACTATGTTCTATTAATCAGAATTCTTGGCACAGAAAAAGTATTGAGGTTCAAGTAATAAAGCCAAAAATCTTCAGATCTTCCTACATCTAGCCAAGTAGAGAACCTACAAAATTATTCAAATTTACAGACAAATTATCAATGCCAAATTGTACCTAGTAAGGATCCCTGGGTAGCACAAATAGTAAAGCAATTGTTGCTGGTTTGAACCCACTCAGAAGTGCCTCAGAAGACAGGCTTGGTGATCTGCTTCTGAAAGTTCAAAGCCTTGAAAACCCTGTTCTACTCTGCACACATGGGGTCATCTTGAGTCAGATTTGACTCACTGGCAACTAACAACAACAAATCTGATGAAGAATGTAAACATTTTTGTGTCTCCCTCACTATTACACAGAGCGCTAGTTATAACTAGCTCCTAGCAGATAGCCAGGGAGCTCTGGTGGCGTAGTACCTAAGGCATGTGATTGCTAATCAGAAGGCTAGTGATTCAAATCCACCAGCCACTCCTTGGAAGGAAGAGTGGGCAATCTACTTCCATAATGATACCGCCTTGGAAACCCAAGGAGGGGTCTCTAGGAGGCAGATTCAACTTGACGGCAGTTAGTTGAAGAGTTGAGTTGAATAGATAGCCACCCTCTGATATAGCCTCCAGTTTGACTCCTATTCTCCCCTTTGTCTTGGGCAGTAAGGGAGGCAGCATTCAGAAGAAAAGAAGGTCTATTTCCTGGGGGAGGAAGAAAGGCAAGACCTACAACTTGGCCAAAGAAAAGGAAAAGTGGGGAGAATGATTAAAACCCAAACCTAATGAAGTTGAGATGAATAATATACTTAATACATATCCACATCAATATATTTATATGCCCACTCCAAAAAATTTATTCTAAAGAAGTAAAATTAGCAGGAGAAAAAAAATCATCATGGACAATACTGTTTACTGCAGCATTTTATAATAATGAATATTGGAAAAAACCTAACTGTACAGCAAGAGTGTATGAAACGTATGAAAACCAAAAACCAAACTCACTGCCATGAAGTGGATTCTGACTTATAGCTACCCCACTTTGGGTTTCGAAGAGATAAATCTTTACAGAAGTAGATTGCCCAGTCTTCCTTCTGTGGAATGGCTGGTGAGTTTGAACCACCAACCTTCTAGTCAGCAGTAAAGTGCCGTAGGTACCACACCACCAGAGCTCTTTGTATGAAATATACTTGACAGAATATCATGTAGTTGTCATAATTAGAAAGAATAAATTAGTTATAAAATACCCATATATGCAAGAATAAGTCAGTTATAAAATACCCATGTATGCATGCATCTCGTGTGTGTATGTATATGTGTGCACGCGCATACAGACTCCTGACATCTCTATTTGTTGTTGTTGTTAGGCGCCACTCTTTTCCAACTCACAGTGACCCCATGCACAGCAGAACGAAACACTGCCCGATCCCGCGCCAGCTCCATGATCCTTGCTATACTTGAGCTCATCATCGCAGCCACCGTGTTAATCCATCTTGTTGAAGGCCTTCCCCTCTTTTGTCGACCCTCCACCTTACCAAGCATGACATCCTTTTCCAGGGAATGATCCCTTCTGACAATATGACCAAAGTAGGTGAGACGAAGTCTGGCCATTCTTGCTTCCAAAGAGCATTTCGGGTGCACTTCCTCCAGGACAGATCTGTTAGTTCTTTTAGCAGTCCATGGTACTTTCAGCATTCTTTGCCAGCACCACAACTCAAAAGCATCAACTCTTCTTCGGTCTTCCTTATTCATTGTCCGACATCTCTATAGTCAATCCTTACTTTTCTCCTGTCTCCTTACCACCCAGGTGAGGTCCTTTCCTGTAACTTATTACCCCTTATGTTATCCCCCCACTTCTCTATGCAACATATTTTACTTTACTGTGATTTATTTTCCTCTTCAAGGCTGCCCTTAATCTGCACTTTAATTCAATCTCTCATATATAAAACATTATTTTTTCTATCTTTCTGAAAAAGACAAAACATCAACTGGGTGGGTGGTCAAGCCACATAGTGCAATCTCCTCTAATCCAGAAATCCCCCCTGGGGATAGTGGATCCCAAAAATTCCAACCTTATCTTATGCCGATGGTCCAACAACTGAGCTCTGCAGGACTGCTTTTAACAAAGACATTAACCAAAACCAAAACCAAACCCATTGCTGTGGAGTCCTTAACAACAACAACAACAACAAAAAAAAACCTCACTGTTGTCAAGTTGGATCCAACTCATAGCAACCCCTCCTTGAGCTTCCAAGGCAGTATCACTATAGAAGGAGATTGTCCAATCTTCCTTCCAAGGAGTGGCTGGTGGGTTTGAACCACCAGTCTTCTGGTTAACAGTCAAATGCCTTAGGCACTACCAGTCCTTAACAACAATGAAATCACTACTTCCTGAACTTGACTTCGTCAAGTCCTGAATAATAAAAGTCAGCCTACCATTTTAGGCACATTTTACTACAGCTACTACCAGTACAACTGGTAAAAATGGATAAATTTTGCATTGGGAATAAGCACCAGCACACTGGCAGCTAAAAAAATGACCATCCCTTCAACAACTGTAACTTGAATTCCATAATTTAAAAGCTTCACAGGGGGAAGCACAGTGTGCTGCTGGTATACTGGGTTAAGCCAGAGGCTTTCACTAGTCTCAGTGCAATAGAAAATGCATTTACTTACTGCAAATGTTAAGAGGAGGAACTTGTTGAGGAGTACAGGGTTTTCAAGAGCAGCCCCTGATTTTATGGATTCCCATATCTGCCAGAAGAAAGAAACACATCAAAGCAGGTTATCAAACATCTCTTGGAGCATCTCACCCTCAAAAGAAACACAGAGCTGCAAAATGCCACGCTCTGCTTCTCTGCAGGCCTGTCACTACTCACTCCAGGCAAGAAAGTAGGCCGTTACCTTACTCTGCCCACTTCACATTCCCTCTCCCCGAGCTCCACTCCAATTGGAATGTGAGAGAATGAAAAAACCCAGAAGTCTCCTCAGTGGGTCTCATCAGCATCAAAGGAGACAACTAAGTCATTTTCATGACTTCATTATTTCCTTCAACAAATATTTATTATTCTCTACTCTACACCACACACATTAGAGTTTCAGAAATAAAGGACACATTTCCTAGCCTGAAGAAGTTCACAGTCTAGATCCTCAGCCTGTATGAAGATGGTGCCTGGCTATCACTATCAGCCACTTGGAGGGGGATCGGTATAGGAGATCCTGGAGAGAGTGGGAAAACAATGTGGAATAAAACTCAAAATCATAAAAAAAAAAAAAAAAAAAGACCAAGTTTGCTTGTCTGAAGAGCCTGGTGAGACCCCTGAGACTATGGCCCCTAGCTGCCCTTCAGATCTGGAATTGAACTCACCTCTGTGGGTTACAGCCAAACAAAAGACAAGCATATGGGGTGAACATTTACATCAGGTAGATAACACTCCTTGGAGCAATCAATCATGGGAGAACAGAAGACTAGTGTTTGCACAGGGAGACAATTGTGGTGCGGGACAGGAATACATGGGAGGGATGGACACAGGGAAAAAGTAACTAAGGGGAGGAAGTGGGAAGAGATCTGTTACATCGTGGGGAATTGCAGTCAGTGTCGTGAAACAAAATGTGTATGAACTGCTGTATAGAAAATGAATTTGCTCTGTAAACTTTCACCCAAATCACAATAAAAATTAAAAAAAGAAGAAGAAGAAGAAGAAGCTCACAGTCCAGTGAGGGAGACAGGCTTAAATTAAATGTAAGAGTACATCACACAGGATTTGCCATTAAAGAAGTGTGCAGAACTCCTGGGGAAAAAAACTAGCTCTGACTTCAACTCATGGTGAGCCCACATATATCAGAGTAAAAGTGTGCTCCATAGGTTTTACA
This sequence comes from Orycteropus afer afer, assembly GCF_000298275.1. NCBI lineage: Eukaryota > Metazoa > Chordata > Mammalia > Tubulidentata > Orycteropodidae > Orycteropus > Orycteropus afer. Next base: position 2,029,799 of record NW_006922019.1, read on the forward strand.
ATGGCTAATTTTTTGGAATCAGATCACTAGGTCTTTCTTCTGACACACCTCTGGATGGATTCAAACCACCAAAGTTAAGTTAACACTGAGTTTGTTAACTATTTGCATCACCCAGGGACTCCAGAATTTCTGGGAGGAACACTAAACTGAACTGGGGGAGGGGTGCGACAGGGGAAAGAGTTAGGCAGAGTTCTTGCAAAAAGTGATCTTATTCTGGATTATCTTGCCCTTAGAGATGAAGAAAGGAGAACTTCAAGTTTGTGTAAATTCAGCAAAATAACAGCTAGCACTGGTCAGAAACTACTGTTACAGATATTTTAATAAATAAGATTAGTTGAACTTCTGGTGGCATAGTCCCTAAGGCATATGACTGCTGACCAGAAGGTTGGCAGTTCAAAACCACCAGCCACTCCTGGGAAATCTACTTCCCTAAAGATTACCGCATCAGAAACCCAAAGGGGATAGCTATGAGTCAGAATTGACTGGATGGCAGTGAAGATTAGTTGCTCAACTTTATGTCACTAAGCAAGATAATTAAGCAAGCTGAGCCAGTAAGATCCATTCCACAGTATGGGTCTAACAGGTAAATGAGCAGAGAGAAGTAACTTCCTGCTACTGAAAGAACAGGCTTAGAGGAGTGAGACCAGTGAGAAGCAGGTCCTACTCTGATAAACTGTGAAAGAAATGGGGATAAGGGCCCAGGAACTGCTGCGGAGTCTGGCCCCTCATAGGCGAGATTCTTGTGAGGAACAACTTGCTTTTTCAGATGGTATATTGAAAATTGGTGCAACACTCCAGAGATTCCTTTTTTTTTTTTTTT
>NW_006922019.1:2033498-2035740 GCF_000298275.1 Orycteropus afer afer
TAAATTTGCCCCTAGTTTTTCCTTGAAGAACTTTATAGTTTTAGGTTTCACATTTAAGTCTTTGATCCATCTGGAGGTAGTTTTTGTGTATGGTGTGAGGTACAGATCTTGTTTCATTTTTCTGTAAATGGATATCCACTTTTGCCAGCATCATCTATGAAACAAACATTCTCTTCCGTACTTAATGGATTTTGGCCCTTTGTCAAAGATCAGCTGACCATAGGTCGATGAATCTATTTCTGGGTTCTCAATTCTATTCCGTTGGTCTATGTGTCTGTCATTGTACCTATACCATGCAGTTTTGACTACTATGGCTGTATAGTAGGTTTTGAGATCCGCCAGTGTGAGACCTCCTACTTTGTTCTTGTTCTTTAATAGTGCTTTGCTTATCCGAGGTCTCTTTCCTTTCCATTTAAAGTTAGTGAATGATTTTTCCATATCCTTAAAAAACATTGATGGGATCTGGATTGGAATTGCATTGAATGTACAGATTGCTTTGAGTAAAACTGATATTTTCACAATGTTCAATCTTCCTATTCATGAGCATGGGATGTTCTTGCACTCATGTAGGTCTCTTATGGTTTCTTGAAGTAGTTTTGTATAGTTTTCTTTGTACAGGTCTTTTGTGTCCCTGGTAAGATTTATTCCCAAGTAACCAGAAGGCTGTTGGTTCAAACCCACCAGCCACTTCTCAGAAGGAAGGTTGGGCAATCTACTTCCGTAGCGTTACTGCCTCAGAAACCCAAGGAGGAGTTGCTATGAGTCAGGTCTGACTCGACAGCACACGACAACAACAACAACATTGTAAATGGTATTGATTTCCTTATTTCTTTTTCAGCAATCTCTTTGCAGGTGTAGAAGAATCCAACTGATTTTTGGATATTGGTCTTGTATCCTGCCACAATGCTAAATCTCTCAATTAGTTCCAGAAGATTTTTGACTGAGTCTCTTGGGTTTTCTAGGTATAGGATCATGTCAGCAGCAAAGAGGGATAGTTTGACCTCTTCCTTGCCAATTTGGATGCCTTTGATTTTCCTTTCTTGCCTTATGGTCCTGACTAGGACTTCCACTACAATGTTGAATAGAAGTGGTGATAGAGGGCATCCTTGTCTGGTTCCTGTTCACAAGAGGAATGGTTTCAGTCTGTCTCCGTTGAGAATAATGTTGGCTGCTCATTTTGCATGTTGTTGTTCTTATGTGCTGTCAAGTCGGACCCGACTCATAGTGACCCCTTCTTGGGTTTCCAAGGCAATATCACTACAGAAGTAGACTGCCCAACCTTCCTTCCGAGGAGTGGCTGGTAGGTTTGAACCACCAGCCTTCTGGTTAGCTTTCAAGTGGCTTAGGCACTACACTACCCGAACTCCCACAGGTTTTGCATATATGTTCTTTATTATGTTGAGGAATGTCCCTTTTATTCCTGTTTTGCTGAGAGCTTTGATCAGGAATGGGTGTTGGATTTTATCAAAGCTTTTTCTGCATCAGTTGATGGGATCATGTGGTTCCTTTCCTTTGTTTTATTTATGTGGTGAAGGACATTGATTGTTTTGTAATGTTGAACCATCCTTGCATGCCTGATATGAACCTCACTTGGTCATAATGAATGATTTTCTTGATAGGTTGTTGGAGTCTATTGGCTAGGATTTTGTTCAAGATTTTAGAATCTATATTCATGAGGGATATTGGTCCGTAGTTTTCCTTTTGAGTGATGTCTTTGCCTGGTTTTGATATCAAGGTTATGCTTGCCTTATAAAATGAGTTAGGGAGATTCCATCCTTTTCTATGTTTTAGCATAGCTTGAATAGGATTGTGTCAGTTTTTCTCTGAATGCTTGGTAGAATTCGCCGGTAAAACCATCTGGACTTTTTTTTTGTTGGTAATTTTTTGATGACCTGTTCAATTTCTTCTTTTGTGATGGACCTGTTCAACTTCTCCAAATCAGTCTGTGTTAGTTTAGGTAAGTGGTGTGTTTCTAGCAATCTGTCCATTTCTTCCAGATTTTCAAATTTGTTGGAGTATGGTTCTTCATAGTGTCCTGATATTATCCTTTTTATTTCAGTTGGGTCTGTTGTGATGTCACCCATTTCGTTTCTTATTCGTGTTATCTGTATTCTCTCCCTCTTTTCCTTTGTTAAATTTGCCAGTGGTCTGTCAATTTTATTGATCTTTTCAAAAAACCAACTTCTGGTCTTGTTGATTTTTTGTATTGCCCTTCTATTTTCTGTTTCATTGATTTCTGCTC
>NW_006922019.1:2036915-2037650 GCF_000298275.1 Orycteropus afer afer
TGAAGGTTTATCATTTTTGTTTGAGGTTACCCAGTGATTTTTAATTTTCTCCCCGAGTTTAGAACAGTCCATTCTATCTTGCAACTCTCTTGACTTCCTCACCACTTAGAAGTTCTGTAACTACACAGTATTTTCTCTCTTTTTGGTTTGTAGTTGTCCTCATTTGTCAATTGATGTCTCTGGTTCTCTGTTTAGAATCTTGTAAGCTTATTTTACTTTGGATATGTCCATAGCTGTGTTTTCTGGATTATGTCATCTTGTGTATTAATGGTCGGTTGTTGTTTGCCATTTTTGGTTCTCTGGTCAAAGGACTCCCTTTAGTATCTCTTATAAGGCTGGTATGGTTTTAACAAATTCCCTTAGTTTCTGCTTATCTGGAAATCTCCTAATTTCACCATCATATTTGAGGGACAATTTTGCCAGGTGTATTATTCTTTGTTGAAAATTTTTCTCTTTCAGTGTTTCATATGTACCACTCCACTGCCTTCTTGCTTGCATGGTTTCTGCTGAGAAATGAGACCTTATTCTTACTGGCTGTCCTTTTTAAGTACCTTTTTGTTTATCCCATGCTTCTTTCAGGATTCTTGATGAGGTTGATGATGATATGTCTTGGTGTTTTTCTTTTTGGGTCTATCCTGTTTGGGGTTCGTTATACTTCCTGAATAGATATATTCTCTTCTTTCATCATATCAGGGAAGTTCTCCAACAAGTCTTAGACAATTTTCTCAGTGGTTT
>NW_006922019.1:2038763-2049550 GCF_000298275.1 Orycteropus afer afer
CAGGCTGCAGCCGAGCACACAGACTGGGATGGGATTCTTGCTGGCCCAGAAGGTAGGTAGGAGTGAGGAATGCCTGCACCTCCATTCACCAAGATGGTATGGGGTATAAGAATAACAAGGGGAATGTCACACCTTTCCAGTCATCAGGGTCCAGAATGTCTGTGGGGTTCCCAGCAAGTGAAGCCTGTTCTTAAGTCCATGTAATCTGGGAAAACACTGTCATTTTAAATATCCAAAAAGGTCAAACCACTCCTAAACTTTCAAAATGGCTGTGCCCTCCTGACAGGTAAAAATCCACAGTTCAGTCCACCTTCCTTTCCACTGCTTCTCCTTTCATTCACCAGCCACACCAGAGCAGTCCTTCATGCAATCCCTGGCTAGCAAGGCTGATTTTTAGGTTAGTTCTTAGGTCCTACCACCACTCGGCAATATCAAAGCTGTCTGTGCTGTCAGGATTGCTGCCAGACCGCAGCTCCATATGTCTCTTTTTTGTGTTTTCATGCAAATTCTTCTGCTAGTTGGAGTTTAGTCTGCTTCTACAGCCTTCCCTTCAAGGCTCAGGGGTCCAGGATTATCTTCTGTATCTGTGTTAATTGGTTCTCCTTTTCTTTGTTGAAGAGGATCTGTGCAGTCTTTCTGCCTAGTCTGACATCTTACTGGAACTCCTCAAGATTCCCTTTTAAATGTACAGTCAAAGAAGGAGACCCAGGAGCAGTCAAGCCACAGGCCAATAAAAATGACCATCACCCCCTGAGCCATTGGCTACAGCCACTGAGATGACAGTGAGAGAAGCCTGCCTCAGGACCAAAGGTGGAAGACATCCTCCTTTGACTTCAGGACCCAAATAAAAAAGCTCTCTTGTTTTTTAAGACTAATGTAAAAACTACTCAAGCTGGTAAGTTGGAAAGGTCTAGGATAGGCTGTCCCCCTTTACCCTGCCCACTTTATTTGTTTAAACTTTTTATTGTGATTTGGGTGAAATTTTAGAGAGCAGATTTGTTTTACATTCACCAGTTCATACACACTTTATTTTGTGACCTTGCCCACTTTAATTGCTCCAACTCAAGCTGTTCCAGGCACTGAGACATCATGTCCAAAGGGTAGAGGAGAGAACACATAGTAGGTTAGAGGAATTAAAAGTGGTTTACTGTGGGTAGGTTAGAGAATGCAAAGAGGCGAGGAGAAGCCAGTCATGATAGGTAATAAAAATCCGACTTAGCCCAAAAGTAGTTCAGACTTAATTTTTAGATGGGGAAACTATCTGGTCATTTTTTTATAGCATTACAGAGTTTCCAGACCAAGACAAACTAAGAAAAACGGTTTAGTGATCTACTGTTGAAAACTTAAAAAAAAAAAAAAAAAAAACACCTCATTCCCATCAAGTCAATTCAACTCATAGCAACCCTTCCTTGGGTTTCCACGGTGGTATCTCTACAGAAGTAGATTGCCCAGTCTTCCTTCTAAGGAGTGGACAGTAGGTTTGAACCTCCAGCTTTCTGGTTAGCAGTCAAATGCCTTAGGCACTAAGCCACCAGTCTCCAAACTCATCCAGAAACAGGAACATAATTCTCTCAGATAGAGGTCAAGCAGCTTCATAGTGCCTACTTGGAGATCAGCAAAGCTGATTCAACCACTGCCCTGCCATTAATTTTTTGGTCCATCCCTGGGTGGAAGTCTAGATGTCTTCTTCCCTGACCTTCTCACTAACACAAATGAAGAGAGCTGGGAGTATTCCTAATAGGGGAATAACTCAACACCCACAAACACTTTTGAGTCCCTATCACATACCCATTTCTATGACAGACCCATATCCCTGACCAGAACCACAGCTGCCAGAACCAAAGAAAACTTGACAGATACGTTTTTTACATCTGACCTCATTTGCTGCTTGTTCCAAAAGTAGCTTCTTATCTGCAGTCTTGAAGGACTCAAGTGTATTGGTGTTATACAGTGTTCCCACAGCTGGGCAGCAATGGGCTGGGGTGGGAGCATTCCTAGAGACAAGAGACACATGATTAACCAGGCACAGCTGGGATTCAGAGAAGGCCAAAAAAAAAAAAGCAAAACACACACAAAAAAAACCTACTGCTGTCAAGTCCATTCCAACTCTTAGCCACCCTATGTGTCAAAGCAGAACTTCTCCATAGGGTTTTATTAGCTGTAATCTTAACAGAAAGGAGCTCCAGTCATGCAATGGTTAAGTACTTCACTACTAACTAAAAGTTTGGTGGTTCAAACCCACCCAGCAGCTCTGCAGGAGAAAGACCCGATGATCTGCTTCCACAGGGATTTAAAAAAAAAACAAACTGACTGCCATTGAGTTGTTTCCGACTCATGGCAACCTCCATTTGGGTTTCCAAAACTGCAAACCTTTATGGAAGCAGATCACCCTGTCTTCCTTCCGAGGAGTGACTGGTAGATTTGAACCACTGACCTTCTAGTAAGCAATCAAGTACCTAATCATTATGCCACCAGAGCTCCTTCCATAAGGATTACAGCCAAGAAAACTCTATGGAACAGTTCTACTCTGTCATATGGCATCAATGTGAGTCAGAATCAACTAGCTGGCATCCAACAACAATCTTAACACACACAGACTGCCAGGCCTTTCTTACATGGTACCACTAGGTGGCTTCGAACTGCCAACCTTTTGGTTAGTTGTGTGCAAATCATTTGTGCCACCTAGGGATAGAGAATACCAGTAAGTGACAAACAAAACCACCTTAGTAGTGGGAGCGAAGGGATACTGCTCTCCTGGGCAAGTAGAAGATTGTTTGTTTCTTTGTAGAGAAGCAAATATTATCACTGTTTCCCCTAAAAGCCTATATATTCCCTTTATCCTAACCACTCAGCATGCCATTCTTTTACTCTTCCCCTAATATCATTTCCAATTTTTATTCTTTCTGACCTTCAAATGAAAGAGAAACACTATTTATTGAGCTTCTACCATACCATGAACGATGCAAGGTTTTCATTTAATTCTCCTAGCAGTTGTTTCCTCCATTTTAAAGAGAGGATATAAGACTCAGAAAGTATTAGATAACTAGCCTAAGGTCATATAATAATAGAGCTAGAACCTAAAACCAGAACTATTTAACTCCAAGGTGTGCTGCCTATTCTGTATTCAAACCCTCCCAGGTTTTAAGGCCCAGCTCCAGTGCTTCTGTCCCAGAAAGCCATCTCACTATCATCTCTGGTAATACTTGGTACATAAAACTAAGCATAATATTTAGAGCATTTTCAAGAACAATAATGATGTACACTCAACTGAAAGATAGTAAGCTTCTTGAGGGCAGGGAACATGTCTTCTCCTTCTCTGTTCTCTGTTTTTAGGTGCCGTTGAGTTGGCTCCAACTCATAACAACCCTAAGCACAACAGAAGGAAACACTGCCTGGTCCTGTGCCATCCTCACAATCCTTGCTATGCTTGAGCCCATTGTTGCAAGCCACTATGTTAATTTAATCTATCTCATTGGTGATCTTCCCCTTTTTTGCTGATCCTCTACTTTACTAAGCATGATATTCTTCTCCAGGGAATGGTCCCTTCTCACAACATGACCAAAGCCAGTGAAACAAAGTCTGCCCATTCTCACTTCCAAGGAGAATTCCACCTGCATTTCTTCAAAGATAGATTTGTTCATTCTTCTGGGAGACCAATAGCACAATTCAAAGGCATCATGTCTTCTTTGGTCTTCCTCATTCATTGTGCAGCTTTCACATGCATAGGAGGCAACTGAACATACCATGGCTTGGGTTAGGTGCACCTTAGTCTTCTAAGTGACATTTTTGCTCCTTAACACTTTAATGGGGTCTTCTGCAACAGATTTACCCAGTTCAATACAACGTCTGATTTCTTGACTGCTGCTTCCATTGGTGTTGATTGTGGATCCAAGTAAAATGAAATCCCTGACAACTTCAATCTTTTCTCCATTTATCATGATGTTGCTTATTGGTCCAGTTGTGAGGATTTTTGTTTTCTTTATGTTGAGGTGTAATCCTTACCAAAAACTGTAGTCTTCATCTTCATCAGTAAGTGCTCCAAGCCATCTTCACTTTCAGCAAGCAAGGTTGTGTCGTCTGCATATGGTAGGTTATTAATGAATCTTCTTCCAATCTTCATTTCATGTTCTTCTTCATACAGTCCAGCTTCTAGAATTATTTAATCAGCATACAGATTGAATAAGTATGGTGATGCATAAACTTCCTGATTTTAAATCAACCAGTATCCCCTTGTTCTGTTAGAATAACAACCTCCTAGTCTATGTACAGGTTCCTCATGAGCACAATTAAGTGTTCTAGAATTTCCATTCTTTGTAATGTTATCCATATTTGTTATGATCCACACAGTCAAATGTCTTCACATAGTCGATAAAAACACAGGTAGACAACTTTCTGATATTCTGTTTCAGCCAAGATCTATTTGACATCAGCAATGATAACCCTCATTCCACATCCTCTTCTGAATCTGGCTTGAATTTTGGGAAGTTCCCTATCAATATACTGCTACAACTGTTTTTGAATTATCTTCAGTAAAATTTTACTTCCATGTGCTATTAATGGTATTGTTCAATAATTTCCACATTCTGTTGGATCTTCTTTTTCTAACTTTAAAAACTATTTTTAATTATGTAAATGATATATATTTACATTTTTAAAAATCCATGCAAGACAGGTAAAACTTAACAGCCTTCTGCCTAACCACCCCCCTCACCTCCCCAGTCCTCTCCTAGTGGTAACTACTGGGGTTTGGTGCAAGCCCTTATACATGGTTTCCTCTGTACTGTACATATACAGACAAAGAGAAAAAGTGTGGTCTTTAGTTTGTTTTTCTTTTAACTTGGTAAACTATGGTTTGTAATTTTCTTTTCTCATTTAATAATATGACTAGGAGATAGTCCAATTTCTCTACCTATAGATCTACCTCATTTTTTTTTTTTTTTTAAATTGTGATTTGGGGGAAGATTTACAGAGCAAATTCACTTTCCATACAGGAGTTCACATATATTTTGTCTCATGTTATTGACCACAGTTTACCACAATGCAACAGCTCCCCTCCCACTTCCTCCCCACAGTTACCTCTTCCCAGTGTCCATCTCTCCATACACTCCTGCCCCCTGAGCTGTCTCCCTGTGCATAAGCAGCCCTTCTTTCTCCCATGATTGTTCTCTCCAAGGAGTGTATCTACTTGAGGTAAATGTTCAACTCATATGCCTGTATTTTGTTTGGCTGAAAACCACAGGTGTGGGTTCAATTTGGATCATCATTTTTTAGAATGCGCACAAATATCTCTATCTCTTCCAGTCAGTTGGCCAAGCAGCTGTCTTCCAAATTTCTTGGCACAAACTGAGTAAGCATCTCCAATGCTGCATCCATCTGTTGAAACATCTCAATGACTGTTCCATCAATTTCTGGAACCTTGTTTTTCACCAATTCCATCAGTGCTACTTCAACGTCTTCCTTCAATGCTATTGGTTCTTGGTAACATGCTACCTCCTGAAATAGTTCATTATTAACTAATCCTTTTTAGTACAGTGACTACGTATTCCTTCCATCTTCTTTTGATACTTCCTGCATCATTCACTATTTTGGCCATAGAATCCTTCAATATTTCAACTCAAGGCCTGAATTTTTTCTTCAGTTCTTTTAGCTTGAGAAATGCCAAGCATGTTCTTCTTTTTGGTTTTCTAACTCCAGGTCTTTGTACATTTCGTTCTAATACTTTACTTTGTTTTGCAAATTGCCCTTGGAAATCTTCTGCTCAGCTCTTTTATTTCATCATTTCTTCCATTCACTTTAGCTACTCTTCTACAATGTAACCCACCCAAACAAGGCTCTGCACTGAACTGTTGTTGAGTAAACCCCTGGTAGCTGAGTCATATAAACAAAATGTACTACACCTGGCCTACCTTTCAATCTATCATGCCACAAGGTTTACATTCTACACTGCCCTGGAAGGCCTTACAGTCTTCAGAGAACCAAAGTCAAGGGAGGAGAAGAGGAGTTGATTCTGAATACAAATTCAGATGTGGTAAAACCTGATCTCTTCTCTAACATGATTAACTTCTGTTTCAGAGCTTACAGATGCTAAATGAAAATACTCATTTCATTAGTACCCTAATATTATTGTCATTTACAGCTAATAAAGAGTGAGTACATTTTTACTGACTGCACTAAAAAAAACCCAGGGCCCCAAACATCTCCCTATTCAGAGTCTTTGTACAATTGGGTTTAGTGGGGTTGCAGGGAGAATAGATCAGGGTCCAGAACAGGTGTGGCGGGGTGCAATGGGCGATGATGGCTGTCTGTAAAGCTCAAACACCAAGACCTGGAGTAGGGGGGCATCTCTCAACTGAACAGCTTTCCCTTAAGAGCTGTTCAGACAACAAATGCCAAGTGTTTATCACCACTCTCCTCCAATAAAACAGTTTCATGCAGGTGACATGAGGATATCAAAGACTCTTGAAGATGAAAAGAAATCACAAAGAGGCAAGATTAAATCTAGGGAGAAGAAGGTGGTGCAGAGAATTGACAAACTATGCCTTCTGCATCCAGACATGGCTTTCTGAAATGACTGCTGAAGCAGAATGCTGGCACAGAAAGAAGATGGAGGTGCTGCATTCAGACCCAATTTAATCTGGAGAGAAGCACAAGAGCAAGATGGTGCGAGTTCAACAAGGCATCCCCCTATGTAAATGTCCAAATGTCTCCAGGTGTGGTAAAGTCATGGCAAAGCCTTGCTCTAAGAAAGGAGGAATTCAAGTACCTGTCAAGACAATTGGACTCCTAGGAAAATCAGCATTCATGCAACTTAATTACTTGAGGACAACCTTAAGTTTTGAAGGCAAGCCATTGTTCATGACTAAAGTTCCATCCTGTTGGCACAACAGTTAAGCAATCAGCTGCTAACTGAAAGGTTGGTGGTTTAAACCCAACCAGTGACTCCATGGGAGAAACACCTGTGACTCTGCTCCCAGAAAGATAACTAGCCAAGAAAATCCTATAGGATAGCTCTACTTTGTCACATAGGGTTGCTATGAGTTGAAATGAGCTTGACAGTATCCAACAACAACAAAAGTTCCATCAGAGAAGGTGGTCAGGAAAAAGAATAAAAAGTACTAAAGGGTAAAAGAAGGCAATGCATGATTCTATTTACATGAAATGTCCAGAATAGGTAATTCCATAGACAGTGCAGAGATAGGTGGTTGTCAAGAGCTGAGGGGTATGGGGTGGGTATGTGTACAACATATTCTTTTGGGATGATATAAATGTTTTTGAACTAAATAGAAATGGTAGCTGTAAAACATCATGAATGTATTAAATGCCACTGAATTGTTCAGTGGGAGGCATACTGTGTTACTGCCTACTTTCTGTAATAATCTCCAATTCTGTTTCCTCTTCCATTAAGGGGATTATTAAAGAAAGTAGGGCAGTATGCCTCCCATTGAATAATTTAGTGGCATGCAGTATTTTCACTACTCTTCCATTAAGGCCACTATCTGTCTGTCAGTTTGTCATAACGTGATGGCTTGCGTGTGGCTGTGAGACTGGAAGCTATGCCACCAGTATTTCAAATACCAGCAGGGTGACTCATAGAGGACAAGTTTCAGTGGAGCTTCCACACTAGCACAGACTGGGAAGAAGGATGGGGCCATCTATTTCTAAAAATAAAATTAGCCACTGAAAACCTTATGAATAGCAGTGAAACACTGTCTGATAGACTACTAGAAGACTTTATGAATAGCTGTGAAACACTGGCTGATACTAGTACTGGAAGATAAGCCCCTGAGGTTGGAAGACACTCAAAACACTACTAGGGAAGAGCTGCCTCCTCAAAGTAGAGGCAACCTTAATGACATGGATGGAGTAAAGCTTTCAGGACCTTCATTTGCTGGTGGGCCATGACTCAAAATAGGAAGAAAGAGAATGCAAACATCCATTAACAATCCGAATGTGGAATGTACAAAGTATGAATCTAGGAAAACTGGAAGTTGTCAAAAATGAAATGGAACACAAAGATAGAAATCCTAGGTATTAGTGAGCTTAAATGGATTAGCCATTTTGAATCAGACAATGATATAGTCTACCATGAAGAGAATAACAAATTGTCAAAAAGAGTACTTCAAGATCCTATCCTGCAGTACAATGCTATCAGCGATAGGATAAAATCCATATGCATCCAAATTTATGCACCAACTGCTAAAGCTAAAGATGAAGAAATCGAAGATTTTCACAAATTGCTTCAGTCTTAAATTGACCAAACATATAATCAACATGTATTGGTAACTACTGGTGATTTGAAGGTGAAAGCTGGAAATGAAGAAGCATTGGTAGTTGGAATATATACCCTTGGTGATAGAAATGACACCAGAATTACATGACAGAATTTTGAAGACCTGTGTTGTAGTAAATTACATAGTGTGGCTTTTCTAGCCATAAGTCTTTGTAAACTCTGTGGTGGAATTTGCCATGATCAACTGAGTAGTTCCTGATTGTTAAAGTTATCCACTTGTGGTATTTCTGTTGAGTGTGGCATGAAGCAATTTTCTGGGAAGTCCTCTCTCTCTCAGGTGTATAGAATTCTGATGTTCGCATTGGTTAGTTTGGCCACTCTGCCAGGCTTAAGAGGAGCCCTCCCAGAGGCAGAAAGAGTCTCTCTGACTGCTGGCTGAGAAAGATGTGCTGCTGAGAGAAATGCGCTCCTGAGAAACATGCACTTGCTGAGAGAGAGACGCGAGATACATGCTCTGCTGAAAAATGCGAGAGATGTACTGCTGAGAAAGAGATGCAAGACACATGCACTGCTAAGAGAAATGTGAGAGACACACACTGCTGAGAGAGAGACTGCTAGCTGCTAAGTGAGATGGCTGGCTGCGAGACTGAATGCAGTTTTGAAGTTGAATTGTAGCGTGTTGCTTCCCTAATAAACCCCATAATCTGTGAGTTCTGTTTGGCCATTCTAGTGAATTATCAAACCCAGCAGAGAGGTGGTGGGTGCTGCAGGAGGAATGGTTGGTGCCAGGGCTGGTGAAAGGGCTGGAGGGACGCAGCATGTCTGGCTTTGCAGGAATAGGCCTTGGGCTACTGATGGTTATTCTGTCTTCCTCTTGTGGGATTAGAGGAGGTCAGAAAATGCGGCCTCCTTGCCCCTTTAGCAAGACCAATGACTTATTCATTACAAATACCTTTCTTAAAAAACAACATAAACTGTGACTATATATGTGGATTTCATCTTTGGAAAGAGGTACTGGTGCCACTGTACAATTCTTTCCCACATCACCTGACCTTGCTTTCTTCCTGCCAGAAGCTGTGGTACCAGGACCTGGGATGCAGCTGCAGGTGCCACAGGCAAGAGACTGTAGCTATTCCCCTGAACCTGTACACCAAATTCCCAAGGGCCTTATGGGATGGATTGTACCTTCCCCACATCTGGCAAAAATGGGGCTGATAGTGAATACTACTCTCTTGCCCAGTGATTGAGATAGCCCACTAGTTATGTACTATGTAACCATACCCATCATGAATGGGAGTGGACTGAGGGGGAAGCACTTGCTAAACTGGTCTTGCTACCAGCAATCTGGACTGGCACAGCAGCAATATTCTCTCAGTGAGATTTTGTCAGAGGCCAGAAAGGGTGATGATGAGACAAAATTTTGGAGTATGTGATCAGATCAGATGAACACCTACAGCAAAGCTGACTGGCTGGTACCTGAGTAACCTCACCCTTAATCCTCCAAATGTGAAAGGGCTAATGGCTAGAAGAGCCAGTCAGCAGTACAGTGAATTGCTTAATATGGCCCTTCTAGCCATCGTCCTCCATTTTGTGATGTTTGGTAAATCCTAATCCCTATGTTTGTTTAGGGTGGGATGCATCTTAAATTCCACCTTGCTGGAGGGTGTGACTCAAGTCACCACCCATTTAGTGATGTATTGTAAATCCTGTTCTCTATGCCTGTTTAGGGTGGGATGTACCTTGAGTCCCACCTTGCTGGAGGCTGTGACTCAAGTCACTCTTAGATTCTTTGATGGTATATAAAGGAATGTTCTGGGAAAGTTCACACTCTTGCTCCAGTTCTGTGTTTGGTTTGTCATCATCTCACCCTTCATCTTAAGCCATCAGCCATCAGCCATCCGCCAGCCCCTTAAACCATGTGAGTTGGGAGAATCCTCCAGACCTACCCACAGACCTGGGACTTTCCAGCCTGCCAGCCTCCACCACCACCACATGAGCCATTTCCTTGGGAGTTTGTGAGTTCTGTAAGATGTTACAATGAACTACGGAACCCTAAAATGGGAGGGAGATTATTGAGGGGAGGAGATGGAGGAGAAGTTGATGTTGGAGATGATGGAGTGGCATGCAGTTTGGAAAAGCTGGACATCTGGGACATCTTTAACCTCCTACTCATAGGGACTGCCCTTGTGTTGATCTTTTGAAAAAAAATTATTCAAGCTCAACATTAACAGTCAAAACAAGGCCAGGAGCTGACTGTGGAACAGACCATCAATTGCTCATATGCAAGTTCATGTTGAAGCTGAAGAAAATTAAAACAAGTCCATGAGAAGCAAAATATGAGTATATATATACATTCATATATATGAGTATATATATGTTGTTGTTGTTGTTATGTGCTGTTGAGTCGGACCCAACTCATAGCGACCCCTCCTTGGGTTTCTGGGGCAGTATCACTACAGAAGTAGATTGCCCCATCTTTCTTCCGAGGAGTGGCTGGTGGATTTGAACCACCAGCCTTCTGGTTAGCAGTCAAGTGCCTTAGCCACTATGCTACCAG
>NW_006922019.1:2049720-2065266 GCF_000298275.1 Orycteropus afer afer
TGAGTATATCCCACCTGAATTCAGAGACCATCTGAAGAACAGATTTGATGCAATGAACACCAATGACCAAAGACCAGATGAGTTGTGGGATGACATCTAGAACATCATATATGAAGAAAGCAAAAGGTCATTAAAAAGACAGGAAAGAAAGAAAAGATCAAAATGGATGTCAGAAGAGACAATGAAACTTGCTCTTGAAAGAAGAGTAGTTAAAACAAATGGAAGAAATGATGAAATAAAAGAGCTAAATAGAAGATATCAAAGGATGGCTGAAAAGACAAAGTAAATTATTATAATGAAATGTGCAAAGACCTGGAATTAGGAACCAAAAGGGAATAGCACGCCTGGTATTTCTCAAGCTCAAATTACTGAACTAAAAACCCAAGCCTCAAATTGCAATATTGAAGGATTCTATGGGCAAAATATTAAACAATGCAAGAAGCATCAAAAGAAGATGGAAGGAACACACAGTCACCATACCAAAAAGACTGGCTGATGTTCAACCATTTCAGAACTTAGTATATGATAAAGAACCAATGGATGGTACTGAACAAAGAAGTCCATGCTGCACTGAAGGAATTAGCAAAAAACTAGTCTTCAGGAATTGATAAAATATCCATTTAGGTGTTTCAACAAAGAGATGCAGCATTGGAGTACTTAGTCATTTATGCCAAGAAATTTGGAAGACAGCTACCTGGTCAACTGACTGGAAGAGATCTATACCTATGCCCATTCCAAAGAAAGGAGATCCAACAGAATGTGGAAATTATTGAACAATATCATTAATATCACACACAGGTAAAATATTGCTGAGGATAATTCAAAAATGTTTGTAGCAGTATACTGATTGATGGGGGAACTTCAAGAAATTCAAGCTGGATTCAGAAGAGGACGTGTAATGAGGGATATCATTGTTGATGTCAGATGGATCTTGGCTGAAAGCAAAAAATACCAGAAAGATGTTTATCTGTGTTTTACTGACTATGCAAAAACATTCAACTATGCAGATTATAACAAATTATGGATAACACTGAGAAGAATGGGAATTCCAGAACATTTGTGTTCCTGAGGAACCTGTACATAAACCAAGACGCAGGCATTCAAACAGAACAAGGGGATACTGCATGGTTTAAAATCAGTAAAGGCGTGTATCAGGATTGTATCCTTTCACCATACTTATTCAATCTGTATGCTAAGCAAATAATCCAAGAAGCTGGACTATATAAAGAAGAATGTAGCATCAAGATTAGAGGAAGACTCATTAACAACCTGTAACATGCAGATGACACAACCTTGGTTGCTGAAAGTGAAAACGAATTGAAGCACTTACTGATGATCATCAAGACCACAGTCTCCAAAATGGATCACACCTCAACACAAAGAAAATGAAAATCTTCACAACTAGACCAATAAGCAACATCACAATAAACAGAGAAAAGACTAAAGTTGTCAGGGATTTCATTTTACCTGGATCCACAATCAACACCCTGGAAGCAGCAGTCAAAAAAACAGACATCATACTGCATTGAGAAAATCTGCTGCAAAAGACTTCTTTATAGTGTTAAAGAGCAAAGATGTCATTTTAAAGACTAAGGTGCACCTAATCCAAGCCATGGTATATACAATCGCCCGAGAAGCATTTTAAAGTTAGACAATGAATAAGGAAGACCAAAGAAGAACTGATGCAGTTCAATAATGGTGTTGGCAAAGAATACTGAAAATACCATGGACTGCCAGAAGAATGAACAGATCTATCCTGGAAGAAGTGCAGCCAGAATGCTCCTTAGAAGGGAGAATGGCCAGACTTCATTTTACCTACTTTGGTCATGTTGTCAGTGACCAGTCCCTGGAGAAGGATATCATGCTCAGTAGAGGGGCAGAGAAAAAGGGGAAGACTCTCAATGAGATGGACAGACAGAGTGGTGCAACAATAGGCTCAAGCATAGCATTGAGAGGATGGATAAAGACCTGGCAACATTTTGTTCTGTTGTACATAGGTTCACTATGAGTCAGAGCCAACTCAACAGCACCTAACAACTTCACCTTCCATTAAGAATACTAAACATCTTTTGACAGTGTCCATTAGCATGTTTCCATCAATCGTAATGCATCCCACTTTGACAGCCATGTACTTGGACTGTTGCCTTTGAGTTCAACAATTACTCGAGCCGCTAGTCCATGCCAAATTTGTGTTAGGTGCCATACAGCTAGCACTCATGTACGGGACAGACCCAGCCTCTGCCCCTCAGAGAGTATTTTGCACATGACTCTTATATCATTAGTTACTTTTTAAGCTCTTTAATGCAACAGTTATGCCTTCCATTTCTCTAAGTAAATAGATAGCTGCTGATGTGTCAACTCAGATTCATGGAGACCTTAGGTACAACAGAACTAAATGGTGCCTGGTCCTGCAATGTCCTCACTATCATTGGCATGTTCAAGTCCATTGTTGTAGCTTTTGTGCCCATCCATCTCACCAATGGTCTCCCCACCCTCGCTGACCCTCTACTTCACCAAACAAAATGTCCTCATCCAGCGATTGATCCCTCCTGATCATGTGTCCCAAACAAGCAAGTTAGACAATGATCTATTATGATCCATGTTGATCTATTATGATCCATGTTTTCATTGGCTAATTTTTGATCCCCAAACCTTTCTTCTCGGTATGTCTTAGTCTGGAAACTCCACTGAGACTTGTTCATCATTGGCTACCCTGCTGGTATTTGAAATACTGGTGGCATAGTTTCCAGCATCCCAGCAACATGTAAGCCATCACGATACAAGGAACTGATAGACAGGTAGTGTTTATTTCTCTAAGTCTGATATGAGGCTTAGATAATAAAAAATTTCTTAAGACTGAAAAGACAAATGATCCTCAAGAGAAAGAATTCTAGAGAAAGGAAAAGGGAAACCTTTTTCTTTCTTTCTTTCTTTCTTTCTTTTTTTTTTAACCAGTTTTGCATTTGCACATAAATTGCCCACCAAAATGCATTTTCCTTTTCTTAAACAGAAGTTGTTGTTACTTGCTGCAAGTCTGTTCTGACTCTATTCAGGCAGAGCAGGACTGCTCCTTAGGGTTTTGAAGGCGGTGACCTTTAGAAAGTAGATTGTTAAGCCTTTCTTCTGAAATAATACCAAAAAAACAAAAACAAACAAAAAAAAGACTCACTGCCATCGAGTCGATTCTGAATCATAGCGACCCCCAATGGATTTCCAAGGCAATAAATCTTTACAGAAGTAGACTGCCCAGTCTTGTTTTCACAGAGCAGCTGGTAGGTTTATACTGCCAACCTTCTGGTTAGCATTCAAATGCATTAGGCATTATGTCAGCAGAGATCTAAAATAATAAACTAAATCTATTTTCTACTTCTAAAACAGAAATAGAATATATACATGATAGATGCCACTGTGTAGTACATTTCCAAAGCTTCCTGGCAGGACAAGTGAGGCCACAACTCTCTCCAATGAAATATGAGTAGATATATGATGTTTGCCTCTTCCCTCTCAGACCTTTTTTTTTTTTTTAACTTTTTCTTGTGATTTAGGTGAAATTTTACAAAGCAGATTCATTTTGCCCTCAACAGTTCATACACATTTTGTTCTGTTACACTGACTACCCACCCGGGTCTTTAAGGTATGTCTTCCACCTAGGCTTACTTACCAGTGCTCTCTTACCTCTTCTACCGATTGTTACCTGAACATGACAACCAGGTCTCAAGCAGCACACAAAGGCAAATTCCTTGGGGATGATGGAGTAACAGATGGAAGAAGACTGGAGCACCTGACTTGGCTATTAAGTGAGAAATAAACTGCTTTTGGTGTGGGCCATCATGTTTTTGGATCTGACTCAGCAGCATAGCCTACCCTAATACACCCTCTAGCTCAAACCTCTGATGCCTGATAAAACACCACCTGATTGATAATTTGCCTGACAATTAAAGAATAAGATCCTTGTGTTGCTAACTGCTGGCAGAAATTCATGAGGTTCCCAGGGATTCAGAGTAAAACAGATTTATCTGGTGCTATGCAAACATGACAGAGCCCTGGTTTAGCACTTGCCTGCTCAACAAAGGGTCAGCAGTTCAAATCCACAAGTGGCTCCATGGGGGAAAAAAAAATAAACTGGCAATGTGCTCCCATAAAGACTACACTTTGGAAACCCTATGGGGCAGTTCTATCTGTAATATAGGGTCACTATGAGTCAGAATGAAGTCAATGGCACACAACAACATACAAAGCTCTCTGTCTGCCCAGTTCCTAGAACATTCTACTATCAAGACACATAGGAAGCCATCAATAAGTATTTCTGAAATAATTATTACCACTCCACATGAATTACACACCACAGAGCACAATGTAATGCAAATGTTTGTTTTCCACCTTCCTCTCTCATACTACAGGAAAGTCCTCCAGGGACCCATGTTTCCAAAGTCTTTGTATTCCTAACACCTACACATTCACAGAGAGTAGGCATGAATGTTTCATGAATAGATTCACAAGGACTTTCCACACAAATGCATGCAGATATACAGCAATAAAAAATAATAATAATAGAAGATGGAGGAACAGGCAGACAAATGACACAGATCCTCTTCAAAAAATAAAAGAAAAACCAATTTACAGAGATACAGAAGATAATCCTGGAGACCTGAGCTTTGAAAGGAAGTATACAGAAGTGGATCACCAACTAGTGGAAAAATTGGAACGAAAACAGTGAGTACAGAGACAATTGGAGCTGTGGCCTGTCAGCTACTCTGATGGGACCAACAGCCTGAATATTTCCAAGTAGTGTTGGGACCTGAGAATTGACCTAAAGATCAGCTCTGGCAGCCAAGGGCTGCAGGGATGATTGCACTGGTGGCCTATGACTAGGAAGGGAAACAGCAAGGAGGAAGACAACCTCAGCTATTGACTTTCCACTGTCTGGAGGGCACAGCCATTTTGGATATTTAAAGTGACCGAGGGCACAGCCGTTTTGAATGTTTATAAGCGGCAGCCATTTTGGATATTTAAAGTGACTGAGGGCACAGCCATTTTGAATGTTTACAAGTGGTGGCCATTTTGGATATTTAAAGAGATCGAGGGCACAGCCATTTTGAATGTTGACAAGCGGTGGTCATTTTGGATATTTAAAGTGACTGAGGGCACAGTCATTTTGAATCTTTACAACCATTTTTGATTTTAAAGTGACAGCATCCTCACAGTGGATTCCAGGGACCTAAAAATAGGGTCTGTTTGCCAAGATTGGCAGAGACATACAAGAAGCTGACAACAGGAAAGGAGACAGATGGTGAGTGTATAAGTGCTGTCAACTAGTGAACAGAGGAGCACAGCACAGTACTGTGCTTCCATAGGTAACATACAAACAAAGCAAAGAAAATGAAAATCATGGGCAATTCACTCCAACATACAATCACCAATTAAATATAAATACAAAAATGGCACAATGCCTCAGAGACAACAGACCATCACAGTTCACACAAAGAAGGAAGATAAAACAGGAGAAATAAGGGACCAGGATACAGACCCAGAACACATCCCTGAGGAAGACACAGCATTGAAACTCCCTGATAAGGAATTTAAAAGTATTATATTTAGGTATCTTCAACACACTGAGAGACAGATGAAGGAAACACTGACAAAATTGAGGAAAACACAGAGAAAACCCTACAACAATTTAGAAAGGCAATACAAGAACAAATGACAAAATAAATGAAAAATTAGAAATAATACAAAATTTACACACAGACATCCAGAAGATTAATACTGAATTTTCAGAAATAGGTAAGACATTGAACGGGCAAAGGAGCAAAACTGAATCAATGGAAGACAGAATTAGGGAGACTGAAGGCAAATACCTGAACGCTTCTTTGGAAAGGGATAAATCAGAAAAAAGATCAAAACACAATGAAGAAATCCTAAGGCTCATGTGGGATACCATCAAAAGGAATAACCTATATGTAACTGGAATCCAGAACAGGAAGAGACAAATAAAACCAGAGAGAAATCTGTTGAAGATTTGCTGGAAGAGAATTTTCCTGGTATGATGAAAGATGAGGATATATCCATTCAGGAAGTCCCATGAACCCCAAACAGGACAGACCCCAAAAGAAAATCACCTAGACATATTATCATCAAACTCACCAAAACCAAAGACAAAGACAGAATCATGAGAACAGCATGGGAAAAACGAAAAGTTACCTACAAGGGGCAACCAATGCCCCTAAGCTCAGATTTCTCAGCAGAAACCATGTAAGCAAGAAAACCATGGGATGGTATATATAAAAACCTGCAAGAGAAAAATTTCCAACCAAGAATTATGTACCCAGCAAAACTGTCTCTCAGTTATGATGGTGAAATTAGGACATTTCCAGATAAGCAGAAATTAAAGGAATTTGTTAAAACCAGACCAACCTTACAAGAGATGCTAAAGGGAGCCCTATGGACAGAGAAGTAACAACAGTCAACAGTGACTGACCATTAACACATATGATGATATAACCCAGAAACCAACCCAGCTATAGAAGTATCCAAAGTAAATAAGCCTACAAGATTGTAAACATGTACCTAGAGACATCAATTGACAAATGAGACAACTACAAACCAAAAAGAGGGAAAAAATTGTGTCATTGCAGAACTTCTACATGGTAGGGAAGTCAAGACAACTACAAGATAGAACAGACTGCTCTAAACTTGGGAAGAAAACTTTAAATCACAGGGTAACCTCAAAGAAAAATGATAAACCTTCACATCAAAAAAGAGGACCAGCATAAATATTCAGCAAATACTAAAACAATAGCAATGAAGGAAGTGATAACATGATTCATAAACAAAATGAGCTCAGCATAGAAAATTATATGGAACAAAGAAATCGACACCATGAAAAAACACATAACAAAAATGACAGCAACAAACTCATATTTGCTGATAATTACATATCTGGCAAGGGACTTATCTCTAAGATTTATAGAAAACTCCAATGCCTCAACACCAAAGAAATTAACAATCCAATTGAAAAATGGGCAGAAGACATGAATAGACACTTCACCAAGGAGGATATTCAGGTGGTCAGCTGATACATGAAGAGATGCTCACAATCATTGGCCATCAGAGAGATGCAAATCAAAACAATAATGAGATACCGCCTCACCCTAGCACTGATGGCAAGGTTCAACAAGACAGACAGAAAATAACAAATGCTGGTGGGGATGTGGAGAGATTGGGACTCTCATACACTGCTGGGGGGGACTGTGAAGTGATACAACCACTGCAGAAAGCAGGATGGCGATTCCTTAGAAAGCTGGAATTGGAGATACCATTTGACCCAGCAATCTCATTACTAGGTATATATCCTAGAGAGGTGAGAGCCAGGACAGGAACAGATATATGTACACTCATGTTCATCGCAGCACTATTTACAATAGCAAAAAGATGGAAACAAGCTACGTGTCAGTGGAAGAGTGGCTGTGGTAGTTATGTCTGTGTGTCAACTTGGTTGGGCTTGGTTGAGTGGCTGGACAGCTGGTGGTAGTTATTCCCCATGATGAGACTGGCAATCAACTCCATGGTAGGATCTACCACAAGCAGTTGAGTAGCTGCATTTGGGTATGTGGTCTGCTTCCTGTATATAAGGAGAAGTCTTGGGAATGGTCTCTAGCTTATGGCATGCTTGGACCCTGCATGTAGCCGTATGTTTGTTGAGCAGCCTGCCGTGCTCTGCCGACCTTGGAACTTACAATGGACTTGAATTAATGGCCTGCGTGTGGTTTGGTAACATCGGGGCTGTGCCTTTACTTCTCAGCCTTGGGGCTTCTTGGCCTCAGCAGCCAGCAGCTGTCTGAGTAAAGAAACGCCTCTAGCTCCAGTGGGCTGGGAGCAGGAGGCAGAGCTGGACCCCAAGGTTGAAGGGCTTTCACCCAGCCCCTAGACCCTGGCACT
Organism: Orycteropus afer afer; assembly: GCF_000298275.1. NCBI lineage: Eukaryota > Metazoa > Chordata > Mammalia > Tubulidentata > Orycteropodidae > Orycteropus > Orycteropus afer. The sequence continues at coordinate 2,057,659 of NW_006922019.1, forward strand.
TTGAACTTGGACTTAAAGACTCCAAATTGTAAGAATAAACTCCTGTTTGTTAAGGCTGTCCCATTTGTGGTATATTCCTGTCAGAGCAGCACTAGGTAACCAGAACAGTGGAGGACCAAACTATGGTACACACACATAATGGAATACTATGCAGCACTAAAGAATAATGTAGAGTCTGCAAAACACCGTATTATATGGATGAACTTAGGGGACATTATGCTAAGTGAAATAAGGCAATCACAGAAGCACAAATATAGTATTAGTTCGTTGTTGTAGAGGGTCAAGGAAAGGTTTATATATGGAAGGAAACTTTCTTTGTTGGTTGCCAGGCATGGGAGGGGAGGGGAGGGAACACTGCCCCCCCAAAAAAAATGCACTGACCCATGTCACTTTAGTTTTGTGTATTTTACTGTACATAAATTATATTTCAATAAAATGCATTTTTTTAAAAAAAGGGAGGGAAACACACTCCCGTCGAGTCATATCTGACTCATGGCAACCCCTTCTTGCATTTCCGAGGCAGTATCAATATGGGAGTGGATTGCCCAGCCTTCCTTCTGAGGAGTGGCTCATGGGTTTGAACCATCAGCCTTCTGGTTAGCAGTCAAATGCCTTTGCACTATGCCACCAGAGCTTCTTCCACAGTGGTGCTGCCTCAGAAACCCAAGGAAGGGTTGCTATGAGTCAGAAATGACTCAGTGGCAGTGAGTTTTCTTTTTTTTTTTTTTTAAACATACTTCATTTAAAGAAAATAATAATAATAAAATCCTGGATAGAGTGAGAAAACAATGTGGAACGAAATGTAAAATCATAAAACAGACCAGGTTTACTGGTCTGATAGAGCCTGGTGAGACCCCTGCCACTATGGCTCCTAGTTACTCTTCAGGTCTGGAATTGAGCTCAATGCCATGGATTCCTGCCAAACAATACACAGGCATACAGGGTGGACATTTACATTGGATAGATAAAGTCCGTAGAATGATCAATCATGGGAGAACAGAAGGGCAATTTTTGCACTGGGAGATAGCTCGGGGGCAGGGAGGCATAGGAAAGAAGAACACAGGGAAGAGGTAACTACAGGGAGGAAGTGGGAAAAGAGCTGTTACGTTGTGGGGATTGTGGTCAATGTCATGAAATACAACGTGTATGAACTGTTGTTCAATTTGCTGTGTAAACTTTCACCCAAATCACAATAAAAAAATAAATAAATAAAAACCAGACCAAATGCCATCTAGTCTGTCCAACTCATGGTGACCCATGTGTGTAGAGCAGAACTGCTCCACAGGGGATTCAATACTGTGACCTTTGGGAAGCAGACTGCCAAGGCTTTCTTCCAAGGCACTTCTCAGTGGGAACAAATTGCCAATTTTTCAGTTAGTAGTCAAACGTTTAACCATTTGTGCCACATCAGTGGCTAGTTTCGGTTCAAAGTTTAAAGATTATCTCAGGGCAATAGTTTTGGGTAGTTCTCTAATTTCAGCCAGTCTGGTAAAGCTGGTTCCTTAAGGTTTTTAATGGCTGAGTTGATTTTTCAAAAGTAAATTGCACAGACTTTCTTCCAAGGGTGGACTCAAATGATCAACCTTTCAGTTATCAGTGATTTAATTTGTTTTGACCAACTATCACAAGGAATTTGTGACAGAACAAGAAAGCTCCAAGGGGATAAATAAACATGAACACATAGTTAAAAATGTAAAGACAAACATCCTTCTGGACTTATATTAAGGTATTAAATTTTAAAGTCTGATTGAGAAAAAGGAATAAACGGTATTGACTTTTGGAGAGATATTGAGGGAAAAAGAATCTGGGGATACTTTACTTGAAATACCCAAACTGATGACTTCTGCCAGTTTCAAAAGCCAGTCGTTTCTAAAACAAGGACCTCTTCACCTTCCCCAAATCCCTTATCTTGGCATGCTAAAAAGCAGAAAAATGGACCTCAGTGTACCCTTTAATTCCTCAATCTTTAATTATCTTAAAGATCCACAATATGGTTTCTGTTCCACCCTTCTATAGAAACTTAAGTTCTCAAAGACCATAAAAGACCACCCATGACCCTCACACTGAACCATGACCTCTTTGCTTCTGACATGGCTGGCCATCTCTTTCATTCCTGAAAACATTTCCTTCTTTGCTGTAACACTTTTCTGGTTCTTCTTCTCTGACAACTCCTGTCTCCTCTGCTGGTTCTGTATCTTCTTTCCCTCCATAATCGGGTACATTTATTGTTTTGGGCTTTTGTTCTTCTCTCACTGTATTCTCTTTCCCTTTTACAGCCTCATGATCTCCTCTAGATAGATGACTCCCAGATCAAGTCTGACCCTCCTCCCTGATTCTGGTACCTCCTGGACATTTCTATTGGACTCTGTCATCACCAACTCAACAGAGAAGTTTCTAAATGAGAGAAGTTTCTAAATGAAACTTCTCTCTTCTGAAAATTGTAGCCTTCTCCTGATTTCCAATTTCTGTAAATGGTAACAAAATTCCCCTAGCAACTCAGAGATACATTTTATTTTTCCTCTCACCCACGCTTTCTAAATTTAGCCAGGTGTGACCCTGAGCAAGCCATTTTACCTTTCTGATCCTTAGTCTCCTCATACGAAACAGAAGGAAAAATTATACTTGGAAGGTCTGAAAAGACTATGTGCATAAAAGTGTCTAGTGCATAAATTGTTCAATAAATACCTCCCTTCTCTCCAGTAACAGCCCCAAAGCAGACAAAAGAAATTCTTCAAGGGCATGTTGTTATTGTGTGCCATTGGATCAACTGAGATTCAATGACCCTATATAACAAAGTAGAACTATCCCACAGGGTTTCCTAGGCTGTAATCGTTATAGAAGCAGATTGCCAGGTCTTTCTCCTATGGAGCTGTTGGCAGGTTAAAACTATCAATATTTTGGTTAGCAGCCAAGAGCTTAACCAGAGCTCCTTTTCAAGGAAATCTGTCGTATGTGTTTGTTTTGCCCCACAAGGCCTTGCACAGTGGCTTACACACAGAAGTAGCCCAATAAACATTCATCGATTGACACCCGTGGATGAGCGATGCAGAAGTAAGCTGTTGTTGTTAGCTGCCGTCAAGTTGGTTCCCTGAGTCACAGTGACCCCAGGCACAATGAAGTGAAATGCTGCCCAGTCCCCATGATTGGCTGCAGTTTGGACCACTGTGATCCGTAGGATTTCCACTGGCTGATTACCAGAAGTAGACTGCCAGTCCTTTCTAGTCTGGAAGCTCTGCTGAAATCTGTTTAGTATCATAGCAACAAACAAGCCTTCAATGATAGATGGGAGGTGACTATGAATGAGGTATCAATAAAAGATCACCAAATACCAACAGAAAAATGGATATCCCTATATCCTTTAATTTGTCAACCCTCAATTATCTTAAAGAAATGGAAAAAATGTTATGTAAGCCTCCATGAATCTAGATGGTACTTAGCACCTAATAAAGACCTGTTACCATTCAGTCAGTTCCAACTCATGGTGACCCTATGTATGCCAGAGTAAACTGTACTCCATAGGATTTTCAATCACTGATTTTTTTGGAAACAGATCACCAGGACTTTCTTCTGAGGTGCCTATGGGTGGACTTAAACCTCCAATCTTTTGCACCACCCAGCACCAGCTGGCACCTATTACTCACTCACTCACTGCCACTGAGTCGATTGCAGCTCATAGTGACCACTCCTTGGGTTTCCGAGGCAGTATCTCTACAGAAGTAGATTGCCCAGTCTTCCTTCTGAGGGGTGGCTGGTGGGTTTGAACCACCAGCCTTCCACTTAGCAGTCAAATGCCTTAGGCACTACACTCTGATAAATAACTGCTAAAAAAAAAAAATCAGCTCTTCTTAAGCATTTAGCACTTGTCTTGTGCTATGGAAGGACCAGGAGAATCATGAGGCATGGAAGGACCAGGAGAATCATGAGGCGCTGGTCCTGCCCTAGGCGGAGCTTTCGTAGTTTCCCATGTGGTCCACATTTGAAGGAGTGAAGAGTGCTCATCCCTTGCCAAAAGCAAACAGTATTCTTTACTTTAGATTTTGAGCAAATAAATACTCACACATCAAATGCGCTGTACTCCAACGTTAAACGAGCTGGCAGCCCAGGAGAATCACCTGGACAGAAGCATCATCAAATTTTCAATTACAAGTCAGTAATAGCAGCATTCATAACAAAAGTGCTTGAGAACAATGTTGTTCTCTTTATTGAGCCCAGAGTAGCCTGCCTGATTCCTGATGATTCCTGACATACATGCGCTTGGCAGAATATGACAGAGCTCTTGTGAGTATGTAGAATTTTACAAGAATATAAAAAAGATCCACTGGAAAAAATATTTCCAATCTCCTCCCCCAGCAATACCAAAGTAACCAGTATTAATTATTTAGATTAGTAACTTGGTTCCACTACTCCCTTTCTTTCCCCCACAACTGGGAAAAAGAAGTGAAAGTAAATTTGGATCAAAAGTCAGGAAGCAAAGAGAAAGCAGTGAAGAATATTAATTACAAAAGACAAAGGTGTCCCATTTTAAAGGAAAGAGGGTACTATACTGGAAGACAGAGGGCATAACAGCAAATGACAGAAGACAGAGTTTGCTACTGCCTACCATTGTAGTAATAACCCTTAATGTCCTTGGGTGCTTCATCCAGCCGATACTCATTCAGCTTCTTCTGGGTCAACTCATGCCAGAATCCAACATCCAAGGCACTGCTAAAGGGGGCAAACTGCAATTTGGAGAGGCCAGGATCCCCTGTAGCTGCCGCCATTATTTGTTGCCTGTTAAAAACAAAACAGGACACAGCAAACCCACATAAAACCTGATGAGGAAGAACATTTAGAATAATGCTTAAAACAAGTAATGAAAGGGACACAGCCTACCTTAAGACACAACTTTTAAAACCACCCTAAGTAATTTGCCTATACACACTGCCATCAAGTTGATTCTGACTCAGAGACTGGGTTTCTGTGGTGGTTAAGTTTGTGAGTCAACTTGGCTGGGCCAGATTGAGTGGCTGGGCAGCTGAATGTAGTTATTCCCCATGGTGAGATTGGTCAATAACTCCATGGTGGAATCTATTGGAGCAGCTGAGTAGCTGCTTTGAGTATGTGGTCGCTTCCCGTATATAAGAAATAACTTTGGGAATGGTCTCTAGCTTATGGCACGCTTGGACCCTGCATGTAGCTGAGTTGTTGTTCAGCAGCCTGCCATGCTCTGCTGACCTTGGGCTTTCAATGGATTTGAATTAATGGCCTACTGTGTGGTTTGGTAACATAAGAACTGTGCCTTTTTACTTGTCAATCTTGGGCTTGTTGGCCTCAGCAGCCAACAGCTGCCCGAATGAAGAAAAGCCTCTACCCGGGAGCAGGAGGCAGAGCTGAAGCCCAAGGTTGAGGGGCCTTCACCCAGCCCCTAGAGCATGGCACTTTGAATTCGGACTTAAAGCCTCCAAACTGTGAGAGAATAAACTCCTGTTTGTTCAAGCCATCCCATTTGTGGTATATTCTTGTCAGAGCAGCCCTAGGTAACCAGAACAGTTTCCAAGGCAGTAAATCTTTATGGAAGTAGATTGCCTCATCTTCCTTCCACAGAGTGGCTGGTGGGTTTGAACTACCAACCTTCTGGTTAGCAGTCAAATGCCTTAGGCACTGCACCACCAGAGCTTCTTAATTTTCTATGGTGTTCTGTTTATTCTCCTCAAGATACAATTGATTTTCTTAACTATTCTGCTGTGATCTTCCTTTCTAGTTAGACTTTGCCTGACTGATGCACTAGTGTTATTCCTTCTCCAATACAATCCCAGTTCCAGCAGTTTTCACCATTCTATGTAGACATAGAGAACTTGACAAGTACAATATCAAATGCCCTGCAGTTAGAAATGCAAAAATCCAGACTGGTAGACTTCTTTGAGAAAGAAAATGAGTGAGTTTCTCCCCATACCCATGGTGGCTGAATTTCTGTGAAATCTTATATTTTATGTTTTAAGTGCATGAAAAATTTTCACTTACTCCACAATTTAATACCCCACGTCCTTAGATTACAGAGTAAATTAGCCTCTGCAGGCAATCATGCCACGTGTACTTTGTAATGTCCATTTCCCCCGCATACCCTCAAGTGTACATATCCTAGTTTGAGAAGCAGAACTAGGCAACTCAAAAAAAAAAAAAAAAACCTATAAACTGATGAGATCCTTCACTTTGCATCCTGTCCAATTACCCCATGAATACATTCATACTTCTGCAGTCAAACATATGAATCTTTCAAAAACTCACTGCCGTCGAGTCGGATCTGACTCATAGTGACCCCTCCTTGAGTTTCCGAGGTGGTAACACTACAGAAGTAGATTGCCCAACCTTCCTTCCGAGGAGTAACTGGTGGGTTTGAACCACTAGCTTTCTGGTTTGCAGTCAAATCCCTTAGGCACTACACCACCAGGGCTCCTAAACATACAAATAGTCACACTAAATGAGACACAGTTTAAAAAGACAGTTTCATATCCATTCAGAGAAGTTTTGTGTGAAATTTGTGCCAAAGTTATATAAAGCTGGTTTTCCAAACTCATTCAAGTTTAGAACTACAGATATGGAGCTTTGGACAGGCAGTAACTACATGATAAAATGAAAAATCAGTACACTACATAAAAAGTTATAAAAATCAAGGAGCAGAAAATGAGCCTGGAGCAAAGTGGTGAGAAAGCTTTGTGAGGAGATGGGCACTGTGTTATTCGAAACGATGGGTAAGGAGGGGTAGGTGGTGGAGGTCAAAGGAAGAACAGCAAAGGAACCACTGTGGGGGGAGACTGAGGCTGCTGTTCATAAGTGGAGGACTTTGTAGGTGCGAGAGCTCCACACACAAAGCTGCATGTTTACATGGAAAGAACGTATCAGCAGAAGGCTTCAAATTCGAAGCTGAAAAACATTAGAGTAGGAAGCTAGCAACAGTTTTGAACAGGGAATATGAAATAATTCTCCAGTGGCAAAATGGCTTGGAAGAAGGCAGAAAGGGAAGATAAGTTAGGAATCGGAGGATTCATATGATAAGGAAGTTAAACGATTTTAAGAGATAATGGATTCTTTTAACTGTAAGATGCTGAATGTAAACCTCATGGTAAGCACAAGAAAATTAATAAATCTACTCACCAAAACATAGGAAAAGAAAACAAAACAGCTCAATATACAAAAAACCAACAATAAATGAAAGACAAAGAAAATCCACATATAAAAACTCACACAGAAAGTAGAGAAGAGATAAGCAATCTGTAACACAAAAATATGTAAATTCATTCTTATCAATAACCACTGACTATAAATGGATTAAATGCATCAGTCAAGAGACAGAGTGGCAAAATAAATTAAAATAATAATAATAATAATAACCTATTAATATGCTGCCCACAAGAGACACACCTTAGGACAAAGACATATATAAGTTAAAAATCAAAGGCTGAGGCGGGGCAAGATGGCGGACTAGGCAGAAGGATTGCACAGACCCTCTTCAACAAAGAAAAGGGAAACCAATAAATACAGACACAGAAGATAATCTTGGACCCCCGAGCCTTGAAGGAAAGGATGCAGATTTGGACTAAACCCCAACTAGCAGAAGAATTTGCGTGAAAA
>NW_006922019.1:2072716-2095304 GCF_000298275.1 Orycteropus afer afer
AAATTTTGGTCAATGACATGAGACAAAGTATATGTGAACTGCTGTATGAAAAGTGAATTTACTCTGTAAATCTTCACCCAAATCCTAATTAAAAAAAAAAAAAACAAAGGCTGGGGAAAAAAAATCAAGAAAACAGCAACCAAAGGAACAGGAGTGATACACAAGAAATATTATGCAACTCTAAAGAAAAACATAGAATCCGCAAAACACCACATAATGTGGATGAACTTGAAGGACATTAAGCTGAGTGAAATAAGTCAATCACAGAAAGACAAATACTGTATTAGTCCATTGTTGTAAAAAGTCAAGGAAAGGTTTATATATGGAAGGAAATTTTCTTTGTTGTTTACCAGGGATGAGAGGGAAGGTGGGGAACACTGCTAGATAGGTAGAGACACTGATTTGGGTGAAAGGAAGGACAATGTACCAAATGTGAGTGATCAACATGGTGGCATTAAGGAAGAGGAAGATATAGAGAGGTGCATGGGAGGTATAGACAACAAAGATGAACCCTTTTGCACATACAGTACTGCATTGTCAGTGATGGAAAACACTGATCTACGGGTGGACAGATGGGTGGACAGGCTGAACAATGACGTATGTCTAGGCAGGGGCAAGTGTTCCCAGGACCATGTATAGGGTTGGCAGACAATGCTTCTACAAGTGTATTTGTATGTTCTGTAAGAATGTCCAAGTATATAGTAGAGCTGACAAGGGACAAGGTTGTAGTTACTTCTTGGCCACAGCCAGCTACCTGGAGTGGGGCGAGTAATTAGACCTGTGGGCTCAGGACCATGGTTGCAGGGACATCAAGTTTAATTGGCATAACATACTATACAAAAACATTGTTCCACATCCTACTTTGGTGAGTAGCGACTGGAATCTTAAAAGTTTGCAAGCAGCCATCTAAATGCAACAATGGGTCTCTCCTCGTCCACAGCAAAGAAGAATGAAGAAAACTGAAGATGCACGGAAGTAATTAATCCAAGGGATTGGTACATCATGCAATCCTCAGCCTATATGACTATTAGACCAGAAGAACTAGATGGTGCCTGGCTACCACTGTCAAACTGTCAACCACTCAGAGGGGGAGATCCTGGATAGAGTGGGAGAATAATGTGGAACAAAACTCAAAATCATTAAAAAAAAAAAAAAAAAAAAAGACCAGATTTGTTGGTCTGATAGAGTCTGGAGAAACCCCTGAGACTATGGCCCCAACTACCCTTCAGGTCTAGAACTGAACCCACTCCTGTGGCTTCCAGCCAAACAAAAGACAGGGATAGGAGTTCAACATTTATATTAGGTAGATACAGTCCTTGGAGAGATCAGTCATGGGAGAATAGAAGGGCTGTGTATGTACTGGGAGACAGCTGGGGGGGGGGACAGGAGTGCATGGGAGGGAAGGACACAGGGAAGAGGTAACTATGGGGAGGAAGTGGAAGAGAGCTGTTGCACTGTGGGAAATTGCAGTCAATGTCATGAAACAAAGTGTATGTGAACTGCCGTATGGAAAATGAATTAGCTCTATAAACTTTCACCCAAATCACAACAAAAATTTAAAAAAAAAAAAGAAAGAAAGAAAGGAGTGGTAATATTAATACCTGACAAAATAAATTTTAAGTCAAAATCTGTAACAAGAGCCAAAGAAGTGCACTGTATACTGGTGAAAGGATCTATTCACCAAGAAGACTTAACAATTATATTTATGCACCGAATGCCAATGCCCCAAAATTACACAGAACAACTAGGAAGAAAATCAATAAAGTACAGAAGAACTGAATAACACTCTTAACCAACTGGACCTAACAGACATATATAGAACACACCACCCAGAAGCTGCACAATATGCATTCTTCTCCAATGCATATGGAACATTCTGTGGAACAGATCATATCTTAGATCACAAAGCAAAACTCAATTAATTTTAAAAAGTCAAAATTGTACAAAGCATCTTCTTTGGCCATAATGGTGTGATGCTAGAAATCAACAACAGGAAAAATAATGAAACAAACAAAAAACATATATTTGGAAACTAAATAACACACTACTAAAAAAAACCTATTGGGTCACAGGAGAAATCAAAAGTGAATAAAAAATACTACAATCAAATGATAATGAAAACACAACATACTAAAACCTATGTATTGCAGCAAAAGCAGTGCTAAGAGGGAAATTCATAACAATAAATGCCTACATTAAAAAAGAGGATCTAAAATCAGTAATTTAACCCAAGAGGTTGAATAAATAGAAAAGGAAGACCAGAAGAAGACTAAAGCTACCAAAATAAATGAAATAATAAAGATCAGAGCAGAAATAAGTGAAACAGAAAAACAACAGAATCAACAAGACCAGAAGTTAGTTTTTTTGAAAGGATCATAAAATAGACAAACTACTGACTAGATTGACATAGAAAAAGCAAATGAGAAGCAAATAACCAGAATAAGAAACGAAAGTGGTGACATTACAACAGATCCAACAGGGATAAAGAGGGTCATGACAGAGTATTATGAAAAATTGTATTCCAACAAATTTGAAAAGCCAGACAAATTCTGAGGGTCACGCTACCTACATAAACTAACATAAACAGAGATAGAAAATATAAACAGAGCTATACTAAAAGAAGAGACTGAAGATGTCATTAAAAAACTCCCAATTAAAAAAAAAAAGAAAAAAAAGGCTAGGACCAGAAGCTTCACAAGGGAATTTTACCAAACATTCAGAGAAGAGTTGACATCAACTCTACTGAAATTACTTCAAAACATAGAAGAGGAAGGTGTACTTCCTAACTCATTCTATGAAGCCATCATCAACCTGATACCAAAGCAAGGCAAAGACACTACAAAGAAAAAAAGAAAGAAAATTACAGACCAATATACCTCATGAATATAGATGCAAAAATTCTAGCAAACAGAATGCAACAACATATTAAGAAAATCATACATCATTATCAAGGGGGATTCATACCAGGAATGCAAGGGTGGTTCGATATTAAAACACCAATCAATGTAACCCACCACTTAAATAAAACGAAGGGAAAAAATCACATAATTATCTTAATTGATACAGAAAAAATATTTGATAAAATCCAACACATTTTTCCTGATAAAAACTCTCAGCAAAGTAGAAATAGACAGGAAATTCCTCAACAAAATTATGGGTATATATTCCAAACCAATTGTCAATATTATTCTCAATGGAGGCTGAGACCCTTCTTCTTAAAAATGGAAAAGAGTCATTGCTTTGGTCCTCTAGTGATGCTCTAAAAGAAATACCACAATATGGTGGCTTTAACAAACAGGGCTTTATTCTCTTACAGTTTTGGAAGTTAGAAGTCCGAAATCAAGTGCCAGCTCTAGGGGTTGAATGAAAGCCCCTTGACCTTGGGTATCAGCTCTGCCTCTTGCTCCTAGCCCACTGAAGCTAGAGGCATCTCTTTGCTCAGGCAGCTGCTGGCTGCTGAGGCTAACAAGCCCAAGGTCAACAAACAAAATGACACAGTTCAATATTTTCAAACAACACAGCAGGCCACTAATTCAAGTCCAGAGACAGTCCCAAGATCAGCAGGAAACATGGCAGGCTGGTAAATGAAGACTCGGCAAGGTCAAAAAGCTCAGAGACCTTTCTCAGTGCTTCTCCTTATATACTGGAAGCAGACCATATCCCTAAGGCAGCTATTCAGCTTCTCCAGTAGATTCTACCATGGAGTTGACTACCAATCTCATCATGGAGAGTAACTACATCCAGCTGCCCAGCCACTCAAAACCAGCCAAGCTGACATACAACTTAACTACCACAGTCATTGTCACCAATCTTATTCAGTATTATACTGTAAGTCTTCTTAGCCAGAGCAATAAAGCAAGAAAGAGAAATAAAGGCTATATTCAAATCAGAAAGGAAGAAGTAAAACTATCTCTATTTGCAGATGACATAGGAATATCAAAGAATCCACAAGAAAGCTTCTGGATCTAATAGAAGAATTCAGCAGGGTTTCGAAACAGTTCAGCCCAGTTGAGTCACGGTCAATGAAGTGATACCAGAACAGACCCAAATTTTTAAACTGTGGGTGAACCAGAACACTAACCTGAATGGGAAAAATTACAGGTCAAAGTTCTGCTGGAAACTCAATCTCCCTATTAGAAAACAAGGTCAGCATGTGTGTTGCATAGGAACCAAATCTCCTGAATGGCTGAGTTGAAAACAGTAGTGTCCAGCTCAAAGATGGCAGCTGCCACACCACTTTGATTGTGTGTCACGCTTCACAGTCCTGGAAATAATCCAATCTCCCGCATCAGATTCCTGAAAAGACTCACTACGCCTCTTCTGAGTATCCCATTCCAGGGCTTCAGCCAGTAATTTTTCACATTCCAGATTGCTCAAATTTTAAAAACTTGGATCTGTTCTGGTTTCGCTTCATTGGCCACGACTGAAGCAGTCTGGACCAGTTCAAAGCTCTGGAATTCAGCAATGTTGCAAGTTACAAGATCAACATACAAAAATCAGTTGGGTTCATTTACTAAAAGGGAGAACTATGAAAAGCAAATCAAAATACCATTTACAATAGTGCCCAACATGATAAAATACCTAGGAATGAATCCAACTGGTGATATAAAAGACTTATATGATGAAAACTATAAAACAGACTAAAAGAGACCTACATAAATTTAAGGTCTTTCCATGTTCATGGGTTGAAGACTTAATATTGCAAAAATGTGAGTATTTCCCAAAGCTATTTATAGATCAGTGCAATACCAATTGAAATCCTGTTCTAGTTACCTAGTTGCTGCTCTGACAAGAAATATACCACAAATGGGATGGCCTTAACAAACAGGAGTTTATTCTTACAATTTGGAGGCTTTAAGTCCAAGTTCAAAGTGTCAGGCTCCAGGAGCTGGGTAAAAACCCCTCAACCTTGGGGTCCAGCTCTGCCTCCTGCTCCTGGCCCACTGGAGCTAGAGGCATTTCTTCACTCAGATAGCTGTTGGCTGCTGAGGCTGAGAAGCCCCAAGGTTGACAAGTAAAAAGCACAGTCCCGATGTTACCAAATCACACGGAAGGCCATTAACTTAAGTCCACTGTAAGTCCCGAGGTCTGCAGAGCATAGCAGGCTGCTGAGCAACAACACAGCTACATGCAGGGTCCAAGCATGCCAAAGGCCAGAGACCATACCCAAAGGCTTCTCCTTATATACAGGAAGCAGACCACATATCCAAAGGCAGCTACCCAGCTCTTGCAGTAGATCCCGCCATGGAGTTGACTGCCAGTCTCCTCATGGGGATTAACTACCGCCAGCTTCCCAGCCACTCAACCAGGCCCAGCCAAGTTGACACACAAACATGACTACCACAATTCCACCCCTTGTCAACTTGGCACCTGTACAGATCTTCAATGGGTGGTATCTCTACAGGTCTCCTCCACTGGGTGGGTCCAGTCCCCTAGTTCCTGAACAGTGACCTCACCCCCTTGGCCTAGAAACGGGCCCTGTTCCTCTCCCTCTTGAGCATGGCAGGCCCGCTCCCTCACTCTTGGGCAGCAGCTATGGCTCCATCCCACTGGATCACATGAAGGAGCAATCCCACACTCTAGAACCAAGTTGGTCCAATCGTGCCATACACTAGAGATCATTCCCAAGGCTTCTGATTAAATACAGGAAGCAGACCACATTCCCTAAGGCAGCTACCCAGCTGCTTGTGGTAGATCTCACCATGGAGTTGATTGCCAGTCTCCTCATGGGGATTAACTACTACCAGCTGCCCAGCCATTCAATTACGCCCAGCCAAGTTGACACACAAACCGAACTACCACAAATCCCAACAAGATTCTTTACTGAACAGGAAAAACTAATCACCAACTTTATATGGGAAAAGGCCCCAAACTGCCAAAGCATTACTGAGAAGAACAAAGTAGGAAGCTTCACACTCCCCAATCTCAAAGCATACTATATAGCCACAGCAATCAAAATGGCCTGGTACTAGTTCATTGATTGACACAGAGACCAGTGGATAGAATCAAGAACCCAGAAATAAATTTATCCCTCTATGGGCATCTGATTTTCAACAAGGTGTCAAGGCCATTCAATGAGGAGGAAACAGTCTCTGTAACAAATGGTGCTGGCAAGACTAAATATTCACAAGCAGAAAAATGAAACACCATACACAAAAACTAACTCAGGGGATCAAATACCTTAATGTTAAACCCAAAACTATAAAGTTCTTAGAAGAAAACACAGGGACAAAAATGTGTGACCTATTTTTTAAAAAATAAATGATCAGACACAACTATCTATTAATGCACAAATAGAAGAAGTCAAATTAGGTAACTAGAACCTCATAAAAATGAAATATTTATGAACGTCAAAAGACTTGATCAAAAGAGTAAAAAGACAACCTACAGACTGGAAAACTGGGAATGACATATCTGTTAAGGGTTTATTCTCTAAAATATGCAGAAAACTTCAACAATTTCAAAAAAATACAACCCAATTAAAAATGGTCAAGGGACATGAACAGACACTTCACCAAAGAGGACATCCAATGGCCAAAGAATACATGAACAGACATCTGAGATCATAAGCCACTAGAGAGATACCCTGGCTAAAATGGCTGTGATTTAAAAAATAACAAATGCTTGCAAGGATGTGGGGAGATTAGAACCCTCATCCATTGCTGGTGGGATTGTAAAATGGTACAATCACTATAGAAAATGACATGGCACTTCCTCAAAAAACTAGAAAAAGAAAACTACCTTATGATCCGGCAATCCCACTTCTCAGTATATACACTAGAAATCTAATACTAAAGACACAATCAGACATATGCACACCTATGTGCACTGCAGCACTACTCACAATAGCAAAAAGATGGATACAACCTAAGTGCCTATCAACAGAAGAATGGATAAACAAAATGTGGCACATACATAATGGAACACTATGCAAAAAGAAAAACAATGAGTTTTTAAAACATATGACAGTGTGGATGAATCTGGAGGACATAATGCTGAGTGAGATAAGTCAATCACAAAAGGACAAATACTGTACCATCTGATTACTTATAAAAGACAGAAAAAGGTATACATACTGAAACCAATGATCATAGTTGGTTACCAGGGATCAGTGGGGGAGGGGGAGAGATAACTCTCTAGATAACAGACACTTGTTATTTCTCATGATGGGAAATCTAACACCAAATGTGGGTGAAGTGTGCACAGTTTGACCAACATAAATGATGTCACTAAGAAGTACACAAGAGAAAAGGGGCATTTTTGGTAAATGCTAACATGTACAAATATACAACAACAACTAAAAAGTCGGAATGCCATTACATATTGTATACATACACATATACAAGTGTATGTTGTTGTTGTTATGTGCTGTGGAGTCGGATCCGACTCATAGCGACCCCTCCTTGGGTTTCCGAGGCAGCATCACTATGGAAGTAGATTGCCCTATCTTCCTTCCGAGGAGTTACTGGTGGGTTTGAACCACCAGCCCTCTGGTTAGCAATCCAGTGCCTTATGCACTACACTACCAGAGCTCCCATACAAGTGTATAGGTATGTTTATGTGTGAGCATATATAGCTATATCTACATCCAGGTATATAGACACCTACGACTCATTTATGGTCATGCTTAGATTTCAAACACCAGGTCATTAGTGAAAATCAGCATTATGAAAATGGAGGATAGTCAGTCACATCAGGTCACAAAATGGAGGATGACTAAATCATTACATAACTGCCAAATTACATCATCACGTATCATTATAAACCACTGAGAATTATGGCCCAGCCAAGCTGACACATAACCTTAACCATCACAGCTACAGTTACTCCTCTCACACTTTGCCGTTCATTACTGCCAGACATAAAGCATTAATGCACAAAATGGTTGGGTAAATTTTTTACTATTGCCACAAATGCAAAATGTCAGATAATGAGATAGTAAGTGACGAGAAGGTGTATATGTAAGTGTATACAACCATATATATTTATATATACAATAAAGCAAATGGGGGCACAAACATATATGCTACTTAAACTTATCCAAATACACTGTGGGATTGGCTTATGGGGTCTGAAGGCTTAGCAGCTACAGTGTAGTAAATTACTTAACATGGCCCTTTTAGCCATGGTCCTGTGTCTCCTTCAAAATAATTGGGTGGTAGCATACAAATAAAGTACTTTTGGCCCACCAAGGGGATTGGATAGCCTGCTAATAATGCAAATAATGTGCCTAGAACCCTTGCAGAGAATTGGTCAGTTCTGCCATTTTTCTAAGTTTAAAAAGAGTCAAACTCAGACAGCAAGAAGGGAGATTTCACTAACATCAAGAAGAAAAGTTGAGAGTGGAGCACAGCCTTTGCACCCAAAGTCTCTGTGCTGAGAACTTCCTAGAGCCAGAAGACTGAGAACTATACCACCAGAGATGGCAAGAAGCGGTGCCAAGCAAGCAGAGTCCAGCGGTAAAGAAACAGCAGCAGCAGAACCAGAAGATTAGTGCAAGGTGGCACAGTGGGCATCTTGGCTTATGGAGTGAGGTGGTTACAATGGACATGCCAACCCAGAGGGTAAGAGAGCTGAGTGGTTACTGGCAGAATGGGGTGCCTCCAGACATCTGTTGGTGGAGCTAGTCTCACTGACCCACAGAGCTAGAGAGCTGAATGTCTTCAGGCAGGAGACTTTCTGGTAGAATGGAGCTAAAGAGCTTTGGAACACTTGCCTAAGCAGGGTAGAGGCCAGGCCAAGGGCCAATGGCCAAGGGCTGAGAGTGAGGCCTACTGGTGGCAGCAGCAGCTATCCTGATCAAAGAACTATATCCTCAGTTATTCCCGCTACTTCCAAGTTGATCCTGATAATGAATTGTAACCTGTTACTTCCCTAATAAATCCTACAACTGTGAGTATGGTCTGTGAGTTCTATGTAGCCATTGCAATGAGTTACCAAACTCTGCAGAGAAGTAAAAGTGCTGTGTGAGGGATGGCTGGTGTCAGAATTGGTAAAAAGGTTGGAGTGAGGAGGTATGTCTACCTCCATCTCACAGGAATCAGCACTGGGCTGATGATGATTGCCCTCTCTCGCCCTGAAGTCAGAGAATGTCTGATACCATGTCGCCAGTTTTACTAGGGCATACTCTTGTGGAACAATTCAGTCAATCGGCGTAATGTTATACGTCCTAGCTTTCTCTGCAGCATCTGGGGTCTTAAAGAGAGTAGCCACCTAAGAAAAAATTATTGGTCTCTATGTGTCCAGATAGGAGCTCTGGTAGTGTGTGCCTAAAGCACTTGACTGCTAATCAGAAGGCTGGCGGTTCAAACCCACCAGCCCCTCCTTGGAAGGAAGATGGGGCAATCTACTTCCGTAGTGATACTGCCTCAGAAACCCAAGGAGGGGTCGCTGTGAGTCGGATCTGATTTGACAGCACATAACAACAACAACAACATGTGTCCTGAGTAAAAGAGAGAGAAGAAAATGGGTGTGAGGGATCACCTTTTTTTTCCCTTCCAGTAGTAAGTAGTTTATTCAGTGTTCTATACTTAGGAGAAAACTATTAAAATATTATTACCATATTTCATTTATATGTAAGAATTTAATTTACTAAGTCAACCAATAGTGCTACAACTACAGAATAAAAGATGCATTTAGTTCACATTCAATGGTAGACAACGTCTGCTACTAATGTTTACACATTAGTCAATTGTTGGACATTTGCTGAAACAGATCTATCCCTGAAATGGTGCCACCAGATTATGGGGTTTTTTTTGTTTGTTTATTTTAATTAATAGGCTTAAATTTTTAGGACTGTTTCAGATTAAGATAAAAATGTAGGAGGTAGTACAGAAAATTCACATACCTACCAATTCTACCACCCCAGCACACACTTCCCTCTATTACTGAAGTCTTTGATTATTGTTGTGCATTTGTTACAATTAAAGAACAAGTACTGATACATTATTATTAACTAAAGTCCATACTTTACACTGAGGTTTTAAATCTTTCTTCTTGTACAGTTCCATGCTGTATTAGTTTCCTAAGACAGGTGTAATGAAGTGTCACAAAATGAGTGGCTTAGAAACAGAAATTATTCTCGGCTGTATTGGAGGCTAGAATTCTGAAATCAGGGAAGCTTGCTGGAGGAGTTGGGTGCCTCCAGGCACCTGTTGACAGACCTAGGTTTGCTGACCCACAGAGTGAGAAAGCTGAGCACCTTCAGGCAGGAGGCTTGCTGATAGAGTGAGGTGCCTCTGGGCACTTACTGAAGGAGGTAACACTTACCTGAGCAGGGCAGAGGCCCGGCTGTCCCAAGAGGCCCAGTGGGCTCAAGGCCCAGAGGTGACCTGCTGATGGGCACACCTGAGAAGGGGCTGTCCTAACCAAAGAACTATATCCTGAGTTTTTCTTGATCTTGAATTGTAAGTGATGGTATAGTGGTTAAGGCATCTGGTTGTTAAGCAAAAGCTCCGTGGTTTGAAAATACCAGCTACTCCATGAAAGAAAGATGAGGCAGTCTGGTTCCATAAAGATTTAAAGCCTTGGAAACTCAAGGTGTGTGTGGGGGTCATTATGAGTCAGAATCAACTTGATGGCAGTGAGCTTGGTTTTTTTGGTTTAGTTGCCTAATTGTGAGTGCTGTCTGAGTTTTCTGTGGCCATTGCAATGAATTATTGAATGCAGCAGAGAAGTAGAGAGTGCTGTTGGAGGGGGATGACTAGTAAAAAGGTTGGAGAGAAGAGGCATGTTTGACCTCTGCTTCATCCGCCTTGGGCTGATGTTGATGGTGATTCTCTCTTACTCTTGTGAAGTTAGAGGCAGTCAGAGAGCACTGCTATGCCATTTTTACAGAAACCAAAGACTCAGAAAAGAAATTAGACTACTGGACTAATAGTCTACATGAACCAGGACCTGAGACCAAAAGAACTAGATGGTGTCCAACTACCACTACTGAACATTCTGATCAAGAACACAATAAATGATTCCTGATAGACTAGGAGCAAAATGTGGAACAGAACTAAAATTCTTTAAAAGTCCAGACTTAGTGGACTACTACCCTGAGATACTCTTTACACTTTTAATCAAAAACTATTCCATGAAGTCATCTTTTAGCTAAATAATAGATTGGCTCATAAAATAAACAATATCTTCTGTGAGTACTATGTTTCTTTAAAAGATCATCTATGTGAGTCCACATGATCAGCATTTACTCAAAATCAAAAAACGAGAAGGCAAGGGGCCGAGAAACTACAGTACTGGAAACAGAACAGGGCAGAATTAATGAGAAAGTTAACACACTGTGAAAAATGTAACCAATGTCACTGAACAAAAGTTGTGTAGAAATTGTTAAATGGGAACCTAACTTGCTGTGTATACTTTCACCAAAAACACAATAAAACATTTCAATTAAAGAAAAAAGTTTAAGGATTTCTGAAGATTTGCATTACAGCAGAGGAAATAAGACTAGAAAGGAAGAGGCCATCATCAGAGACTTGTGTTTGTTTTTTATTGTAGTAAAAATATATGTATCAAAACATTTGCCTTTCAACATTCTTACATGCCCAGGTCAGTGACATTCATTGTGCTTATCAGTTGCTAACCATCACCATTACCCATTTCCAAATTTTCCCATCATTTGCAATGGCGCAAGGCTTGCCGACCCATGGAATTCAGTGTTCTTTAAACAACGGATCTCCCTTCCCCCTCCCTTGTCCCTGGTAATCACCAATAAACTCAGGCCTATATACACTTACCTCATCTAGATATTTCATGTAAGTGGGATCATACCATATTTGTCCTTTTGTGACTGATTTAATTCACTCAGTATGTTTTCGAGGTTCATGTAAGCGGTAGCATGTATCAGGACTTAATTTATCTTTATGGCTGGGTAGTGTTCTATTATATGTATGTACCACATTTTGTTTTCCATTCATCTGTTGATGGATATTTGGGTTGGTTCCACCTTTTGGCTATTGTGAATAGTGCTGCAATGAACACTGGTACACATTTCAGAGACATTTTCAGAGAAGAGGTAATCAGTCTCAGTGCCTTAGTATACTCAAGCAATGAGAAAAGGAAAAAGTCCCTGAAGCGACAAGCTATAATTGACTAGGAGAATGGTGGCTCCACAAAAAGAAAGGACACATGAGAGGCAGAGCCAGGTTTGGAAGGATAATAATAAAGTAAAGACATCTTCAGCGGGGGAAAAAGTAAAGCAGATCAGCAGGAAACTAGGGACACCCAAAGAAGATGGACTTATAGATTTAAAAGGCATTTATAGAGAGACAAAGCTAAATCAAGTGAGAACGATCAGTTCTTAAAAGTAATACAGAGAAAGAAAGGCCACTGTCTAAACAAGTACCAGAACAGCCCACAGTTAAGTGGCAAGAAGAAGAAACAGAAAGTGTAATGCAAATAAACATACAAAACACAAAGCTAGGGGCTAAGGGGGGGAGGTAAGGGAAAGGCCGAGTTTTCATTTGGAGTGAAAATTGCAAATGTATTTAATGTCACTGAATTATACACTAAAAAGCAGCTAAAATGGCAATTTTTGTTACATAAATTTAACTGCAATATAAAAGTGAAAAAAACAAAACAATAAACATAATAAAAAACAAAACCACAAAGCAGGTGCACCAGGATAAGCACTAAAGTTTGAGGAGAATGATGATGGTGATGGCAAAGAACGCTAGAAGTCAGACAGAATGAGGGCTAGTCAGTGCCGCTGGGCTTTCATTTTCAAAAGGTGCTCAATGGTGGCTTTCCAAAACGCAGTTTGATTGTAGATTGTTAAAAAAGCAAACAGGCTGTCAGGGCAGGATCAGCACAAGGAAGTAAACTGTGTCCCCAGGCAAGCTCCAGGGGAGAAGGGCAGTTTGTCACTTTATTCCTAACGGGTGGCAGCTTTAACAGGTTTAATATGCTCTCCACATTTAACAATGTGCTTTGGCAACAAAAATCAAATTATGAATTAATGAATTCACAATGGGGGCTTAACAAACTCAGAAAAACAAACATCAAATAAGAGGTAAGAATTATAATAATTAAGCGTTGTTCTATACAGTCGATAAGCTTTGTAAATCACAAAGTGCATTACTGTTCTTAACTCTTGAAATCGCATTCCTTCTCACCATCTCCATCATCACAGTGTGGCTTTCCATCATCATGCACTTGGCAATTCCTGCCCAAGGGCTTTTGAACTTTCAATCAAATCACCTAAGAAATGCAGATTCCAGTGGCAAAGTGCCTAAGGCATCTGACTGCTAATCAGAAGGTTGGCAGTTCAAACCCACCAGCTGCTATAGCTGCTCTGCGGAAGAAGGATGAGGCAATGGGGATCACTAAGGAGCTCTGGTAGCATAGTGGCTAAAGCACTTGACTGCTAACCAGAAGGCTGGCGGTTCAAACCCACCAACCACTCCTCGGAAGGAAGGTTGGGCAATCCTACTTCCGTAGTGATACTGCCTCGGAAACCCAAGGAGAGGTCGCTATGAGTCGGGGCCGACTCGACGGCACATAACAACAACAACAACATGAGTCAGAATTGACTTGATGGCAGTGGGATGGCTGTTTCTGTCATGGGGAGGAGGGATAGGAAGAGTGGCTGGAAGGTGGCTTGAATGACTACTGCCCAGGTGATTCCAATTCAATGCTGGTGTATCTGGACGCCTTACAGGGCACTGGCACTCTTACTTTTGGAAGCTTCACTTCTATATCATATCAAACATATGTAAATATACCCTTGTCCGATATTGAATCTTTTTTGGCTTTTAATTGTTAAGAAGTATTTTTATACTTTTGCATCCTCAGAATTTTCATCTTCGTTTTTCCATTCTCTCATATTTTCCATGGCCCCTGAAAAGCTCCTGGACCCCATGTACTATGGCTCCAGTGCTGAGTGAAGCCAGACCCCAATGCAGGTGATCTGAGGCCCACTCTCTAACATGGGACTAGAACATGCTCACAGCCTCCTGCCTGGTTTCCTAGGCCTCCATCTCTCCCTCCATTATGTGGATAGCATCTCTTTCCTACTGTGGGTTTTAAAAGGTTTTATGCTCAGTCTATATGCTTTAAGGAGCCCTAGTGGTGCAGCAGTTAGGCACTTGGCTGCTACCCAGAAGGTCAGAGGTGTGAACTGATCAGCCACTCCACAGAAGGATGAGGCAGTTTACTTCTGTGAAGATTACAGCCTTGGAAACCTTACAGGGACAATTCTACTCTGTCCTATAGGGTCACTATAAGTTGGAATTGACTCAATGGCATTTTTTTTTTCCTATAAGCTTTCCCAAAAGCAACATTAATCCTTTTCTTTGTCAATTTCTACCTATATGGCCAATGAATCCCAGGACTATATTTCTACCCCAACCTCCAAACACTTATCTGTCTTGTAAAGTCAAGACTGAGATTTCTCATGTTGTTGTTGTTGTTATGTGCCGTCAAGCCGGCCCCGACTCATAGCAATCCCTCCTTGGATTTCCGAGGCAGTATCACTAGGGAAGTAGATTGCCTCATCTTCCTTCCGAGGAATGGCTGGTGGGTTTGAACCACCAGCCTTCTGGTTAGCAGTCCAATGCCTTAGGCACTAAGCTACCTCATTGTTGTTGTTGTTATGTGCCGTCGAGTCGGCCCCGACTCATAGCGACCCCTCCTTGGGTTTCCGAGGCAGTATCACTACGGAAGTAGGATTGCCCAACCTTCCTTCCGAGGAGTGGCTGGTGGGTTTGAACCGCCAGCCTTCTGGTTAGCAGTCAAGTGTTTTAGCCACTATGCTACCAGAGCTCCCTACGATAAACTAGGAAGTACCCGAGAAAGGCAAAATTTTGGACAAAGTTGCATTCAGTTTTGGATTTGTTGATTTGAGATGTCTACGCTACCTCATAGACATCTCAAATCAACAAATCCAAAACTGAATGCAACTTTGTCCAAAATTTTGCCTTTCTCGGGTACTTCCTAGTTTATTTAATAGTACCACCGTACATGCATGGTAGCAACCTCAAAGTCATCTTCAATTTTTCTCTCTCACATCCAATGAATCACTAATTCCTATAGGCTCAACTAAAAGCAATCCTCTGGAATGAGATGAAGGTCAGTTATTGGGTAGTGACCAGGAAGAGGCCCTGCAGTGGATGTGTTCACCTGAATTTACTTCTGTCGGCAGCCCTTAGTCATGGTAGTTCCAATTTTAGAAGGGAAGAAACTGACGTTCAGAGAGGTAATAAATTTACATAAAACCATGCAGTTAGAATCGTGGGGAATGAGGATTCAAACTCCAGTGTTAATCCAAAGCCCACACTCCTCATGCAGCTTCCAACTTGCAGCCCAAGCCAGGTCCTCCTCTCTACTTCCACGGTGGCAGGCCAGTCCCATTATCACCTCACTCCTCAGCTCCTTCAGTAGCACACTCACTGGTCACTACCCCTGGTCCCTGCCTTCTCCAGACAAGATGGCACACTGCCACCAGAGCTCTTTTTCCACACAGATTCACAGAGGTAGCTCCCTGATCAAACAAACAAAACCTTACTGAGTCTTAGCCTGCTTGTTTCCTGACTTTCTGCCTTTGATGATGCTCCTAGGAAGCCCTTGCTCATTTCCACCAGGAAAATTCTCTCATCTATTCAGGTTCTTTATGAAGCCTGTGAACACCCACACTCAGTGGGAGTGAATGGCTCCTTTCTCCATGGTGACAAATGAAGATTTCTACTAGATACTATACCACAATGAATTGTACTGACTTTGTTGATAATATCCTTTTAAAAAAAGCTTTCTAAAATAGCAGTAGTAGTAGGCCACCATCCACCACCCACCTATCAGTTTGTGGTATTGCAGTGGCTTGCATGCTGCTGTGATGCTAGAAGCTATGCCACCAATATTTCATCACGGAATCACCCAGGGGGAGAGGTTTCAGCAGAGCTTCCAGACTAAAACAGACTAGGAAGAAAGGCCTGGTAAGCTACTTCCAAAAGCTGGTGTTTGTTGTTAGTTGTTGAGTTAATTTCAATGTATAGTGACCCCACGTGCTCAGAGTAGAACTGTTTCACAGGGTTTTTAAAGGTGTGACCTTTCGGAAGTAGGTTGCCAGGCCTGTCTTCCAAGGCATCTCTGGGTGGGTTTCAACCACCAACCTTTCGGCTAGTAGTTGAGTACTTAACCATTTATGCCATCCATGGACATTCTTCCAAAAATTAGCTAATAAAAAGCTTATGGATCACAAGTCACTCACTTGCCTTGGGCACACTATCAGGAGGGATCAACCACTGGAGAAGGACATCATGTTTGGCGAAGCAAAGGACCAGCAATACAGCAAGGGAGACCCTTGGTCACGATGGACTGGCACAATAGCACCAACAATGGACTTGAACATACTAGTAATCATGATGCAGGACTGGACAAAATGACACAATGGCAGCAGCAACAACTGCTCTTATTGAATGCTTATTGTGTGCCAAGCACTACACTAACCATTTTATATGAAATATCATGACAACCCTGAAGTAGTTATCTTATGCCCACTTTACAGATGGTTTCTTCTTTCAAGGCAGTTTAGTATAGTGGCTTTGAAGCCAGTCAACCTGGCTTATAATCTTAATTGTGTCACTTCCCAACTGCATGACTTTGGGCAAGTTACTTAACCTCTCAGGGCCTGAGTTTTCTCTTCTATAATGTATGCATAAAATCCTAAGTGGTGGGTCAGAAGGCCCCCAAAGATATTAGTTATCCACATCTTACTCTTAAAGGTCAGTGATAACTTATTTTCACCATCATTATGATGACCTGCTAAGGTCATCAAGATGGAGTCATACCAGCACCAGAAAACTATTCCATACAACACTTTAGGAGCTGGGAAAAATGACTCAGGTTGACCACTTAGAAGATTATGGGCGGGCATGCCAAGAAATTTGCTTACCAGGCACATTCTTGAAACATTTTAGGATTTATTTGGGCTTTGAATGATTCTGAACAGAACACAAGAGTCTATTTCACAAGAGAATATGGTTAGCGTTGAGCTGTTGAAACAAGCTAGGAAAATAGGTCTTAAGCAATAGCAACAACATGTGATGACGAATGTGCTGGAAACATCTAAATAGAATAATCAAAACAAAATAAAACCAGTTGCTCTCAAGTCAATTCAACTCACATGTGTCAGAGTAGAACTGTGCTCCACAGAGTTGTTAAAAGTATGACCTTTTAGAAGCAAATCACCAGGCCTTTCTGCCAAGGTGCCTCTGGGTGGGTTCAAAGTGCCAACCTTTGGGTTAGCAGTCGAGTGCTTAATCATTTATGCCACCCAGGGATTTTTCTAAATAGAATACTCTAGTATAAATGCACTATTTACCAACTTAGACATCTATGTCATAACACTCCCTTCCTACAGCTAGGTAAGAAGATTTACAAAGTAATGATCAGAGGGCTATTCCTGGTGAAGTGAGTCCTACACACAAAGTTATTGATATGTAACTGATCTACTTCCAAATATTACTGTGCTTCCTGAAAGGCAAGGCTTGCCTGACAGTTCTGGACAGTGTGAGTGAGACTTCTGGCCTCCCAAAAGCTAAAAGATTGTTTCTATCACACGGCACCATTATGTTCAGACATGTCCAAGGGAAGACACTGACACAGGCATCAGTGTAAGTATGATCCAATTTTATTTCAAACTGTTTCTATCATATTCAGGATGGGAAATCTAGAAGTTACGTAAGATGGGATTGCTGTGTCACTTCTAATGAAACAGCAAAGCCTTCGATGAGGATTCAACATGGTAATGAACAAGAACCTCAGATGAATAAGAAACCCAGAAATATCTACAAGATTCAGCCAAGATTACCTGAAATATCAAGGTGGGTGGTTAAGCAAATATGAACCTTCTGGGGCTATGTCTACCACCCAAACTTGGTGCCAATTTCAGATATTTATGAAAAAAAATTAAAAAGTCACATGCAGCAGCTTATACAGAGTGGGAGCTCAGAAAACATCACTTATTGAATACTTACCAAAAGCTTCTGTCCAAATGGCCCTATACTTTTTGTTAGTGCTGTTCTTTAAATTCAGATCCCACAAGAAACTTGTGAGGTTGCCTCCAGGGAAACAAGCTAGGGGGTCAGGAGACAGAGGTAAGGAGAAACTTATTTTCACTGTCTGACCTTGTATGCCTTTTGAATTCTGTAGGTGTATGTGGAATAACAATATAGAAATAAATAAGGTAATTAATGAAAAAAATTTCTAGCTCCCTGGCATGAAGATAAGGAAGCAGGGACATATCAGACTGGCAGCTCCACTGCTGTGGTTCCAACAAGTAGCACCTGGGAGCTCCTTACTGCCGGAACCATGTCTTACTCATCTTTATTCAGCACTTAGCACAGTGCCTAGAATATATTAGGAGGCTGGCAAATGTTGAACTGAATAATAGCTCTCTTCTCCCAAAAAGAGCCAATGGATGGATGCAACAGTAACACAAATTGCAGCTCCGTTTAAAAATTACTAATAGCCTGAACCATCCAAATAGGAAACAGATTGATCTGGGGGATAATGAATTTTCCATTAGTGAAAGTGTTCAAGCATATATTAGAGGATGATTTGCCAAGTAATACTGCACAAAGAATGACTGGGTCAGGCAGTTAGACAAGATCAAAGGTTGGCAAGCTTTTACTGAAAAGGGCCAGACAGTAAGTCTTTTGGGCCTGTGGGCCTTAAACAGTCTCTATCTCATATTCCACTTCTTTTTCTTTACACAAGCCTTGAAAAATGTAAAAACCGTTCTTAACTCATGGACTGTAAAAAACAGGCCTATAGCCAAGATTTGGCCCGATGGGCTGTAGTTTGCTAACCCATTATTATGGATAAAACTGCGTACCACCCCCACCCACCCCCAAATACGTGTCAATTTGGTTAGGCCTTGATTCTCAGTATTACACAATTATCCTCTAGTTTGTGATCTCACATAATTATCCTAAACTTAAAAAAAAAACCCACTCACTCCCATCAAGTTGATTCTGACTCAAAGCAACCTGCTTTGGGTCTCCGAGGCAGTAAATCTTTACAGAAGTAGAGTGCCTCGTGGGTTTGAACCACCAACTTTCTGGTTAGCAGTCAAATGCCTTAGGCACTATACCACCAGAACTCCTTATGAATGTTTACAGAAAATTATTGTAGGTACTCCTAACCTGTGAATTGTTAATGAGGCAGAACTAGAGGCAGTTATGTTAATGAGGCAGGATACAATCTACAGGATTAGGTTGTATCTTGAGTCAATTTCTTGAAATATAAAAGAGATTAAACAATCAAGCAGAGATCAGAGGGACTTCAGTATCCCCAAGAAAGAAAAGCCAGGAGCAGGGTGTATCCTTTAGACTCGGGATCCTTACACTGTGAACCTCTCAGACCAAGGGGAAGACTGATGTCGAGACATATGGCAGTCTCCAAGGGATACCAAGCCCACAGATGTTGAAAGGAGACAAGGACCTTCCTCCAGAGTTGACAGAAAAAGTCTTCCCCTAAAGCTGGTACTCTGAATTCTGACTTCTAGCCTCCTACACTGTGACAGAATAAATTTCTGCATGTTAAAGCCATCCACTTGTAGTATTTCTGTTACAGCAGTACGAAATAACTAAGACATTCCAAACCAGGTATTTCTCCACCCTTTGAAGGTGCCAATGAAACATTTTATTTTGAGGGAGATTGACACTTTTGGCAGAATCTTTTTAAAGGGCAGTAGGTATCTCCATAGGAGCCCTGGTGGAGCAGGGTTAAAGAGCTTGACTGTTAACCACAAAGTCAGCAGTTTGAACCAAATAGCTGCTCTGTGGGATAAAGATGTGGCAGTCAGCTTCCGTAAATAGTTACAGCTCTTTCTATAGGGTTGCAAAATCAAGGCAGCAGGTTTGGGTTTGGGGTAGATAAAGGCTCCTGAGGGTGAAGTAGACTACATGACCACACTCTAAAAGCACATTTACTGGTCTACAACATGCACCTGGTTATGCTGCAATACACCTTTGTTGTTGTTGTTGTTGTTGTTGTGTGCCCTCGAGTCGGACCCGACTCATAGCGACCCCTCCTTGGGTTTCCGAGGCAGTATCACTACGGAAGTAGGACTGCCCAACCTTCCTTCCGAGGAGTGGCTGGTGGGTTTGAACCACCAGCCGTCTGGTTAGCAGGCAAGTGTCTTAGCCACTATGCTACCAGAGCTCCCACATACACCGTTATGAGCTGATAAATCCAGTTGAACTTCACCAAATGCTCTCACACAAATCTCAGCATCATCAGGCAAGCAGCAGCTCATCTGACAGTGGCTCAAGATGGTCAGAAAAGGCTGCACCAGCAGCATTCCACATTCTAAAGAAGTGTATGACCCACACCTGTGGTGGTTTCCTGCATAACCTTGTACCTGGATCCCTGCTCCTGCCTGGCAGCTATTCTAGTCCTGCCACTCCTCACCCCTGACTTTGTGTTCAAGATTACTGAGCAGCCTGGTGTTCCTCTGGCACATCAGCTCTCACGGCTCTGCTGCCTGGGGTGTATTACTCAATAAGCTAGGTGAGCACAGTCTTCCTTGGTTTTACTTACTAATCTGTAGTAAACAATTTCACATGGGTTTCTTCACTTGTGAGATCTTCTAGGACAGCAAACATATATGTGCATACAAATCACTTTAAATGAAACTTACTCAACACATCCAAAAGTAGTAAAGAATAGATCTTTGTTTCTGAAAGTGTTCCCATGGTTATATAAGTTAAAAAGTCTGTGTTCACAGTCTCAAAGTATTTCTCTACAGGGGGGAAAATGTGTTGATTACAAAAGGAAAAAAGTGAATCTATAGTAATGAATCCTGGCAGATACCATCTTAATCAAGTGATCAAAGTTAAAATAAGCAATAATGGGACAAATAGAAATTGTGTGTTACTTAAGAGAATGCAATGAAAATAATACAGCATCTGCAGTATTCCATCAGAAAACACATAACCTGGGTCGAATCAGGAGGAAAGAGTCGCCGGGGGGCACAACAGTTAAGAGCTGGCTACTAATAAAAAAGTTGGTGGTTTAAATCCACTCAGAGGTACCTTGGAAGAAAGGCCTGATGATCTATTTTTGTAAAACCAGCCACTGAAAACCCTCTCGAGCACAGTTCAACTCTGACACACATAGGGTCGCCATGAGTCAAAATCAACATAATGACATGGGTTTTTGGTTTTTAATCAGGAGAAAATACCAGACAAGCCCAAACTGAAACATACTCTACAAAATGATTAGGACTGGCCCATAATCTTTAAGAGTGTCGCAGTCTTGAAAGTCAAGAGAAAACTAATAAACTGTTCCAGGATGAAAAAGACTAGAAAGACAGGACAACTAGGTGCAATGCATGATCATGGGCTGATGCTGTGTTGGTTACCTAATGCTGCTCTAACAGAAAATGCCACAAATGGGTGGTAGATGGCTCTAACAAACAGGAATTTATTCTCTACAGTTTAGGAGGCTAGAAGTCCAAGTTCAAAATGTCAAGCTCTAGAGACTGGATAAAAGTCCCTCAACCTTGGGCTGGAAGCTGGAGGCTTCGCTTAACTCAGGCAGCTGCTGGCTGCTGAGGCTGGCAAACCTAAGGCCAACAAGTAAAACAGCACAGTCCCAAAATTATCAAACAACACAGCAGGCCACTAACTCAAATCCAGAAAAAGTCCCAAGATTGGCAAGGCATGGCAGGCTGGTGAATGAAGACTCGGCTACACACAGGGTCCAAGCGTGCCAAAAAGCTACAGACCATTCCCAAAAGCTTCTCCTTGTATACTAGAAGCAGATCACATCCCTAAGCAGCTACTCAGCTGCTTGCAGCAGATTCCACCATGAAGTTGATTGCCAGTCTCATCATGTTATAACATGGGTGAATCTTGAAAACATCACACTGAGTAAATTAAGTTAGCCACAAAAGGACAAATATTCTATGACCCCACTTATATGACAGACAAATGTACAGAGACCAAAGTTTCTTAGTGGTTACCAAAGAGGAATGAAAAAGTAGAATAGAAAAGTCTATGTTCAATCTAGGTCTTCAAACCAGTTCATTCCAGTTCAACCTCCTGCTTGAGAATTTGCATTTCCACCCCAGATATACCGAATCAGAATCTACATTTTAACAAGATCCCAGGTGATTCTTATAGACCATCAGGTGATTTTTTAAAATATATTTTATTGAAATATAATTTATGTACGGTGAAACACACAAAACTAAAGTGACATGGGTCAATGCTTTTTTTTTTTTGCAGTGTTCCCTCCCCTCCCTTCCCACCCCTGGTAACCAACAAAGAAAGTTTCCTTCCATATATAAACCTTTCCTTGACTTTTCACAATAATGAACTAATACTGTATTTGTTCTTTTGTGGCTAACTTAATTCTTTCACTCAGCATTAACATCCTCCAAGTTCATCCATGTTATGCAGTGTTTTGCAGACTCTACATTATTCTTCAGTGCTGCATAGTATTCCATTGTGTATACGTACCATAGTTATGTACTGTTGATGGGAACCTAGGTTTTTGCTATTGTAAACAGTGCTATGATGAACATGGGTGTGCATATATCTGTTCTTGTCCTGGCTCTCACTTCTTTAGGATATATACCTAG
>NW_006922019.1:2096234-2116777 GCF_000298275.1 Orycteropus afer afer
AACAAATTCCCTTAATTTCTGCTTATCTGGAAATGTCCTAATTTCACCATCATATTTGAGGGACAATTTTGCTGGGTATATAATTCTTGGCTCGAAATTTTTCTCTCTCCTGGTTTTACAAAGACCATCTTACTGTCTTCTCACGTGCATGGTTTCTGCCAAGAAATCTGAGCTTAGTGTTATTGGTTGCCCCTTGTAGGTAACTTTTTTGTTTTTCCCATGCTGCTTTCAGGATTCTTTTTTTATCTTTGGTTTTGGTGAGCTTGATGATGATATGTCTTGGTGATTTTCTTCTGGGGTCTATCCTGTTTGGGGTTCGTTGGGCTTCTCGAATGGATATATTGTCATCTTTCATCATACCGGGAAAATGCTCTTCCAACAAATCTTCAGCAATTTTCTCTGTGGTTTTATTTGTCTCTTCCTGTTCTGGAATTCTGACTCCAATGCAACAACGCAATGCACTGCTGTCAAGTGGGATCTGACTCACAGCGATCTCTCCTTGGGTTTCTGAGGTGGTATCACTATGGAAGTAGATTGCCCAACCTTCCTTCCCAGGAGTGGCTGGTGGATTTGAACCACCAGCCTTCTGGGTAGCAGTCAAACACCTTAGGCACTATGATTCCACATGAACCTTAGACTTTCTTCATATTGCTCTGATCTTTTTTCTCATTGATCCCTTTCCAAAGAAGTATTCAGGTATTTGTCTTCAATTTCACTAATTCTGTCTTCCATTGATTCAATTCTACTTCTTTGCCCATTAAATGTGTTATTTCTGAAAATTTAGTATTAATCTTCTGGATTCTATCTGTAGATTTTGTATCATTTCTCATTTTTCATTTATTTTGTCATTTTGTTCTTGTATTGTTTTTCAAAACTGTTCTAGGGTTTTCTCTGTGTTTTTCTCAATTTTATCACTGTTTTCCTTGATCAGTTTCTCAGTCAGCTGAAGGTAATTCTTTTGAATTCCTTATAAGGGAGTTCCAATGCTGCTTCTTCCTCAGGGATGTGTTTTGGGTCCCTTGTTTCTCCTGCTTTATCTTGCTCCTTTGTGTGGACTGTGACGGTCTGTTGTCTCCAAGACATTGTGATGTTTTCGTGTTGATATTTAATTGGTAATCGTATGTTGGACTGACTTGCACACGATTTTTATTTTCTTTGTTTTGTTTGGATGTTATCTACATAAGCAAGGTACTGTGCTCCTCTATTCGCTAGCTGGCAGCACTTATACACTCACCACCTGTCTCCTTCCCTGTTGTCAGCCTCCTACATGGCCCTGCCATCCTTGGCAAATGCAGCCTATTCTTAGGACCCTGGAATCCAATGAGAATGCTGTCACTTTAAAATCTAATATGGCCACCACCTGTATACATTCAAAATGACTGCACTCTTGGTCACTTTGAATATCCAAAATGGCCACCACTCGTAAACATTCAAAATGGCTGCATCCTCTGTCACTTTAAATACCCAAAATGGCTGCCACTTGTAAACAATCAAAATGGCTGCAGCCTCCGGACAGACGAAAGTCTACAGCTCAGGCTGTCTCCCTCCTTGCTATTATCCTTCCTACTCATAAGTCACTGGCACAGATGTCCCTGCGGCCCTTGGTGACCAGGACTGATCTTCAGGTCAATTCTCAGGTCTCAACACCACTTGGAAATATTCAGGCTGTTGGTCTTATCAGAGTAGCTGACAGTCTGCAGCTCCAACCATCTCCGTACTCACTATCTTCATTCAGGTTTTTCCTCTAGTTGGTGTCTAACCCACTTTTGTATACTTCCTTTCAAAGCTCAGGGCTCCAGGATTATCTTCTATATCTCTGTCAATTGGTTTCTCTTTTCATTGTTGAAAAGGGTCTGTATAACTTGTCTGCCTATTCCACCATCTTACTGGAATTCCTCATCATCTGGTGATTCTTATATACATGCAAATTCTCAGCAGGGGGTTGAATTGGAATGAACTGGAAGTCCTGGTTCAAACTATACCAATTCTACAAAGAGCCTTCATGTATTCACTCAACAGTAAATAGATGATCTATTTAAATATAACTTCAGTGAACAGAAGTTCATTGCTTTAAATAAGCCTAAACAATATATCATTTCCATAAATTTTTCTGGCATTTTGCTATTGAAGATGCTGAAGATGGAAGTATTTTGGCCTTTCTACTTATAAAATTAACTGGAGAAGTGCTTTCTGGAGGGAGACTACCCAACAGCTCTCCCTTCATACGGGTCTAATGGGATTGGATTGAACAAATAACAAGCCAGTGTGCAGGATTTGGGGAAATGAGGAAGTAAAATTGGTAGAAAATAAACAACAGTTATAGAGGGGAGAAAAAATCTCTCTTTAGGTAAACTAGACCCTTGGGGAGAGAGCAGAAAAACCAATCAGATTGATTATACTCAAAATTCTCTCACTATAATTATTCCACATTTATGTGCTGTTGGATTTTTGTTGCTTCACTTCGGGAGGGTAGGGGAGTTTGTAATGGTTCAAAGAGAAAAGAAGCTAAAAGCAGAAGTTGTTGCTGTTTTTCATTGCTGTTAGCTCCGACTAATAGCAACCTTATGTGTAACAGAATGAAATGCTGTCCAGTTCTGCACCATTTCATCATCCAATGTTCGAGCTCAATGCTATGGTTATCATGTCAGCCTATCTTTTGAGGGTTTCCCTCATTTTCACTGATTCTCCACCTTAACAAATATGATATCCTTTTTTAGTAAATTTTAGTCTTTCCTGATGACATGTCCAATGTAAGTGAGTTCAAGTCTCAGCATCCTCATTTCTAAGGAGCATTCCGATTGCATTTCTTCTAAGACTGATTTGTTCATTCTTCTGACACTCCATAGTATATTCAATATTCTTTGCCAACACCACAATTTATGTTGTGTTAGAAATTCAGAGGTAGTGTACAACACAGTTAGGAGCCTGGCATTTCAGTCAAATAAATCCAAGCTAGAGTTCTGGCTCCACCTCTTACTAGCCGGGTAGCCGTGGGAAAGTTACTTCATGCCCTTGCACCTCAATTTCCTCCTCTGAAACACAAAGATCACTCTACCTAACCCAGAAGGCTACTGTGAGAGCAAAATGTGAATGTGTGCGATGGACCTGTTACAGTACCTGGCGTTCAGTAAGGGTAATGACTATCAGTAGTTTTTCTTCTCATGCCCCCATATTAGCCAACAGTGTCTGACTAATGTGGCTGCCCTTTCCTGGCCTCACTATGAAAATATTCCCTGCCTAAAACATGCCTCATTTAAGTTCTACCTCCCTCAAAGGGGCACTGTGATCGCAGCAGAGGTTTAACTAAAACAAAATGGTCAGTCTCCTTCCTGCTATAGGTCAAGAAGGGAAACTTAAAAGGAACAAGCAAAAGGGCTTAGGAGTGTTCAATTTCTCTAGACCACGTGGGGCCCTTCACTTAGCAGAAGTGCCAGAATAGCTGCAATTTGGCCATGAAGAACTTTCTCTGGGCCAAAATGGAGCAGAGCAGGCTTCTCTTCTCATTTTCCCAGCTGTGGGGCTGTGAGCTCCAGCACTCACTAAAATAAGCACCAAACCACAGGAGCAAGTCCTGCTGACAAACAGAATCTGCTTTTAGCTGATGATGTGTAAAAGGGAGGTGGAGATAGCCTAGTGGGGAGGGGCTGTCCTGGCATATGGAACCAATACACATTGTGTAGACTAATGATGCTTCTGAAGCACCATGAGCTTTGGAAACGATCTGCAAGGCTGCTAAAAGGAGAGGATAAAAAGCCTTCCCTTCCAAAAAGAAAGGGAAAAAATTTAAAACTTGGAAGATCATTAGGTTTTCAAAAAGATGAAAACTCAGGACTCCTACAGTGGACCAGCTAGGTACAGAAGCCTTGCTTGCTTTTAAAAATTACATTAGAATTGAGATGTTCCTAAGCCAAACTGGTATCTCCACAATACACCAAGGCACACAAAATGTCTGTCTTTGGTAACTCTGCTTTCAGGTGACTTCTGTGGCAACAGTGACATCAGAGGTCAAGTAAACTACTATTATGGATGAGTTGTCTCACTCACCTCTATCAGATCCAATAGATCAATAGCTGATCTACTGTCAGCTGCCACTGAGTTGACCCTTGATTCATGGTGAACCATTATGTTACAGAGAAGAATGGCTCCACTGAGTTCTCTTGACTGTAATCTGCTGTCAAAGCAGGATGCCAGGCCTCTCTTCCAGGGAGTCATTGTATGGATTCTAACTGCCAACCATTTTGGTGATCAGTCATGTCTATAATTCCCAAACTTTAACCATCATTCTGATTGCTTATTTCTGTTTGTTTTTTTTTTTTATCCCTTCTGCTATAAAATTCTTAACCTTAACATGCAATCTGGTCTCCTTCAGCTATTTTTTACAATCCTTGATTTCAGATTTTCAATAAATGTTTGATTTTCAAATATGAGAAGAAAAGGTGTCATGTGGGTCAATCTTCTACAATTAGAAAATGGTACCCCTTCCTCATGACATGTGACTTCCTTTTGTTAGGTTATGATATTCTGATGAGGTTAGATCAAGACATTTTACTCTTGTCTGACAGAAAATTATCATTACAAAAGCACACCCATGATGCCCACAATCTATATGGAACCCCTTAGATGTGGTCTCTTGTGCAGTGCACAACCTGTACATGTGTTAGGCAGTGACTCTGAGTGATCACAAAAGGTTAGTGTGGTTTCTCTGAGAACAAGTCACAACAGGGCAACAGCATTACTGTCTTGGTCAGGGAAGACTCATAGACACAGGGGATAGGATACCTGGACCTCAGCAAGGTCTCTGCCAAGGCTGTTCTAGATAACTTAGTAAATAAAACGAGGGATAGCCACCTGGATACCAACATAATCAGAGGAATTAAGAACTGGTAAAATAACCTTACTCAAAGGGTGTTAAGGAATGAAGTTATATTAATATGAAAGAAGATAAAAGTGCTAAGTCTTTGTCTTGGTCTTTGGTCCTGTCATTTATTTTTGTCTACTAATTCATTCATTCACCCATAAACATAGATTCATCAACATTCACTAAGTATTTTTTCCTATTAAGTGTAAGTTATTAAATACAGTTCATTAAACTAGGGGTTTACAGCAGGGGAAACAGATACATAAACAAATATATTCACTAAGGAATTACTTAAAAAAAAAAATTATCTACCCTCTAGTTAGTGATGTACTGTCCTTTCCCCTTCCATCCCTGGTAGCCTTCAAAGAATAATTGTTTCTGTACGTAAACTTTTTCATGACTTTTTACATGTGTGGTCTCATACAGTATTTGTCCTTTTGTGATTGACTAATTTCATTCACAATAATGTCCTCTAGGTTCATCCATGTTATAAGGAGTTTCACAGATTTGTTATTATTTAACACTATGTAGTATTCCACTGTGTGTACTATACATACATACAGTATTCTTATGACCACATTTTATCAGGGACTTGGATAACAATGTAGAAGGTTTGCTTATCAATTCTGCAGATGACATAAAGTAGGAAGAAACAGGCAGTATAATGGATGATTAACAAAATCACAATCTAAAAAGATTCTGACCACTGGAATGACAGGTTGATTTTAACAAGATGAAAATTTTTGCAGAAATAAATATAAGGTCTTAAATCCAGAACCAAAGAAACAATGGGGTAGCAATGTAGTTTGTTTCATTGGACACAGCATGAGAGATTGGGAAGGCATAGGTTCATGAGCCAGAGTCCAGAGTTCAAATCTAACCTCTGTTACTTTCTAGCCACACAGCCTTGGGCAAGTCACTGTACTTCTCTAAGCCAGTTTCATCATCTGTAAAACAGGACACCACATATCATGCAGTTGTGTTACACATATCATGCAGTTATGTTACAGGATTCAATTAAAAGTGCCTGGATCTGGCACACAGGAGGGACACAAAAAGTGGGGCTAACAGTATCAACAAAATATGTCCTGACATAGTGGTTCCCATTGAGTTATTCCTTCAAGAAATATTTATATCATGTATTAGTCCCTGTGCTATATTTCAGGATTCACTGGAATAGAAACTACAGTTGTTAGCTGCAGTCAAGTGGGCCTCTGACTCATGCTAAGTACACATACAATGGAATAAAATGTTGCCTAGTCTTGCGCCACCCCATGACCACTTGCAGATCAGACCATTGTGATCCATCAGGTTTTCAATGGCTGATTTTCAGAAGGAGATCACCAGGCCTTTGTTCCTAATTCACCTTAGTCTGACAGCTCTGCTGAAAGCTGTTCAGCATCATAGCAACACACAAGCCTCCTTGTGCACTAGCCAGGAATCAAACCAAGTTTCCCGTATGGGGAGGTGAAAATTCTCCCAGTGAACCATCACTGCTCAATAAAAGAGGCTATGATCCTTGCCTTCAAGGGGCTAACAGCATTGAGGGTAAGACAGAAAAGGAATGACATCATAGCAATGTTGTAAGCCATGGATTTGTATTTTAGGAAACATCTCCAGTTTAGAAAGAGCACTCCAGCTTGTCTAAGGAACACAGCAGTAAGAGTCAGGCTGTGGAAGGCAGGGCACTCAGCTTGGGGCTCCTGCAGAAACACAGGCAAGAAGTGAGAAGGGCCTGAACTAAGGCAGTGGTGGAGGGAAAGGAGGAAATGCATCAAGATACATTAAGGAAGTAGATCTGTAGAACTATGATGACTGCCTGGCCTAAGAGGGAGAAAAAGAGGGATGGCATGAGAGAGAAGAGTCCTATTTTGGATGATTAAATGGAAGGAGGGAAATGTGAAATTAAACAGTGGAAAGCATCACAGGTTTGGAAGGGAAACAATGACCTTGATTTTAAACTTGTTGAGTTCACAGGCTGGCCTTCAAGAGAGAAATGTGGGCTTGAGCTATAGAGATGGGGCTCATGGGTACATGAATGTGCATGCAGGCCATAACTGAGAAGAACAAAGAATAGAGGGGAGAGCCCTGAAGAAAGTGGCACTTAAGGGACAAAAGAAGGAAAAGAATGCATAATGGAAACTGAAAGGGGAAATGGCCAGAGAGAGTACCAAGTGGGACTGGTTTTCATAAATGAAGGAACATAAGCCACATGAGATGTGCTAACAAGTCAAAAAATAAGGAAGGAAACATCCTCGTGAGTTTTGGCAATGGAGAGGCCTGATGACTTGGGGGACTAGATTTTGGTGGTGTGGAGGGGCTGAAGCAGGATTTCAGAGGATGATAACTTAAGTAAGTGGAGGTGGTAACTGCAGACAACTGTCCCAAGAACAGTGGCTGGGAAGAGGAGCAATGCGGCACAGCAGAGGCTAATGTAGAACGTTTTGTTTATTCCAAATTGAAAGGAAACTGATGGGAAAAGTTGGTGAAACAGGAAAAAAAAAGAAAGAAATGATAGAACCAGGTCCCTGAGGAGAAGATGAGATCTGAAGCACAAGTAGAGAAATTAGCCTTGATCAAGACAAACACCATTTCTTTCACAAAATTAAAAGCATAATGATAGAGTTAGCTGGAGAGAAGTCTACAAACAATAGAAGTTAAGGAGCCTTAACTGATGGGTACAGCTCAACGAAATAAAAGGCAAGGTAGGAGTCTGACGAAAGGGATGACAATGTGGACATCATACAGGGGGATGGGCTGCCCAAGGACACCTGGGGATTGCTGAGCAGCTCTGAGGGCCCCGTTAGCCTGTCTGGTAACAGCATACTTGTTGAGAGTCTGACGTGTGCCCTGATGAAGTTGTGGGAACCTTAGGTTACTGCAACAAATGTGCAGTCTATTCCACATAGCTAGATGCACATAGTCAAAAAGAGACTGATGAAGAGGAGCACACCCAAAAGACAGCAACCAGGATGAAGAAGGTGGAGCAAGTCCCAAAGGTGATCATTCTGGGGATAGACTGAGATCTAGTGAAGAGACCTGTAACAAAGTTCTTATTGTTCTTGTTTTAATTGCCATTGTGTTGGCCCCCAACTCATGGTGACCCCGCATACAACAGAATGCAATACTGACAAGCCCTGGACCATCCCATGATTGGTTTAAGATCAGACAATGTTCCATTGTGATCCACAGGATTTTCATTGGCTGATTTTCAGAAAGAGATCACCAGGCCTTCCTTCCTAGTCCATCTTATTCTGGAAACTCTGTTGAAACCTGTCCAGCATAATAGCAAAACACAAGTCACCACTGATAGACTGGTGGTGGCTGCACATGAGGTGCCCTGGCCAGGAATCAAACCCAGGTCTGCTGTACAGAAGGCAAGAATTCTACCACTGAACCAGTAATACTCCTGGCAACAAAGTAGCACCAATTTATTCTACCTTGATTACAGATCAGGCTTTAATTACAGTGGAGAAAGGTGGGAATGGGAGAGACAGAGAAAGGAGGAGGAGGAAGGCATTTACTTCCACAGGTAAAAGTAGAGGGCAGAGGTCAATCAGGCCTAAAAAAAAAAAAAAAAAAAATCAGAGACCACTAATCAAAGAACT
Organism: Orycteropus afer afer; assembly: GCF_000298275.1. NCBI lineage: Eukaryota > Metazoa > Chordata > Mammalia > Tubulidentata > Orycteropodidae > Orycteropus > Orycteropus afer. The sequence continues at coordinate 2,104,701 of NW_006922019.1, forward strand.
GGGTTATTGCTTATTTCCACACAGTGAATTCACCTCTTCCCAATATTCTGATTTCTGTCTCCCCCACTCCCTATTATCCAATCATTTACCAAATCTCGGAAGTTCTATCCCCTATATCTCTCAAATCCACCCATCCATCTAGATTTCCAGAGCCACTGACATCATTCAGGCTTCTACTTGTTATAGGAATTTCTGCAACAGTGCCCTATTGCTCTCCCTGCTGGTCGTATAAGTCCAATGTAATCACCACACTGCTGCCTGGGTAACTTAAAACAAAGACTTAAAAATTCTTCAGTGCCATGCTCCCTGTCCCTAGTTTTAAAAATCAACTCCAAGTAGTTAACTTGACCTCTGATGTCACTGTTGCCACAGAAGTCACCTGAAAGCAGAGTTACCAAAGAGAGACATTTTGTGTGCCTTGGTGTATTGTGGAGATACCAGTTTGGCTTAGGAGCATCTCAATTCTAATGTAATTTTTAAAAGGAAACAAGGCTTCTGTACCTAGCTGGTCTACTGCAGGAGTCCTGAGTTTTCATCTTTTTGAAAACCTGATGATCTTCCAAGTTTTAAATTTTTTCCCTTTCTTTTTGGAAGGGTATGCTTTTTATCCTCTCCTTTTAGCAGCCTTGCAGATCGTTTCCAACCTTCCCAGCATATCAAACCAACTACTACTCTTTATTGTTTACTACTTACCAGTGTCAATAATATATCATCTTATTCAATTCTCAAAGCAACCATGGGAGGTAGGTTAATACTTCTCTTTCATAGATGAAGAAACCAAAGTTTAGAAAGCAAGTGACCTAGTTCAGTGGTAAATCCACTATTTGTACAGATGTCTTAGATTCCAAAGTCTGTGCTCTTGACCACTACATTCCCTTCATGATATGGCTTCCACTGCCTCACCACAGTCACCTTTTATTCTGGAATTCTTCACTCCAGCTCTGATGAACTACTTGCACTTCATGTCACTCCCGGTGTCAGTAAAATCACCTCTCCCATCCCCCATCCCTCTTTACCTGGCTAATTCCTACTCATTCTTTCCAAAACCAAACTTACTGCCATTGACTTGATTCCAAGTATAGAGCAGAACTGCCCGACAGAGTTTCCAAGACTGTAAATCTTTATGAAGCAAAATGCCTCATCTTTCTCTAACAGAGCAGCTGGTGGGTTTAAACCACTGACGTCTGGTGAGCAGCCAAATGCTTTAACCAGTAGGCCACCAGAGCTCCTACTTATTCTTTAGGACTTAAGAAAAATCAATCACCTCCTCACAGAAGCCTTGTCTGATGCTTCAGCCTGAACTTTGGGCCTCAGTCCTCCAGAAAACCTCAATAGCTTCATACTATATTGTTGTAGTCTATCTCCTTAACCTGAAAAATAGTAAACTCCTTGAGGTCAGAGATGTGTATCTTACTCATTTTTGTATTTCCAGATTGCAGTGCTGTGCCAGGGACACAGCAGTAGCTCAGTAAATATGTCTGTGTATTTTCTATTATGAGAAGTTGGCTGGGAACAGAAAAGGATCTTGTGGTTAATAATGGTGAGCCCAGTATTTAGCTTCTTAAGGGGTTTCAAAATCATGTCACACGAGCAGTAAGGAATCGGCCAAGAAAAAGAAAACGAGATAGGTGGGTGGGTGTTCTAGGCAGCATGTACAGCAGGAACAGTATGAACCTGCAAGGTTCATGAAGGGCTATAGGTGAGACAGAACCTGCAAGCAGTTTAACAAGACTGGGGCACAGAATTGGAAAGTGGAAGAAAATTCAGGTAGGATGTGCCTTCATAGGCTTTTCATCATTCAGGTGTTAGCTCAAATGTCTTCTCTTCAAAAAACCCTTCCCTGACCAGCTAGCTTTTTAAAAATAGCTCTCTGCTCCCTCCCTCACCCTGTTACTCAACATCCTATTACTGTTTTTCTTTTTTTCTTCTCTTTATAGCCTCTATTAGGATCTGAAACACCTACTACCCAGCAAAAGTACTGGTTATTGGCAATCATATCTATCACTACCACCATGAAAAAGTAGGCTGTGTGAAAACAAGGTCCTTACTTAATTTTACTGCTATTATCTACAACATGTATGTGTCTGGCACACAGAAGATACACAAATGTTTCACTTATTCAACAACTATTTATTGCATGTATGTAATATGCTAGACACTGTTGTAGATGTTAGGGATATAGCAACAAATAAAACAAGCAAAATTATTTGTCCTTGTGGAGCCTGCCTGGGTAGCTAAATTAAATGTGCTTAGCCTAGAGGAGAGAAGGAAGAGGAAGACAAATTAGCAGCTTTCAAAGATGTGCACAATTAGGTGGAAGGGAGATTCCAAAAGCCTGAAGGAGGGACAAGGACCTGAGATTACTGGGTAACAGCTTTCAGCTCAACATAAGACTTTTAAGAGCCAGAGCTTGGGAAAGACCAAACAGAAGCAAATAGAGGTAGTGAGGTATCTAGTGCTGTGGAAATTTAATCAATGGGCAGGGATGTCGGGTGGGGGGGTGGGGGGGTGGTGGGAATCAAACTATTCAATGGAAAAAGGAGCATGGAACCCAGAGGTCGCAAACTGGCAGAAAGCAATATGCCTGGCTTCAGTTGCACGGGTTTAAAAAAGCAATAAATAAATAAATAGTTGCCATGTTTGAAAATCAGATTTGAGTATTCACTCCCCCACACCCCTTATTTCTCACACGTACATACACACACTGGAGTTCTGGTTCCATTTCTCCAATATCATGTGTTAGCATTGTGCTTATAAAACTCAGTTCAATAAAAATAAAACTTTGATTACGACAAAGAACTTTTCCTACACTTACCATTTACCTTATCTGATTCCTGTTAAGCATTAGCGTTTGCCTACCCCTAGACCAAACGAAAGGACTGCAGAACCTTAGCTCAATAAAGAGCCTTACAGTTCTAACGTACAAACATTCCCATCTACAGATGAGAAGAGACGTTCAGAGAGGGGAGAGACGTGACAGTCACACAACAAATCTGGACAATGCAAGGATGAAACCCAGGTGACCCATCTCCTAAGTTCCACCACCAGATTTTCTAAGCACTCCCTGCCAGAGTGCTGGAGGAACTGATTTAGGAAATGACCAGGAGCCTCGCACTCCGAAGAATCCAAGCTGAACCAGCCTGAAGGGACTTGGCTGGAAAGGGTGACAACAGCAGGCAGTAATACCCTGGAAGTGAGAGGACCGCTTACGGGTGGGCGGAGGAGGAGTCTGAGTCCCGCTATGACCCTCGCCCTCACCGCCGAGCGCCCCTCTTCTTCTAGGCCTCTAAAACCCACCCACAGGACCCTTACTACTCCCTCAACATCCGCGACTCACTTACCCCCGCTGAACTTCCGGCAACCACAGCGTCTTCCGCAGTGCGCGCCCTGATGACGTAGAGTAGCTGCACCCCTGCCTGGCAGTGGAAAGCGGTGCGCATGCGCACAAGTAGATATGTGCTACGCTGGAGTAAAAGAGCCACTAGCACCAGGTTGAATCTGAGGAGCTTGAGCCTTGAAGAAGAACCAAGCCAGGCATCAGGAGATAGGCGAGAAAAATCGAGGGAGCCTTGACTTTATCGGATGTGGGAATGTGTACGTGGGATATTCAACTTAAAGAAGAAGAAGAAGAAGAAAAAAAAAAAGCCCCACATTCCCTTTTGTTTTCAGAGGATGACAGGAATTATCATCATTCCCATTTTTCTGGAGAGATGTCTCAAATATACTAGGGGATCAGTAGGGAGTCAGTGAGGACAGACGGGAAGTGAACATTTTAGTAAGGACAAAAACAAAACAAAACTCACTTCAATTGTGTAGATTTGACTCATAGCAACCCCTCCTTGGGTTTCCGAGGCAGTATCTCTACAGAAATAGATTGCCCAGTCTTCCTTCCAAGGAGTGACTGGTGGGTTTGACCCGTCAGCCTTCTGGTTAGTAGTCAAATGCCTTAGGGACCACACAACCAGAGCTCCCTTAATAGGGACAGGACAATGGAAGTCAACAGCAGCCAATCAACCTGCTCTTTCTAAAAACAACCATTGGTTCTCATAGCTCATAGCTCCCCACTGTTAATGGGACAAAGTAATTTATTCTAAATTATTTGTTGAGCACCAACTATGTGCCAAGCACCAAACTTACGTTGCCTCCAGTTGATTCAGATTCATAGGGACCCTATAGCACAGAGTAGTACTCTCCCTAGGGTTTCCGAGTCTATAAATCTTTATAGAAGCACACTGCCTTGTTTCTTTGTTTGTTTTTGCACCCAGTAGCTGGTGCAAAAACAACCAGTACTTAACCACAAGTGCTGAAGATAAAATAAATTGTCGTTGTTGTTAGGTGCCATCAAGTTGGCTCTGACTCATAGTGACCTTATGTAAAACAGAACAAAACATTGCCCGGTCCTGTGCCAGCCTCACGATCCCTGCTATACCTGAGCCCATCCACGCAGCCACGGTGTCTATCCATCTCATTGAGGGCTTTCCCCTTTTTTGTTGACCCTCCACTGTACCAAGCATGCTATCCTTCTCCAGAGAAGGGACTCCTGCTGACAACATGATCAAAGTGGGGGGGGGGCAATCTGGCCATTCTCATCTCCAAGGAGTGTTCCAGCTGCACTTCCTCCAGGACAGATTTATTAGTCCTTTTAACAGTCCATGGAACTCTCAGTATTCTTCACCAACACCACAACTCAAAAATATCAACTCTTCTTCAGTCTTTGTTGTTCACTGTACAGCTCTCACATGCATATGAGGGGATTGAAAATATCATGGCTTGGGTTAGGCGCACCTTAGTCTTCAAGGAGACATCTTTGCTCTTCAGCACTTGAAAGAAGTCTTTTGCAGCAGATTTGTTCAGTGCAATACATCTTCTGATGTCTTGACTGCTGCTTCCACTGGTGTTGATTGTAGAACCAAGTAATATGAACTCTTTGAGAACTTCAAATTTTTCTCCACTTATCGTGATGCTGCTTACTGGTCCAGTTATGAGGACTTTTGTTTTCTTTATATTGAAGTGTGGTACAGTACCTAAGGCATTTGACTGCTAACCAGAAGGTTGGCAGTTCAAACCCATCAGCCACTCCTCAGAAGGAGGACTGGGCAAGCTACTTTTGTAAAGATACCACCTCAGAAACCCAAGGAGGGGTTGCTATGCGTGGGAACTGAATCAGTGGCAGTGACTTTGGTTTTTGGAATCCTTACTGCAGATTGTAGTCTTCAGCAGTAAGTGATTCAAGTCATCTTCACTTGCAGCAGGCAAGGTTGTGTCGTCTGCATATCATAGGTTGTTAATGAATCTTCCTTCAATCCTGATGGTATGTTCTTCTTCATATAGTCCAGCTACTCAGATTGTTTGCTCAGATTGAATAAGTGTGGTGAAAAGATACAACCCTGACACATTCCCTTCCTAATTTTAAACCATGAAGTATCCCTTTGTTTTGTTTTAAGGACAGCACCCTGGTCCAAGTACAGGTTCCTCATAGTACAATTAAGTGTTCTGGAATTTCCCTTCTTCTCAATGTTATCCATAATCTGTTATGATCCACACAATCGAATGCTTTGGCATAGTCAATAAAAGATCCATCTGACATCAGCCATGACATCCCTCATTCTACGTCCTCTTCTGAATCCAGCTTATATTTCTGGAAGTTCTCTGTCCATTACTGCTGCAACCATTTTCGAATTATCTTCAATAAGATTTTGCTTGCATGTGATATTAATGATGTTATTCGATAATTTCCACATTCTGTGGGATCACCTTTCTTTTGAATGGGTACAAATATGGATCTCTTCCAGTCGGTTGGCCAGGTAGCTGTCTTCCCAATCTCTTGGAATAGCTGAGTGAGTGCTTCCAGCATGGTATCCATTTGTTGAAACATCTCAAGAGGTATTCCATCAATTCCTGGAGCCTTTTCTTCACCAATTTTTTCAGTGGAGCCTCAACTTCTTCCTTCAATACCACTGGTTCTTGATCATATGCCACCTCGTGAAATGGATGGACGTCAACCAAATCTTTTTGGTACAGTGACTCTGTGCATTCATTCCAGCTTCTTTTGATGTCTCCTCCATCATTCAATATACTTCCCATAGAATCTTTCAGTATTGCAACTCGAGGCTAGAATTTTTTTCCTCCGTTCTTTCAGCTTGACAACTGCTGAGTGTGTTCTTCCCCTTTGGTTTTCTAATTCCGGGTCTTTGAACATTTCATTACAGTAATTGTCTTTGTCTTCTCAAGCTGCTCTTTGAAATCTTCTGTTCAGCTCTTTTATCTTGTCATTTCTTCCATTTGCTTGAGCTACTCTCCATTCAAAGGCAAGTTTCAGAGTCTCTTCTGACATCCATTTTGGTCTTTCTTCTTTTCTTGTCTTTTTAATGACCTTTTGCTTTCTTCATGGATGATGTTCTTGATATCATCCCACAGTTCCTCAGGTTTTCAGTCATTGGTGTTCAATGCATCAAATCTATTCTTTAAATGATCTCTAAATTCAGAAGGGGTATTATCAAGGTCATATTTTGGCTCTCATGGACTTGTTTTTAATTGTCTTCAACTTCAACTTGAACATGCATAAGAGCAGTTGATGGTCTGTTCCAGAATGTGGAAATTATCGAACAATATTATTAATATCACATGCAAGTAAAATCTTATTGAAGATAATTCAACAACAGTTGCAACAGTATATTGACAGAGAGCTTCCAGAAATGCAAGCTGGATTCAGAAGAGGATGTGGAACAAGGGATATCATAGTTGATGTCAGATGGATCTTGTCTGAAAGCAAAGAATACCAGAAAGATGTTTACTTATGTTGTATTGACTAAGCTGAAGGATTTGATTGTGTGGATCGTAACAAGTTATGGATAACATTGAAAAGAATGGGAATTCCAGAACACTTGATTGTACTTTTGAGGTACCTGTACATAGATTAGGAGGCTGTCATTCGAAAGGGATACTGCATGGTTCAAAATCAAGAAGGGAGTGTGTCAAGGTTGTTCTCCATACTTATTTAATCTGCATGCTGACAGAATAGTCCAAGAAGCTGGACTGTATGAAGAACATGGCATCAAGATTGGAGGAAGGCTCATTAACAACCTGTGATATGCAGACAACACAACTTTGCTTGCTGAAAGTGAGAATGACTTGAAACACTTACTGAAGAAGATTAAAGACCACAGTCTGCAGTATGGATTACACCTCAATATGAAAAGCACAAAAATCCTCACAACTGGTCCAATAAACAGTTTCTCAATGGATGGAGAAAAGATTGAAGTTGTGAAAGACTTCATATTACTTGGTTCTACAATCAGCATCAGTAGAAGCAGCAGTCAAGACATCAGACGTCATTTTGCGTTGGGAAAATCTGCTGAAAAAGACCTCTTTCAAGTAATGAAGAGCAAAGATGTCTCCTTGAAGACTAAGGTGTACCCAACCCAAGCCATGGTATTTTCAGTCACTTCTTATGCATGTGAGAGCAGGACAATGAATAAGGAAGACCAAAGAAAAGTTGATGCTTTTGAGTTGTGGTGTTGGAGAAGGATGCTAAGAGTACCATGGTCTGCTAAAAGGACTAACAAATCTGTCCTGGACGAAGTGCAGCTGGAATGCTCCTTGGAAGCAAGAATGGCCAGACTTTGTGTCACCTACGTTGGTCATGTTGTCAGAAGGAACCATTACCTGGAGAAGGATATCATAGTTGGTACAATGGAGGGACAACAAAGAAGGGGAAGGTCTTCAATGAGATGGATAGACACAGTGCCTGCAATGATGGGCTTAGGTACAGCAAGGATAGTGAGGCACAAGACCAGGCAGTGTTTCGTTCTGCTGTGCACAGGGTCACTATGAGTCAGAGATGACTCAACAGCACCTAACAACAACAAAAACCACAGCAACAATCAAGGTTATATTTTGGCTCTTGTGGACTTCTTTTAGTTGTCTTCAGCTTCAACTTGAACTTGCATATGAGCAGTTGATGGTCTGTTCCACAATCAGCTCCTGGCCTTGTTTTGGCTGAAGATATTGAACTTCTCCATCGCCTCTTGCCACAGATGTAGTCAATCTGATTCCTGTGTACTCCGTCTGGCCAAGTTCACACGTGTAGCCACTGTTTGTGTTGTTGAAAAAAGGTATTTGCAATGAATAAGTCATTGGTCTTGCAAAATTCTATCATATAATCTCCAGTATTATTTCTATCACAGAGGCCATATTTTCCAACTACCAGTGATTATTCTTTCTTTCCAACTTTTGCATTCTAATCACCACTGATAATTAACATGTTACTGGAGCCACCAAGGGAAATGCTAATGCCAAGTAGGATGATGACAAAGGAAGGACCTTTATTTGTTTATGCTAGCACAGACTCAATAGATTCATATTCAGAGATTGAGCCCCGAACAAAGGCTACATAGGGCTTTTATGGGAGTCTTCTTCCTGGGTATTAAGGGTAAAAGTGTGATTGGTTACCTGCAAAAAGAGCACCTGCAGCTAGCAGTTTTTACAGAAGTTAAAGTATGGGCAGAGGAAGAAGGGTGAGGGAGCAGGGCAAAGGAATTTTCCACTCTCTATACATGGATTTTCCAGCCAGCTGAAGTGGGATGTCTCTTGCCTCACAACAAGTTGTTTCACTGCTCAAAAGAACTTCCCTACTTAGGTTGGGCAAAGGTATATTGCAACAAAGGTGAATTCATTGTTAATGTTTCTTCAATTCACCTCTCTTGCCTCAAACACATCTTGATTGCATGTTCGGTCAATTTCAGACTGCAGAAGTTGGTAAACATCTTCAATTTCCTCTTTGACTTGGTTGGTTGGTGCATAAATTTGAATAATAGTCATATTAACTGATCTTCCTTGTAGACATATAGATATTATTCTATCATTGACAACATTGTTCAAGATAGATCTTGATACATTCTTTGTGATGATGAATGCAACGCCATTCATCTTTAATTTATCATTCCTGGCATAGTAGATCATATGGTTGTCTGATTCAAAATGGCCAAAACCAATACATTTCAGCTCACTAATGCCTAGGATACCAATCTTTATGCATTCCATTTCATTTTTGAGAACTTCCAATTTTCCTAGATTCCCAGTTTGTACATTCCCTGTTCTGATTATTAATGGATGTTTGTAGCTGTTTCTTCTCATCTTGAAACATGCCACTTAAGCATATGGAGGTTGCAAAAGCTTTATTCTATCTACATCATTAAGGCTGGCTCTCCTCTGGGGAGTCAGCTCTTCCCCAGTCGTATTTTGAGTGACTTCCAACCTGATGGGCTCATCTTCCGGCAATATATCAGACAATGTTTCAGGCTATTCAAAAAGTTTTCCAGTAATATATCAGACACTGTTTCACTGCTATTCATAAGGTTTTCACTGACCAATTCTTTGAGAAATGGATGGCCATTTCCTTCTTCCAAATCCGTCTTAGTCTGGAAGCTCTGCTGGAACCTGTGCACTAAGGGGGACCCTGCTGGCATTTGAAACATTGGTGGCATAGCCTCCAGTCTCACAGTAACATGCAAGCCACCACAGTATGACAAACTGACAAACAAGTTTGCCTCCCTTAGCTATTCCAAATGGCTATGCTCACTTCCTGTTTTCCTGCAGCCGCTCCACTGCAGTATGTAGTGAATATTATAAACTTGATAAACTTAACCTGGCATACAAAGCCTATTCACAAAGTGACCCTGATGTAACTTTATAGATGAATAATAAGAGTAATGACTATTTATTGATGACCTATCACGTTTGCATTATTTCCTTTCACTAATCCTCCCAAGATGTTATATTGTCCAGATTTTACATATGAAGAACTAAAATAATAGAAATAGTAATTCGTATGCTGTTAAGTAGATTCCTACTGAGAAATCATTTTGATTCTCCTGGAATCCAGATGTCTGGGTCCAAGGAGTTAGGGTGACCCCCCCAGGCCATTTGCTCTTAGGATTCCTTTTAAAACTTGAACTACAAACAAACTAGCTTTCTAAAAGTCCCTTTCTAGTCAAACAAACAATAGTCTAGATAAGTCAGCAAGACCACTTCAGCTTGGGCACTGTGCTCTTTTGAATAATCACTCAGAAACAGACTTCAGCAGTCAGACTTGGAGCAGCAATTATTTTCCTCGTTCCTCACAATACTATATGAAATTCTTCCTGACAAGAGATTGTTTATGAATTCTGTCCTAGCCTTTTTTTTTATGGCAATGTTGATATGACTTGGTATAAGAATTTTGGAAGTTCTTCTCATCTTTGGAACCTAGTGCCTAAGACATTTGACTGCTAAGCAGAAGGCTGATGGTTCAAAGCCACTAGACACTGCTCAGAAGGAAGACTGGGCAATCTACTTTTTTTTTTTTTATTGTGATTTGGGTGAAAATTTACAGAGCAAATTCATTTTTCATATAGAAGTTCACATACACTTTGTCTCATGACATTGATCACAATTTACCACAATGCAACAGCTCCCCTCCCACTTCCTCCTGACAATTACTTCTTCCCTGTGTCCATCCCCCCATGCCCTCCTATCCCCTGAGCTGTCTCCCTGTGCATAAGCAGCCCTTCCTTCTCCTATGCTTGTTCTCTCCAAGGAGTTTATCTACCTCAGGTAAATATTCAACTCATATGCCTGTGTTTTGCTTGGCTGGAAGCCACAGGTGTGGGTTCAATTCCTGACCTGACTGGCAGCTAGGGGCCATAGTTTCAGTGGTTCCACCAGGCTCTATCGGACCAGCAAACCTGGTCCCCCTTTTTTTTTTGTCCAAATGATTTTGAGTTTTGTCCACATTGTTCTCCCTTTCTATCCAGGATCTCCTACATAGAACCTCTTCCAAGTGGTTGACATTGGTAGCCAGGCACCATCTAGTTCTTCTTGTCTCATAGTTGTACAGGCTGCAGATTGGATGGTGTACCAGTCCCTGGGACTGATTGTATCCATAAATTTTTGGTTCTCTTCATTCTTGTTTGCTCTGGATGAGGAGAGACCCATCATTGCATCTAGACGGCAGCTTGCAAGCTTTTAAGATCCCAGTTGCTACTCGTCAAAGTAGAAGGTGGAACAATGTTTTGTGTAGCATGTTATGCCAACTGAGCTTGATGTCCCCTGCTACTATGGTCCTGAGCCCACAGGTTCAACTACTCAGTCCCTCTGGGTAGCTGGCTGTGACCAAGAAGTGCCTACCACCTTGCCTCTTGTCAGCTCTAATATACATCTGGGAATTAAGATCATACACATAAACGTATAGGATCATTGTCTGCCAACCCTAAACATGTTCTTGGGAACACCCCCCACTTCGTAGACACACCTACTAGTTCAGTCTGTCCTCCCATCTGTCCACCCATATACCCATATTTGCCTTCACTGAAAACGCAGTACTGTATGTCCAAAAGGGTTCATCTTTGTTGTCTGTACCTCCCATGTACCTCTCTATGTCTTTCTTTTCTTCAATGCCACCATATTGATCATTCACATTTGGTACATTGCCCTTCTCTTTACCCAAATCAATACTTATCTCTACCTATCTAACAGTGTTCCCCACCCTCCCTTCCCACCCCTGGTAACCAACAAAGAAAATTTCCTTCCATAGATAAACCTTTCCTTGACTTTTACAGTTAAGGGACTAATACAATATTTGTCCTTTTGTGACTGACTTATTCCACTCAGCATAATGTCCTCCAAGTTCATCCACATTATGCGGTGTTTTGCAGATTCTATGTTATTCTTTAGGATTGCATAGTATTCCATTGTGTGTACGTACCATAGTTTGGTTATCCATTCCTCAATTGATTGACATGTAGGTTGTTTCCATCTTTTGGCTATTGTAAATAGTGCTGTGATGAACATGAGTGTGCATATGTCTGTTCTTGTCACTGCTCTCACTTCTTTAGGATATATACCTAGTAATGGAATGGCTGGGTCAAATGGTATTTCTAATTCAAACTTTTGAAAGAATTGTCATACTGCTTTCCACAATGTTGTTGCTGCTAGGTGCCGTCGAGTTGTTTCCAACTCATAGTGACCCCATGCACAGCAGAATGAAACACTGCCCAATCCTGCGCCAGCTCCATGATCCCTGCTATACTTGAGCCCAT
>NW_006922019.1:2122327-2133803 GCF_000298275.1 Orycteropus afer afer
TCAAGGCTCAGGGGTCCAGGATTATCTTCTGTGTCTGTGTTAATTGGTTCCCCTTTTCTTTGTTGAAGAGGGTCTGTGCAGTCTTTCTCCCTATCCCGCCATCTTCTGGGCAATCTACTTCTGCAGAGATACTGCCTTGGAAACCCAAGTAGTGGTTTCTATGAGTCAGAAATGACTTGACAGCAGTGATGCATGCTTAAGTCAAAAGTAAAGTACAGGGTTAGTAAAAAGGGGAAAGTCCACAAGAAGATGGATTGACACAATGACTACAATGATGGGTTCAAGTGTAATAATAATTGTGGGAATCGCACAGGATGGGGCATTGTACATAAATTGACTCATTGCTATGAGTCAGAACCAACTGGATGGCACCTAACAACAGCAGTCAAAATATTACTCCAATTTGCAAATTGTATATTAAATAAATTTCATTAACTTTCTATTATTGGCTTAATATGATTTCTGTTTTAACACTACTCATGATAACTCCATGCATGCAGAGTAGAAGTGTACTCCAAAGAGTCTTCAATGCTGTGACCTTTTGGGTCTTTCTTTCAAGGTGTCTCTGGGTGAGTTCAACCACTAACCTTTAGGTTAATAGGTGAATGCTTAACCATCTGCAACACCCAAGGGCTCCTACGAAAAAACATAAGGGGCTTGCTGAAGATCAAAATGCTTTTAGGTAAGAACTCTAATGGAAGCCTGTTTTGGCTGTCAAATAATAAATAAATAAACAAATCTGAACTGAGCAAGGAGAGATTGTATTAGAGCTTAAATTCTAAAGCACTTAGTTTGTGGAAGGCTCCAGTCTACAGCAGGAGCCCTAACTCCATTTTGAATCTTAACATAAGTTCAGACACTCTTGTTAGGAAAACAAGGTCCTTTCCCCCTGTTGTGAAGAGCCAATGATCACAACAGGTTGAAGGGGAAAAGTGAAAGTTTTATTGAGTATCAATACCAAAGGAGACAGAGAGAATCACTTCTCTAAAATATCTGTCTCCTCAAGCAAAGGGGTAAACTTGATTATATAGGGAAATGGGAAGGGAGTTGAAGATCCCTGGGGCTGCCAGGATTTGTTTTGTTCTTCTCTTCCCTGGTTACTCCAGACTCAGCATCCCTCTTTCCAGGGTTGCCCTACTTCGTAGGTTATGGTTCTCAGCTGAAACCAAAACCAGACATCAGAGAGGATTATGCTTAGAAGAATGTTGTTGTTGTTGTTATATGCTGTTGAGTTGGCCCTGACTCATAGAGACCCCTCCTTGGGCTTCTGAGGTGGTATCACAGGGAAGTAGATTGCCAACCTTCCTTCTGAGGAGTGGCTGGTGGGTTTGAACCTCCAACCTTCTGGTTAGCAATCAAGTGCCTTAGGCACTGTGCTTAGAATACATAACTGAAAATAACAAATCTAAGGAACTCAGCATCCATAAAGAGGATGGCTATTCTATTTACTTAAAAGAAAGCAAAAGGGAGGAAAAAATAGCAAGTTAGTCACTATGACTAATGTCTACTTTAATCATGCCTGTTAGTCTGTAAAAGTTCTATAATTTTCAGTGAGGGGCCCCTTAGACCTTTCACTTCAGCCTTCCACAATGCCATTTGAGTTCTTCTTTCTGATCATTAAACCAGCAATGTGGCTATGCCCAGACAAAACCTGGTATAGTGCCTAAGGCATTTGACTGCTAACCAGAAGGCTGGTGGTTCAAACCCACCAGCCAGTCCTCGGCAGGAAGGTTGAGCAATCTACTTCCACAGTGATGCCACCTCAAGAAACCCAGGGAGGGGTTGCTATGAGTTAGATCTGACTCGACGCTGTGGGTTTGGGTTTTTTTTTTTTTTTTTTTTTTTGATCATTAAACCAGGAATGTGGCTATGCCCAGAGAAGTCTGGGACAAACCTAGGAAGGGACAGCTTGCCCCCATGAAAAGTGTGGTTGAAAGTAGATTATGCTACCACAAAGAACTAGGGAATGTGCCTGGGCGTGTCCTTAATTATTTACTGAAAATAGCAAATGCTATGTAAGTTAATGGTTGGGATCCTGGTATTGTCTTGTAGCCATCTTATGGCTATGACTTAGGGTCACATGGTCATGAGTCATACTCTGACCATCATGTAGCCATTTGGTCAAGCTCCAAAACCAAGTCTTTGTTAATCTTCTATTGTGTACGAATCCCAATCATGATCCTTTCCCACTTCTGCAGTTCTGAGACAGTGATGAATTAACCTCCCAAATACCATAATATTGTGATGATTTCCTATGTTTTGTATTATATAGAATTAGCCCTATGGCTGTGAGTCAGCAGACTCCATTCAGCTTCTGTTCTGTCTGTTCTGTTTGCATGTACTGTGTACATGCTGACAGTTTCCCTCACCCTGGATAATTGTCTTTGTTTTGTGTTTGTCCTGTTTAAGACTTAATAAGAGTCTCTATAAAGTATGTTTGAATCTGGGGTCTTTTTTTCCCCTACACAAATGGTATAGGCAGAAAGAACTAAAGCCATCCTTTCCTGCAGGACCTCTGGGGGCTGAGGACCAGAATAGGCTCCAGAGAAGGGAGCCTATTCTTGTTCTCTACTGTATTCACGAACCCTAGGGACCCTGGGAGGTAAGCACTTTTGGATTTTGAGTCCTGTGTTTTGGCGTGGCTGTGTGACTCCCTAGAGATCCATATGAGAACTCTTAACTCTCTCTGTTTGTTTGCTAGCAATTGTTATTTCAGGTATAAGTAAGACTGCCTTTGATAATCTTTTAAAGGATTCAGGGAAAAATAGCAGTTGGACTTGTGAGAAACTAAAATTAGATTCAAGAATGCAGCTCTTGCACATGTCTGAAGATTGTGTTTTAGCACCTGTAGGAGTGTTTGCTTGTGTCTGCAGAGTTATATATTTCAAGAGAAATCGCACATGCTGAACTCTGGCCTAGTAAGTTTTTCCTTGCCTTTTTTTTTTTTTTTTTTCTTCCTCTTCTCTCTCTCTGCTCGTCTCTTGCAAAGGTCTTGTTTTGCCTCCACTAGTGGCAATGGTGTAGGGTTCTGGTTCTGCCTCTTGCAAGATGTGTTTGTCTCTGCTGGTGGCAAAACAAGATTCTGCTTATATGATAATGGAGAGTTTCCTTAGAGGACTCTTGTCTGACATATAGACTTACTGTGGCTTTGCCAGTTGCTTGTACCTGTCTGCTTGGCATAGTTTCATTAAGAACTGTCTGGAAAAATAAATGGCTGCTTTGGAGTTCTTTAGGCAATAAATTAGAATCTCAGGAGATCGACTCCCTGCTAGGAATTTTATGTGACCCTGGAAAACCAAACTTGTAAACTAATTATTAATATCTTTCATAAATGAGCCTGGATTTTCCCACTAACAGGATGCTGGTTTGGGGTTTATACTTTCAACTGAATTTTAGTGATCACTTTAAGAAAATGAGTTTCTATTTGTGTCTTTTCATTCCCCTAGAAAATATGTTTAACATTTGTTGTCAGTAAAGCTTAAGAAGAATTTTGGTTCTGTTTGCAAACGCTTTGATCTGCTTTTTGGGAGGTGTTTAGTCTAGGACTCCAGTTCTGTTCTGTCTGTTCTGTTTGCAAACACTTTGGTCTGCACTCTTAGAAGTTGTAAAAAATGAAATGGAACACATAAAGACTGATACTCTAGGCATGAGGGAACTGAAACAGACTGGCATTGGCCATTTTGAATCAGACCATCATATGATCTACTATGCCAGGAATAACAAATTGAAGAAGAATGGCATTACATTCATTGTCAAAAAGAACCAAACTCTATCCTGAAGTACAATGCTGTCAGTGATAGGATAATATCCATATACCTACAAGGAAGACATGGGAGCTCTGGTGGTATATGGGAGCTCTGGTGATGTGGTGCCTAAAACATTTGACTGCTAACCAAAAGGCTGGTTCAAACCCACCAGCCACTCCTTGGAAGGAAGATTGGGAAATCTACTTCTGTAGAGATACTAACACAGAAACAAGGAAGGGTCGCTATGAGTCAGATCTGACTCAACAGCAGTGAGTTTGGCTTTTTTTGCTTTGTACAAGGAAGACCAGTTAATATGATTTTTATTCAAATGAACCCACCAACCACTGAAGCAAAAAATTAAGAAATTGAAGATAGTTACTGTGGTAGTTAAGGTTGTTATCAACTTTGCTGGGCCTGGTTGAATGGCTGGGCAGCTGGATATAGTTATTCCCCATGGTGAGACTGGCAATCAATGCCATGGTGGAATCTACTGGAGCAGCTGAGCAGCTGCTTTAGAGATGTGGTCTGTTTCCAGTATATAAGAAGCAGCTTTGAGGAAGGTCTCTAGCTTTTTGTCACACTTGAACCCTGCATATAGTCAAGTTGTTGTTCAACAGTTTGCCATGACCTGCAAATCTTGGCAATTCTTCTAGACTTGAATTAGTGGCCTGCTGTGTTGTCTGGTAACATTGGGACTGTGCCTTTTTGCTTGTCCACCTTGGGTTTGTCAGCCTCAGCAGCCAGCAGCTGCCTGAGTGAAAAAAAAGCCTTCAGTTTCAGTGGGGCCAGAAGCAGGAGGTAGAGCTGAAGCCCAAGATTGAGGGGCTTCAACCCAGCCCCTAGAGCTTGGCACTTTGAACTTGGACTTAAAGCCTCCAAACTGTAAGAGAATAAACTCCTGTTTGTTCAGGCCATTCCATTTGTGGTGTATTTCTGTCAGAGCAGCACTAGAGGTAATCAAAAACAGTTACCAACTTCTGCAGTCTGAAATTGACCAAATATGCATTCAGGATGTATTGATTATTGCTGGTGATTGGAATGTGAAAGCTGGAAACAAAGAAACATCAGTAATTGGAAAATATGGCTTTGGTCATAGAAATGACACTGGAGATTACATGATAGAATTTTGCAAGACCAACGACTTATTCATTGCAAATACTTTTCTTTTCAACAACATAAACAGTGACTATACATGTAGATCTGACCAGATGGAATGCACAGAAATCATATCAACTACATCTGTGGAAAGAGGTGATGGAGAAGCTCAATATCATCACTTAAAACAAGGCCAGGAGCTGACTGTGGAACAAACCAACACTTGCTCATAGGCAAATTCAAGTTGAAACAGAAGAAAATTAAAACAAGTCCATGAGGGCCAAAATATGACCTTAATTATATCCCAACTGAATTTAGAAACCATCTAAAGAACAGATGTGATGCATTGAACACCAGTGACCAAAGTCCAGGTGAGTTGTGAGATGACATAAAGAATATCATATGTGAAGAAAACAAAAGGCCATTAAAAAGACAGGAAAGGAAAAAAAGACCAAAATGGATGTCAGAAAATACTCTGAAACTTGCTCTTGAATGGAAAGTAGCTAAAGCAACAGGAAGAAATGTTGAAATAAAAGAGATGAACAGAAGATTTCAAAGGGCAACTCAAGAAGACAAAGTAAAGTATTATAATGAAATATGCAAAGAACTGGAATTAGAAAACCAAAAGGAATGAACACGCTTGGCATTTCTCAAGCTGAAAGAACTTAGGGAAAAAAAATCAAGCCCTGAATTACAACATTGAAAGACTCTATGGGCTAGGATTCAAAGTGGAGTCTCATCAGTAATCACCAAGCTTTTTCCCTCTAGCATCTTAATGCTTGAAAAACTAGGTACAGCTGTTTGAATTAGGGATTCTGGTGCTTTGAACAGCTCACTGAGTCAGAGTGCACCAAACTCAGAGGAGTAGAATTAGAGAGGAGAAAGGCACAGGGAGAAAAAAATTAAGATCTATCCTGCAGAGCACCAACAGGCAGCCGAAAAAGGCCATCGGAGACTTCCCTGGTGGAGCAACCAGCAGGCGAGAATGGCCATCTGAGACCTCGCTGGGTTAAGGTAGAAGACACACCACACCAGCATACCAGTGATCACCCCAAGGATCTACCTTCAGCACCTGATTTTATTGGTAACTTGTGTTGGCTAGGTGCAAACGGGCACATCCAGAGCTGCTGAAACCCAAGCAGAGAGTCCATTGGTGCTGCAGGAAGGCAGGCCCGGAGAGGTGCCCCCACAGCAGGTCACTGAGTAGTCTTAGGTCCGATTAATGGCACTGAGAGGTCTGCGCTTGACTTTATCGGTAATGTTTGGACCACAGATTACTAGCAGGCACTCTCTCGACTCCAGCACCACTGAAATTCAGCAGATCTTTAGTGCTGCAGGTGGGCAGACCCACAGAGGAACTCCTGAGGTGGATCACAGTCTGGGCTGGTTAGGCTGGCACCGCAGGTGGGGCCAGAGAGAGAAAGCCCTATGGCAGATTGTGGAACTGGCTAGTTGTCTTGGGTCGGCTTTTTGGCACTGAGGGGCCTCAGTAGCAGGTTTTTGTGTGTGTGTGAGCCTGGGTGGCAACCTCCTAACAACTGGAGTCTTTGCTGAAATTGAGCTGCGGGCCTGTAAATAACAGTCACTGGTAGCAGCCTGCTCAAAGCCCTAGAAACTGCCCCTAGGAACAGCAAGCTTTCCTTCCACTCCCACCTTCTCCACCAATAACTTCACTCATCCAATAGAAGAAACCACATTCAGCCAACACAAAACTTCCTAGTTCGAACTCTAAATCCTCTTTACAACAAACAGAAACCCATATCCACATTCCACACAGCGACTCTACCATCACAAAGAAAACTGTAGCATACCTGAATTAATAACTAAAATAAATAAATAAATAAATAAATAAAATATATCAGCTTCACCTTTTCAAAATATTACACCATAAAACCAAGATAAAACAAATCAGTACATAACCAACAGTTAAAGACAACCTCAAAATATATAGGAAACAACAGACAGCCTCAAATCAAACAACAACAACAAAAAAAAAGAACCAGGACAAGGCATTAGAAGCAAAACCACAAATAAAGGTCTCATTATACATGGAGGAAGAGGAGGCAATAGAATTATCTGAGAAGGAATTTAGAAGATATGTTTATAGAGCTTTACAACTGCCTAATGAAACCCCAAACAGAAAAAAGGAGAACATGGACAGTTCCCTGGAAGAACTCAGGAAAATCATTAAAGAACAAAATAATAAGATGAATGCACAATCAGAACTCATACAAAAACAGCAGTTAGAAATCCAGAAGATGAATACTAACATTACAGAATTACACAACACAGTAGAAGCACAAAAGAGTAGGTTAGAACTGGCTGAAGAATGCATATCCCAACTAGAAGACAAATCCCTGGACACCAGCCTGTATAAAGAAAAATCAGAACAAAGATTTACAAGAAATGAAGAGAACCTAAGAATTATATGGAATGACAGGAAAAGAAACCACATAAGATTCATTGGAATTCCAGAACAAGAAAAGGTGAAAAAAAAAAAAAAAAAAAAGACCAAACAGAGAAAATTGTGAAATACCTGCTAACAGAAAAGATATTTGTCCAAGAAGCTCATAGAACCCCACACAAGATAGATCCCAAGAGAAAAACACTGAGGCATATTATAATCAAACTCTCCGAAACCAAAGAAAAGAAAAAATTTTGAGAGCCACCCTGGACAAAAGAAATATTACTTATAATAATCAAACAGTTAGGCTGAGCTCCAATTACTCAGCAGAAACCATTCAAGCAAGAAGGCAATGGGACGGCATATATAAAACACTGAAGGAAAAGAACTTCCAACCAAGAATCCTATATCCACCCAAATTATCCATCAAATATGAGGGTGGAATCAAGGCATTCTCAGACAAACAGAAATTAAGGGATTTTGTAAAAACCAGACCAACCTTACAAGAATTGCTTAAGGAAGTTCTTCCAATAGAGAACCCATAACAGAGATCAACAAAATCAGGATAAGTGGCATCAACACTAAAACCAAATCAGAAATAGAAACTCAAAATAATACCATAAAACATTGTACTCTAAAAACCAAGGAATTCAATCAGCACACAACAACAGCAACTAACCTATCAGAGGGAACAAAATTTTTAGGTACAAACTTCCAAATGGAGAGGAAAACAGGACAATGTCTTCACAGTACGCACTGTTCTAAAAATATAGAGACAAGAATATACTCCAAGGTAACCACAGAGAAAAGTAACAATCGCCCTAAGCAAATCCAGAAGGAAGGAAAACATATGGGTTTAATAAGCACAAAACTAACAATAAAGAAGAAAAGGGAGAAAGCATTAGCCAACAAACCAAACTCAGTACAGAAAAGCATATGGAGTAAGGAAACATCAACAACATGACAAACAAACACAATAGAATGACAGCAATCAATTAATACCTATCACTAAGTACACTCAATGTGAAGGGAATAAATGCACCTATCAAGAGAAAGAGAGTGGCAGAGTGGATAAGAAAAGAAGACCCATCAATATGCTGCTTACAAGAGACCCACCTTAGACACAAGATAAAAACAAATTAAGAGTTAAGGGGTGGGAAAAATATACCAAGCCAATGGAAACCAAAAAAGAGCAGCAGTGACAATATTAATTTCTGACAAAATAGACATTAAGTTGAAAAACATTCTAAGAGATAAAGAAGGACATTATATGATGCTGAAAGGGTCAATTGACAAAGAAGACATTACAATAATAAATAATTATGCACCCAATGAAAGTGCTCCAAAATATGTGAAGCAAATATTAACTGAATTAAAAGGGATAATAGACAACTCTACAATAGTAGTAGGAGACTTTAACACACCACTTTCAAACAGGGACAGGTAAACTAGAAAAAACTCAACAAAGATACAGAAGAACTCAACAATGCAATGAACCAACTCGACCTCATAGACATATACAGAACATTTCACCCAACAAAAGCACAATTCACATTCTTTTCCAGTGCACATGGATCCTTCTCCAGAATAGATCATATGTTAGGACATAAAACAAGCCTCAATAATTTCAAAAGCATTGAAATACTACAAAGCATCTTTTCAG
This sequence comes from Orycteropus afer afer, assembly GCF_000298275.1. Lineage (NCBI taxonomy): Eukaryota > Metazoa > Chordata > Mammalia > Tubulidentata > Orycteropodidae > Orycteropus > Orycteropus afer. The sequence goes on from NW_006922019.1 coordinate 2,131,236, forward strand.
ACCACAATACTATAAAATTAGAAATTAATAGTAGGAAGAGCAAAGAAAAAGCATCAAACATATGGAAGCTGAACAACTCACTGCTCAACAACTACTGGGTAATAGATAAAAACTGAAATAAAAGACTCTTAGAAATAAAACCTATGGGACACAGCAAAAGCAGTACGCAGCAGACAGTTTATAGCAATAAATGCATACATCAAAAAAGAGGAAAGAAACAAAATCAACACTCTAACTCATCAACCCCAACAACTAGAAATAGAACAACAAAAGAATCCTACACTGTTTAGAAGCAAGGAAATAACAAAGATCAGAGCAGAAATAAGTGAAACAGAAAACAAAACAAAAACAATAGAGAAAATCAACAAAACAAAAAGTTGGTTCTTCAAAAAGATTAATAAAATCAATAAACCATTGACAGACCTAACAAAAGAAAAGAAAGAGAAGATCCAAATCACAAGAATTGTAAACAAAAATGGTGTCATCACAACAGAACCAACTAAAATAAAAAAGATACTGACAGAATATTATGAAAAACTGTACTCCAACAGATTTGAGAACATAGAAGAGATGGACCAGTTTCTAGAATCACAAGACCTACCTAAACTATCCAATTCAGAGATAGAAAACTTGAACAGACCTACAACAAAAGAAGAAATTGAACAGGTCATAAAAAAACCTTCCCACAAAGAAAAGCCCTGGCTCTGATGGCTTCACTGGAGAATTCTATCAAATATTCAGAGAAGAATTGACATCTATGCTACTTAATCTATTCTAGAACATAGAAAAAGATGGAATACTCCCCAAACTCATTTTATGAAGCAAGCATAACACTAATACCAAGAGGAGGGAAAGACACCACTAGAAAGGAAAACTACAGACCAATATCCTTCATGAACATAGATGCAAAAATCTTTAACAAAATCCTAGCCAACAGAATCCAACAACATATCAAAAAATTAATACACCTGGATCAAGTGGGATTCATACCAGGTGTTCTGGTTACCTAATGCCGCTCTGACAAGAATATACCACAAATGGGATGGCCTTAACAACACAGGAGTTTATTCTTACAATTTGGAGGCTTTAAGTCCAAGTTCAAAGTACCAGGATCTAGGGGCTAGGTGAAAGCTCTTCCATCTTGGGGGTCCAGCTCTGCCTCCTGCTCCTGGCCTACTGGAGCTAGAGGTGTTTTTTCACTCAGACAGTTGCTGGCTGCTGAGGCTGAGAAGCCCCAAGTTTGACAAGTAAAAAGGCACAGTCCTGATGTTACCAAACCACATGACAGGCTATTAACTCAAGTCCATTGTAAGTCCCAAGGTCGGCAGAGCATAGTAGGCTGCTGAGCAATGACAGGGCTATATGCAGGGTTCAAGCATGCCATAGGCTAGAGACCATTCCCAAGGCTTCTCCTTATATATGTGGAAGCAGACCACATTCCCTAAGGCAGCTACTCAGCTGCTCACAGTAGATTCCACCATGGAGTTGATTACCAGTCTCATCATAGGGAATACTACATCCAGCTGCCCAGCCACTCAACCAGGCCTAGCCAAGTTGACACACAAACTTAACTACCACACCAGGTTTACAAGGGTGGTTCAGAAAATCAGAAAATCAATCAATGTAATCCACCACATAAACAAAACAAAAGAAAAGAACCAGATGATTATAGCAATCAATGCAGAAAAGGCATTTGATAAACTCCAACATCCACTCCTGTTCAGAACTCTCAGCAAAATAGGGATAGAAGGGAAATTCCTCAACATAATAAAGGATATATATGCAAAGCCAATGGCCAACATCATTATTAATGGAGAGAGACTCAAAACATTCCCCTTACGAATGGGAACCAGACAGGGATGCCCTTATCATCACTTTTATTTAACATTGTATTGGAAGTCCTGGCCAGGGCAATAAGACAAGAAAGAGAAATAAAAGGCATACAAATTAGCAGAGAGGAACTAAAACTATCTCTATTTGCAGATGATGGGATCCTATACATAGAAAACCCAAGGGACTCAATAAAAGAACTACTGGAACTAGTAGAGAGGTTCAGCAAAGTGGCAGGATACAAGGTCAACATACAAAAATCAGTTGGATTTCTCTACACCAACAAAGAGTCCTCTGATAAAGAAATAAGGGAAACAATACCATTTACTATTACTACGAAAAAGATAAAATATCTAGGAATAAACCTCACCAGAGACACAAAAGACCTATACAGAGAAAATTATAAAACACTGCTGCAAGAGACACAAGGGCACTACATGAACGGAAGAACCTACTTGTTCATGGATAGGTAGACTAAATATTGTGAAAATGTCAATACTACCTAACGCAATCTATACATTTAACACAATCCCAATCCAGATTTCAACGAAATTTTTTAAGGGCATGGGAAAACTAACTACTAATTTCATATGGAAAGGAAAGAGAACTTGGATAAGCAGAGCACTTCTCAAGAGGGAAGACAAAGTGGGAGGTCTCACACTCCCAGATCTTAAGAACTACTACATAGCCACAGTAGTCAAAACAGCATGGTATTGGTACAATGATAGACAGATAGAC
>NW_006922019.1:2134428-2135652 GCF_000298275.1 Orycteropus afer afer
GATATCATCTCATCCCAGCAGTAATAGCAAAGTTCAACAGATCAGATAGTAACAAGTGCTGGCGGGGTTGTGGAGAGATTGGAACTCTTGTGCACTGCTGGTGGGATTGTAAAATGGTACAACCATTGTGGCAAACGGTATGGCATTTCCTTAAAAAACTGAAAATAGAAGTACCATTTGACCTAGCAATTTCATTACTAGGAATATATCCTAAAGAGATGAGAGATAGCGCATGAACAGACATATGTACACCTATGTTCATCGCAGCACAATTCATATAGCAAAGAGATGGAACCAACCTAAATGCCCGTCAACAGATGAGTGGACAACCAAATTATGGTATATGCACACAATGGAATATTATGCTACATTAAAGAACAAGAGAGATACGTGAATCATCTCACAACATGGATGAACCTGGAGGACATTATGCTGAGTGAAATAAGTCAATCGCAGAAAGACAAGTACTGTATGGGCCCATTACTGTACAAAGACAGAGAAGGGTTTGCTTGGGGAAGGAAACTCACTGAGTAGGTTACCGGGATGGGGAGGGAAGAGGAGGGATTAATTTCAGGCTAGTTGGGACCGACACACTGACGTGGGTAGGAGATGGATATATGGAAAGGATCTGTGACCACCATGATAGCATTAGGAAATGGGAGGACACTGAATTGTGCACATAAGAGATAGACAACAGATGCTAATGCCAACCAAAGTGTCCACAATACTGCATTGCCATTAACACCAAAAACCAGGCTACAGATAAACATATAAACACCTGAGATGATCAGATGGGGGTCAGTGAACCAAAGTATACGCTACACCAAGGACAGATTCAGCTGAGGCTAATCTTGCACAGACACCAGTGATACAAAATACCTGCAGTCCTTACAGAAATAATAGAAGACAGACACAGAGTAATCAGACAACCAGACAGTATGGGAGAGAGATCCAGTAGATATACTGTCTTAGGACCATAGTACTGGGGGACACCAGATTCAATTGGCACAACAAAATACATAAAAGCCTTGCTCCACATCCTACATTGGTGAGTAGCGACTGGGATTTTAAAAGCTTTCAAGCAGCCTCTGTGATGCAGCTAAGGGTCTCCTAGTGTCAGAAGTAAAGAAGAATGAAAAAGGGAGGCGGGGCAAGATGGCGGACTAGGCAGAAGGATTGCACAGACCCTCTTCAACAAAGAAAAGGGAAACCAATTAACACAGA
>NW_006922019.1:2161621-2165996 GCF_000298275.1 Orycteropus afer afer
ACTTCCGTAGTGATACTGCCTCGGAAACCCAAGGAGGGGTCGCTATGAGTCGGGGTCGACTCGACGGCAAATAACAACAACAACAACAACAACCACCATTCAGGAATCTCCAAGCTGTCTGTGCCATCAGCATCACTCAGGATCACTGCCAGACCACAGGTCCATATGTCTCCTTTTTTGTATTTTCATGCAAGTTCTCCTGCTAGTTGGGGTTTAGTCCACTTCCATATCCTTGCCTTCAAGGCTCAGGGGTCCAGGATTATCTTCTGTATCTGTTAATTGGTTTCCCTTTTCTTTGTTGAAGAAGGTCTGTGCGCACTTTCTGCCTATTCTGCCATCTTGGAATCCAAATCCTTTCCTATTTTTTGTAAATTGTAATTTTATTTATTTACTTTATTGTGCTTTAGGTGCAAGTTTACAGAGCAGAGTTTGTTTTACATTCAACATCACATGTACATTTAATTTCTCTCCCCATTAACCATCCTCAGCTCTAACTCTGTCTCCTCCCTTCCCTGCCCAGTTGTTTTATTGAGTATGTAAAGGCATTCAACCATGTGGATCATAACAAGTTATGGATAACATTGCAAAGAATGGGAATTCCAGAACACTTAATTGTGCTCCTGAGGAAACTGTACATAGACCAAGAGACTGTTGGTTGAACAGAACAAGGGGATACTGCATGGTTGCAGTGCACTGAATTGCTTAATATGGCCTTTCTAGCCGTTGTCCTCCATTTTGTGATATATTGCAAATCCTAGTCTCTATGACTGTTCAGGGTGGGTTACAGCTCTCTTCCCACTTCCTCCCAGTAGTTACCTCTTCCCTGTGTCCTTCTCTCCCATGCACTCCTGCCCCTTGAGCTGTCTCCCTGTACAAACATTGCCCTTCTGTTCTCCCATGATTGATTGCTCCAAGTAGTGTATCTACTTGATGTAAATGTTTATATGGTGAGATGTATCATGAGTCCCACCTTGCTGGATGGTGTGACTCAAGTCACCATCCTTAGCTTCCTTAAGAGTGTTCTGTGAAAGTTCTCTCTCTTGCTCCAGTTCTGGGCTTATTTCGTCATCTTATCCCTGAACTTGAGATAGCAGCTGTCCTCTGACCTGCTGCTGATTTGGATTTGACAATCCTTGCAACCACGGAACTGGGTGAATCTTCCAGAGCTATCCACAGACCCAGGACTTGTGAGCCTGCCAGCCTCCCAGCCTCTACCACCACCACATGAGCTGTTTCCTTGGGAGTTTGTGAGTTCTGTGAGAGATTACAGTGAACTACGGAACCCTACAGGAGGGAGATTTTTGAGGGGAGGAGAAGAATTTGATTTCAGAGATGATGGAGTGGCATGGCAGTTTGGAAAAGTTGGACATTTGGGACATCTTCAACCTCTGCCTCATAGGGACTGGCCTTGTGCTGATCTTTCTAAAAGAACTTATTCAAGCCATGGTTTAAGATCAGAAAGGATGTGTGTCAGGGTTGTATCTTTCATCATACTTATTCAATCTGTATGCTGAGCAAATTATCTGAGAGGCTGGAGTATATGAAGAAGAACAGCCTCAGGATTGGAGGAAGACTCATTAACAACCTGTGCTATGCAAATGACCCAACTTTGCTTACTGAAAGTAAAGAGGACTTGAAGCACTTACTGATGAAGATCAAAGAGTACAGTCTTCAGTATGTATTACATCTCAACATAAAGAAAACAAAAATCCTCACAACTGGGCTAATAAGCAACATCATGATAAATGGAGAAAATATTGAATTTGTCAAAGATTTCTGCCAGAAGAACAAACAAATCTATCCTGGAAGACGTGCAGTCAGAATGCCCCATAGCAGCAAGAATGGCCAGATTCTTCTTACCTTTGATTATAGGTCAGAAGGGACTAGTTCCTGGAAAAGGATATCATGCTTGGTAAAGTGTAGGGTCAGAGAAAAAGGGGAAGACCCTCAGTGAGTGGATTGACACAGTGGCTGCAACAGTGGGATCAAGTATAGCGAGAATTGTGAGGATAATGTAGGACAGAGCAGTGTTTCATTCTGTTGTACATAGTGTTACTAGGTTGGAATCGACTTGACAGCACCTAACAACAACAATATTCCAAAGAATTAATGAAAATGAATTTATTTTGACAAAAAGCTTTCGAATTTATGACAACTTTTTCTTTTTTCAGTAATTCCCTACTTCTTGGTATAATAAAGTGAAAAATGTATCAAGCATTTAGTACTAGGAGTATGCTCCAATATGACGATTTTATAGAAATACTTTGATAATCTGTTTGATTAGAATGTGAAGTCCAGAGAGAAGAAACCATGGCAATCGAAGATGCTGGCCAAACTGCTCTGTGTGAGAGAAGAAGGATTTACTCTTTTCCCCCTAAAAGGCACAGGGATGGAGAGTTAAGGGAGAGAGAAAGAAGGAGCTAGTGATGGGCAGTGAGAGAAGCCAGGAAGATGATGTAAAGGACCCTGTGGGTGAAGGGCTAGTGAGAGTCCCTGTGGTGGGGTGGCCAAAAATGTTTTAAATAGATCCTATGTTGAATGCCAAGTTTGCTTATTTTTTGTTTTTAAATTTTTGTTGTGATTTTGGGTGAAAGGTTACAGAGCAAATTCATTTTCCATACAGCAGTTCATACACATTTTGTTTCATGACATTGACTTCAATTCCCCACTTCCTCCCTGTAGTTACCTCTTGCCTGTGTTCCTCCCTCCCTTGTACTTCCACCCTCCCCAAGCTGTTTCTCTGTGCAAACACTGCCCTTCTGTTCTCTCACAACTGATTAATCCAAGGAGTGTATCCACTTGATGTAAATGTTCACGCCATATGCCTGTCTATTTTTTGGCGAGAAGCCACAGGAATTAGTTCAGTTCCAGATTTGAAGGGTAACTAGGGGCCATAGTCTAAGAGGTCTCACCAGGCTCTATCAGACCAGCAATGTGGTCTTTTTTTTTCTTTTGAATGATTTTGTGTTTTGTTCCACATTGTTCTCTCTCTCTATCCAGGATCTCCTACATAGATCCCCCTCTGAGTGGTTGATAGTGGTAGCTGGGCACCATCTAGTTATTTTGGTCTCACAGTTGTATAGTTTGAGGATCACATGGTGTGTCAGTCACTTTGACTAATTCTTTCCATGCGTCTTTGTTTTCTTTTTCATTCTTCTTTGCTCTGGATGAGGAGAGAACCATCATTGCATCTAGATGGCCACTTGCCAGCTTTTAAGATCACAGTTGATACTCCCCAAAGTAGGATGTGGAACAATGTCTTTGTGTAGTGTTGTTGTTGTTATGTACAGTCGAGTCACCCTGACTCATAGCGACCCTTCCTGGGGTTTCCAAGGCAGTATCACTACAGAAGTAGATTGCCCAACCTTCCTTCCAAGGAGTGGCTGGTGGGTTTGAACCACCAGCCTTCTGGTTAGCAGTCATGTGCCTTAAGCACTATGCTACCAGAGCTCCCTTTTGTGTAGTAGGTTATGCCAATTCAGTTTGATGTCTCCCGCGACCATGGTCCCAAGCCCACAGGTCCAACTACTTGCTCTCTCAGAGTATCTGGCTGAGGCCAAGAAGCCACTACAACCTTTTACAGCCCTTGTCAGCTCTATTATACACCCAGACACTCTTACAGCATATACAAATACACATGTAGAAACATCATCTGCCAACCCGTACACGGTCATGGGCACATTCTCTCCTGCCTAGACATTCAGCCTGTCTACCCATCTAGTTACTCATAGATTAATGCTTGCCATCAATGACAACACAGTACTGTACATACGAAAGGGTTCATCTTTGCTGTCTATACCTGCTGTGTACCTCTCTATGTCTTTCTCTTCCTCAGTGCCACTGTGTTGATCACTCACTTTTGGCACATTGCCCTTCCTTTCACCCAAATCACTACTTGTCTCTACCTATCTAGCAGTGTTCCCTCCCCTTCTCTGCCATCCCTGGTAACCAACAAAAAAAGTTTCCTTATATATATAAACCTTTCCTTGACTTTTTATAGTAGTGAACTAATACAGTATTTGTCCTTCTGTGATTGACTTATTTTACTCTATTTATGGTAACCATTAAGGCAAAATCATTCCACATAACTTGTTAGATATTATAGAATGTCTTTTAAGGAAAAAAAGCTTTTTGTCTTATAGTGAAATTAGTGGTTCCAGGGTCATAGGAGAAACCTAGGAGGAAAAAAGTGGCTAAAGAGTTTGTTTGTTTTTTCATCCTAGTAGTTGACTGCTAACCAGAAGCCTGGCAGTTCAAACCCACTAGCCACTCCTTGGAAGGAAGATGAGGCAATCTACTTCTGTAGTGCTACTGCCTCTGGAATCCCAAGGAGGGGTCACTATGAGTCAGATCTGACTCCAGGGCAGTGAGTTTG
>NW_006922019.1:2166426-2176611 GCF_000298275.1 Orycteropus afer afer
GCCTTAGGCACTACACCACCAGAGCTCCAAACTAGGTGTAGACTTTTTCAGACAAAAGGAAATAAGAAAAAAAAAAAAAACGCAGTCTTACTATAGTTACTAGAAAACTGGGTGGATCCCCATCATGGGGGATCCTTGGGAAGATTCTCTTCATTGCCAGATAATTCTACAAAGCCAAAACAGAGATTACACTTTGCTAGCCCAGGACAAATCTGTCCTGGAAGAAATGCAGCCAGAATGCTCCTTAGAAGTGAGAATAGCCAGACTTCGTTTGACCTCCTTTTGTCATGTTGTCAGAAAGGACCATTCCTGGAGAAGGATATCATGCTTGGTAAAGTGGAGAGTCAGTGGAGAAGGGGAAGGCTCTCAATGAGATGGACTGACACAGTGGCTACAATGACCGGCTCAGGTATAGCAAGGATTGTGAGGCTGGCACAGGACCTGACAGTGTTTTGTTCTGTTGTACTTGGGGTTGCTATGAGTTGAGGCCAACTTGATGGCACATAACAACAACAACAATGTCCTGGTTACGTAGTGCCACTCTGACAAGAATATACCACAAATGGGATGGCCTTAAACAAGAGTTTATTCTCTTACAGTTTGGAGGCTTTAAGTCCAAGTTCAAAGTGCCATGCTCTAGGGGGCTGGTTGAAAGCTCCTCAACCTTGGGGTCCAGTTCTGTCTCCTGCCCCTGGTGCACTGGAGCTAGGGGCATTTCTTCACTCAGACGGCTGCTAGCTGCTGAGGCTGACAAACCCAAGGTTGACAAACAAAAAGGTACAGTCCCGATGTTACCAAACCACAGTGCAGGGCATTAATTCAAGTCCATTGTAAGTCCCAAAGTTGGCAGGGCATAGCAAGCTGCTGAACAATGACTCGGCTACATGCAGAGTTCAAGATGCCATAAGCTAGAGACCATTCCCAAAGCTGCTGCTTATATACGGGAAGCAAACCACATACCCAAAGGCAGCTACTCAGCTGCTCACAGTAGATTCCGCCATGGAGTTGATTGCCAGTCTCATCATGGGGAATACTACATCCAGCTGTCCAGCCACTCAACCAGGCCCAGCCAAGTTGACACACAAACATAACCACCACAAACAACAGCCCAAGGGAAACATTTCCAGCCTAAGGGAAACTTCAGAGTCTTGAAGTTATATTCATAAATTGGTCCTTTGGGCAAAATCGTTGTAATCTCCAAAACTAGTTGGTAAAATCTTAAAGGGCTAAATTAAGATTTGGGGAAATAGGGAAAACAGTAAAAATTTAAATGAAAACTTTATATTCAAAAGGATTGATGCAAGAGGGGGAAAAGGTCCTTTGCTATAAGGGGCCAGAGGGCTTTTACAATAGGAAGAACTCTCTGACCATAAAATCTGCAACCAGTCTCAAGTGTTAAGTAAAAGGAGTGTTTCTTTTATAAAAACCAAAACCAAATTCACTGCCATCGAGTAGATTCTGACTCATTGCGACACCCTTTGGGTTTCCGAGGCAGTAAATCTTCACAGAGGTAGATTGCCTAGTTTTCCCTCCGCGGAGTGGCTGGGGGTTTGAACCATCAACCTTCTGGTTAGCAGTCAAATGCCTTAGGCACTATGCCACCAGATGAAAGCTAGACAGAAGGAATGTGGAGGAGTGTGAGGGAAGGGTTGCTTAATTGGATCAGATAATGTTTTGTCTGGAGGCCAGCCTATTCTCAGGAGGGGTTGTATGCTGGTTTAGGCCAAGGATAGGTCAAAATTCAGGAGGTTAAGGGAGTGAGTTCTGGTGGTGCTGTGGTAAAGGCACTGGGTTGAAGGTGGGTGATTCAAACCCATCAGCCTCTTTGTGGGTGAAAGACAAGGCAGTTTGCTTCTGGAAGATTTACTGCCTTGGAAAACTTACGGCAGTCACTATGAGTCAGAATTGACTCAATAGCAGTGGGTTTGCTTTTTGGTTGGTTTAGGGAAAGGAGAGAAGCTTAAAAAGTTTGGTTACTAAGCATTTTGTTCCAATTCATCAGTATTTAAGCAATGACTTATGAAACAAAGAATGGAAATTTGGAGGGTCTGGGGCAGTGGTGAGGCACCATAGTGGTGCAGTGATTAAAGCACTTGACTGCAGACTGAAAGGTCAGTGGTTTGAACCCACTGGCTGCTCCGCAGGAGAAAGATGTATAGCAGTCTGCTTTGGTAAAGATTTACAACCTTAGAAAACCTATAGGGCAGTTCTACTCTGTCCTTTGGGTTGTTATGGGTCGGAATCAACTCAATGTTAGTGGGTGTGGGTTTTGGGTGGTGCCACAAGGTTGGCAGCTCGAACCCACCAACCACTCTGTAGGAAAAAGATGTGGCAGTCTTCTTCCATAAAGATTACAATCTTGGAAACCCTATGGGGGCAGTTATGCCCTGTCCTATAGTGTCGTTATGAGTCAGAATCAACCCAGCAATGAATTTGCTTTGGTTTTTTGGTGTCTGGTCTTGGAGTCCCTGCATGCTGCAAACAGTTAACACACACTTGGCTACTCACCAAAATGTTAAAGGTTCAAGTCCACCCAGAGGTACTTCAGAAAAAAGGCTTGGGAATCTACTTTATAAAAATCAGCCACTGAAAGCCCTATGAAGCACAGTTCTACTGTTCCACATATAGGATCACCATGAATTAGAATCAGTTCAACAGCAACTGGAGTGTAATAAACACTGTTTGGAGTTTCTTTCCAGCTCACTCACAATGATTCCCTCTTTGGAAACTGTTGTTTCTCAACCATGTAAGTATCACATGTGCCACCCAGGCCACCTCCTTCCACAGTTGATTGGAGCAGAGGAAGACACAAGATGATTCTCTACCCTGAGTTTTGGACTTTTGAACTGATGCTCATAGAGACTAAGATTAGGAATAGTTCATATAGATCCATAGCCATATTCTAGAGAGAATTTCCTTGAGTCCTTGCTGCTCAGGATCTTGTGGCTTACTTAGCTCAAGACTTTCCCAAGGTTAAGTCAGTCAAAATTCCATTGGAGTTCAAAAATATCCCAGGAACCATTCACAAAGCTTGTTTCTGTCACTTGCAACCCTGAAGTAGCCCCATGAAGTTGTAACCATATCTATCTTGTTTTCCATTGTCTCCCAACACCTGCCACAAGGTTTGGTCCAAGAAGTCTTCAATATGTATCTGTTAAATGAACAAATCAATATGGAAGTAGATTGCCCAACCTTCCTTCCGAGGAGCAGCTGGTGGATTTGAACAGCCAGACTTCTGGTGAGCAGTCAAATGCTTTAGGCACTATACCACCAGAGCTCCTAAATGAGGTCTAGACATCAAAAATAGATATGGGGTCCAGAACAAATGGTTTCTCAGCCCACTAATATGACCTTCTTATTAGCAGGAAATTAGGGTAGATTTTAGAGCAGAAGATCAGCCCCTACTGTCCAGGATGTGTGTGTGTGAGGCAGCTTTTGGTAGACAGACCATTGGGAACCAAGACCATGGAGCTGCAGAACCCAGAGTGACAGAAAGGTAGAGAGTATTCTCAGATACAGCAGGGCAATGAGGTCCCATGACACTTATGCAAGAACACAATGATTCAGGCTAATCCACCTTCCACTAGTCTTGCAGCTCAATTAAGGAGAGCTCAGACTTCCCACAGTGGAAACTCTGGGCCAAGCCAGCTTAGGTTTTGAAAGGCCCCTTTCAAATTAGATCTTAACATCATCGTTCCTTCCTAGCACTTAGAGTGCCTAGCAGCCAGAAGAGCCCCAGCATCTTTTTCAGTCTATGTTAAGTCAACTAAATCTACCTTCTGGAAGTCCATGCAGAGCCATCTATCTTTAAAAGGGAGGCTAGCCAAGTATCTGAAAGCCAAAATGCCAAATGAGCAATTTAACAATGACTAGTTTGCTGACTGGTAGATTTTCTGAATGAACACTTAGCTAAAATGACCGATTTATAAGGTTTACAGCAATTTCTATCAGATTAAATGGCTTCAGGAGCTTTTAAAGAATTATGTGATGCTGTAGTTGACTAGTTTTCTTAGGAAAATATTTTCTTTTTTCAAAAACTAAAGGTGGTTTAGTTTTCCTTTGAATATGCTTACCTCATCCGTCAGTTTGATAGACCACTTGTCGGTCGGTTTGTCATACTGTAGTGGCTTGTGTGTTGCTATGGTGCTGGAGGCTATGCCACCAGTATTTCAAATACCAGCAGGGTCAACCAGGGTGGTCAGGTTTCTGTGGAGCTTCCAGACTACGATTAGGAAAAAGGAAGAGGCGGTCTGCTTCTGAAAAAGTTAGCCACTGAAGAGCAGTGTTTAACATAGCACTGGAAGATGAGCCCCTCAGGTTGGAAGACACTCAAAATAAGACTGGGAAAGAGCCAGCTCCTCAAATTACAGTTGACTTTAATGATGTGGATTGAGTCAAGTTTTGGGGACCTTTATTTGCTGATGTGACACAACTCAAAATAAGAAGAAACAGCTTCAACCATCCATTAATAATCAGAGCATAGAATGTACAGAGTATGAATCTAGGAACATGGAAAGTTGTAAAAAATGAAATGGAACACAAAAATATTGATATCCTAAGCATTAGTGAGCTGAAACAGATTGGTATTGGCCATTTTGAATCAGAAATCATAAACATATGCTGGGAATGACAAATTGAAAAGGAATGGCATCACATTCATTGCACAAAAGAACATTTCAAGATCTATCCTGAAATAAAAAGATGAAGTAATTGAGGATTTTTACCAATTTCTGCAGTCTGAAATTGACCAAACATGCAATCAAGATGCATTGATAACTACTAGTGACTGGAATGCAAAAGTTGGAAACAAAGGAGAAGCATTAGTAGTTGGAAAATATGGTGTATGTAATAGAAACAATGCCAGAGATTGCATGATAGAATTTTGCAAGAGCAATAACTTATTCATTGCAGATTCCTTTTCCAAAACAACATAAATGGTGACTGTACATGTGGACCAGGCCAGATGGAATACACAAGAATTAAATCAACTGCATCTGTGGGAAGAGGCTATGCAGAAGCTCAAGATCACCAGTTAGAACAAGCCCAGGGGCTGATGATGCAACAGACCATCAATTGCTCATATGTAAGTTCAAGTTGAAGCTGAAGAAAATTAAAACAAGTCCACGAGAGTCAAAATGCAACCCTGGATATATTCTACTTGAATTTAGAGACTCTCTGAAGAATAGATTTGATGCATTGAACACAAATGACTGAAGGCCAGATGAGTTGTGGGACAACATCAAGAACATCATATATGAAGAAAGCAAAAGGCCATTAAAAAGAAAGAGAAGGAAGAAAATGGCAAAATGGATATCAGAAGAGGCTCTGAAACTTGCTCTTGAAAGGACAGGAGCTAGAGCATATGGAAGAATTGATGAAGTGAAAGAGCTGGATAGATTTCAAAGGGCACCTTGAAAACACAAGGTGAAGTATAATAATGAAACATGCAAAGGCTTGGAGTTGGTAAATCAAAGGGCAAGCCAACATTTGGCATTTCTCAAGCTGAGAGAACTTAATTAAAAATTCAAGCTGCTAGTTGTGATACTGGGAGCTCTGGTAGCATAGTGGCTAAGACACTTGCCTGCTAACCAGATGGCTGGCGGTTCAAACCCACCAGCCACTCCTCGGAAGGAAGGTTGGGCAATCCTACTTCTGTAGTGATACTGCCTCGGAAACCCAAGGAGGGGTCACTATGAGTCGGGGCCGACTCGACGGCACATAACAACAACAACAACAGTTGTGATACTGAAGTATTCTATGGGCAAAATGTTGAATGATGCAAGAAGCATCAAAAGAACATGGGAGGAATACATAGAGTCACAGTACCAAAAAGAATTGGTTGACATTCAGTCATTTCAGGAGGTAGTGTATGATCAAGAACTAATGCTTTTGAAGGCTAAACTGAAGGCATTGGCAAAATATAAAGCTCCAGGAATTGATGGAATACCTATTGAGATGTTTCAACAAACAGATGTAGCACTGGCGGCACTCACTCATTTATGCCAAGAAATTTGGAAGACAATTACTTGGCCAACTGAGTGGAATATTTGTTCGCATTCCTAAGAAAGGTGATCCAGAATGCAGAGATACAAACTGTATCATTAATATCACATGCAAGTAAAATTTTGCTGAAGTTAATTTGTAACGGTTACAGAAGTATATTGACAGGGAACTTCGAGAAATTCAAGCCAGATTCAGAGAGGGTGTGGAATTAGGGACGTCATTGCTGAAGTTAGATGGATCTTGGCTGAAGGAAAAGAATACTAGAAAGATGTTTGCCTGTGTTTTATTGACTATGCAAAGGCACTTGACTGTGTGGATCATAACAAATTATGGATAACATTGTGAAAAATGGTAATACCAGAACACTTTAATGTACTTGTTAGGAGCCTGTACATAGACCAAGAGGCAGTCATTCAAACAGAACAAGCGGACAATGCATGGTCTCATATCATAAAAGGTATATGTGATAGTTGGAGATGTGTGTCAACTTGGCTGGACCACAATTCTGTGTGGTTTAAGCAGTTGTGATGTGGGTTTGGGTTATTCCCATGATGAGATCAGATGTATATGTTTTGAGCAGCCAATTTGTTGAAAAGGAGTTTCCCTAGGGATGTGGCCTGCTTCCAATATATTTATGGACATCTTGGAAAAAGAGACACTTTTCTGTGGATCGGGATCCTGTTGTGCTGCCTACAATTGTCCGTGAGCGAACAATCCACCATTCGGCCTGGAGATCTTGGATTTGTCATTCTTAGGAGTCAACAGCCAGTATACTGCCTGCGAACCTTGAGCTCATCAACCCTGGCAGCTGTGTGAGTCAGGAAGCGCCTTCAGCTTGAAGTTTGATCTAAGACTCGGGACTTGCCAGCTTCTGTAAGTGTGCGAGCCATTTTCCTAAGATAGATTTCTCTTTCTCTATATGTATATATAAGCTTTACTGGTTTTGCTTCTCTAGAGAAACCAGCCTAACACATTTGGTACTGGGAGTGGTTCTAGAGAGACAAAATCATAAGGATGGGCTTCCTAAATTAGTTCTCACCGAATCTGTTTTGGTTCTCCAATTTGATAAATAGTAAAGACACTGGTGACCCTACCACCATTAGTAAAGAGGGCCCTGCTAATCCGTGGCATGAGGTGGCAACATTAATATGCAAAATAGCACCACCAATAGATCAAGTACTTTTGAGAAGTGAGGCTCTGGGTGATCGCATATTTGATACTTTTCTGCAATTTTGTCAGCATGAGGAGTATAAAGAAGCTGGTTAGTTGGTCCTACTTACACTAGATAAAGTGGTGAAAGAGCTAGATGAACTCAGGGCTGCTGAGTCACAGCTGAAGCACTGCATAAAAGACCTCAATGTGTCCAGTTGTGCTCTGAAAGAAAGCCTTATTTCTTCTAGTAACAGAGCTGATATTGCCGAAAACCAAACCCAGAGTCTTATTGTAAGGGTGGCTGAACTACAACACCAGTTAAATTGCCAACCCAGAGTGGTGTCTGAAGTTAAAGTGAGGGCATTGATTGGGAAAAAATGGGATCCTGAAACCTGGAATGGGGACATATGGGCAGATATGGAGGATATGTTGTTGTTGTTATGTGCCGTCAAGTCAGCCCTGACTCATAGCGACCCCTCCTTGGGTTTCCGAGGCAGTATCACTACGGAAGTAGGATTGCCCAACCTTCCTTCCGAGGAGTGGCTGGTGGGTTTGAACCGCCAGCCTTCTGGTGAGCAGGCAAGTGTCTTAGCCACTATACTACCAGAGCTCCCATGGAGGATATGGGGCCTGTAAATTCTGTTGAATCCCTCCCATCTGAAGGGATTACTGTAAAACAATTATCACCTCCACCGCAGTCTGATGGGATTAACCCAACAGTTTCTGCTGGGTCACTGCCTAAGGCATAGGCCATGGAAGACATTGCTGAATGTTCTCAGGAACTTCCCCAACCACCCATTGTTGCTGCTAGACCTATAACTAACATCGTTAAGTCCAAGCAAGCCCCAAAAGGTGAAATACAAAGTGTATGACTGGGGAGGTGGTATGCTACACCCGAAAAGACTTAACATGTACAGACAGAAATCTGGAGAATATGTATGGGAATGGCTACTGAGGGGGTGGGATAATGGTGCAAGTAATGTAACATTGGATCAGTCTGAGTTTATTGATTTAGGCCCACAAGTACAGATTTTTCATTCAATGTTTCAGCTCAAGAGGTTAGGAAAGGATCTAATAGTTTATTTGGTTGGCTTACTGAAGCATGGATAATGTGGTGGCCTACCTTAAGTCAAGTTGAAGTACCAGACCTGCCTTGGTATAATGTAGAAGAAGGTATCCAGAGGCTTAGGGAAATTGGCCTGTTAGAGTGGTTTATCAGATTAGATCCCCTAGAGCCAGAAATGGAGAGTCCAGAGGACACGCCTTTCACCAGGAATAAATTTGTGAAGGGAGCTCCAGCATCCTTGAAGACTGCTGTGATTGCTATTTTATGTAAGCTGGATTTGACAGTGGGAACTGCCTTAATTGAACTAAGACATTTAACTACTATGGGGCTGATTGGACCCAATGGTAGTAGGGACCAAGTGGCAGCAGTTAATTGACAAAGGCAAGGTGGGCATGGTTACTGTAATGGAGAGCAGAATCAAAACGGTAATCAGAATACTCTGACTTGTGTGGAATTATGGCACTGGCCACTTAGTCATAGTGTTCCTAGTAGTTAAATACATGACAAACAGACTAAATATTTACTTGATCTGTATAGATAGAAGAATTATAGGTCACGTGAACAGCAGCCTAGATTGAATCAGCAGAATACAGAGTCACAACCTCTCAATCAATTCCCAGCTTGAGTCAGTTTACAGACCCACAACCTCCTGAATGAAGGGGAAGCCGGGTCCCTTAGAGGAAGGACCCCACTACACTGCCAAAAATCTATAATGTCAATCTTTCTCCCAGCCTTCCCCAAAGGGATCTGAGGCCTTTTACAAGAGTGACTGTTCATTAGGGAAAAGGAAATAATCAGACTTTTTGGGGATTACTGGACACTGGCTCTGAACTGACACTAATTCCAAGAGACCCAAAGCATCATTGTAGCCCACCAGTCAGAGTGGGGGCATATGGAGGTCAATTTACTGATGGAGTCTTAGCTAAGGTGCATCTCACAGTGGGTCCAGTGGGTCCCTAAACCCATCCTGTAGTGATTTCCCCAGTTCCAGAATGCATAATTAGAACAGATATACTGAGCAATTGGCAGAATTCCCACATTAGGTCCCCGACATGTAGAGTAAGGGCTACTATGGTAGGAAAAGCCAAGTGGAAGCCATTAGAACTGGCTTTATCTACAAAAATTGTTGTTGTTAGGTTTCGTCAAGTCATTTGCAACTCATAGTGACTCCAAGCACAGCAGAACGAAACACTGCCCAATCCCGCATCAGCTCCATGATCCTTGCTATACTTGAGCCCATTGTCTCAGCCACTGTGTCTATCCATCTCATTGAAGGTCTTCCCCTCTTTGGTCAAACCTCCACCTTACCATGCATGACATCCTTCTCCACGGAATGGTGCCTTCTGACAACATGACCAAAGTAGGTGAGACAAAGTCTGGCCATTAGGAGTATTATTAGGAGTATTTCAGCTGCACTTCCCCCTGGACAGATCTGTTGGTTCTTTTAGCAGTCCATGGTACTTTCAGCATTCTTCACCAGAACCACAACTCAAAAGCATCAACTCTTCTTTGATCTTCCTTATTCACTGTCCAGCTCTCACATGCATATGAGGTGATTGAAAATATCATGGCTTGTGTCAGGTGCACCCTAGTCCTCAAGGAGACATCTTTGCTCCTCAGCATTTGAAAGAGTTCCTTCATGGCCGACCTGCCCAGTGCTACACGTCGTCTAATGTCCTGACTGCTGCTTCCATTGGCATCAATTGTAGAACCAAGCAATGTGAATTCTTTGACAATTTCAATCTTTTCTCCATTTATCATGATGCTACTTATTGGTCCAGTTGTGAGGATTTTTGTCTTCTTTATATTGAGATATAATCCATACTGCAGACTGTATTCTTCACTCTTCATCAGTAAGTGCCTCAAGTCATCCTCACTTTTAGCAAGCAAAGTTGTATCGTCAGTGTATTTCAGGTTGTTAATAATTCTTCTTCCAATAGTGATGCCATGTTTTTCTTCATATA
>NW_006922019.1:2176711-2227098 GCF_000298275.1 Orycteropus afer afer
CATGTTTTTCTTCATATAGTCCAGCTTCTCAGATTATTTGCTCAGCATATAGATTGAATAAGTATGGGGAAAGGATACAACCCTGATGTGCTCTCTTCTTGATTTTAAACCATGTAGTGTCGCCTTGTTCTGTTCGAACAACAGCCTCCTGGTCAAGGGACAGGTTCCTTATGAGTACAATCAAGTGTTCAGGAATTCCCATTCTTCTCAATGTTATCCATAATTTGTCATGATCCACACAATCAAATGCCTTTACATAGTCAATAAAACACAAGTAGACATCTTTCTGGTATTCTTTGTCCTGAGCCAACATCCATCTGACAGCAGCTATGATAGCCCTTGTCCCATGTCCTCTTCTGAATCCAGCTTGCACCTCTGGAAGTTCTCTGTCAATATACTGCTGCAACCGTTTTTGTATTATCTTCAGTAAGATCTTACTTGCATACGATATTAATGATATTGTTCAATAATTTCCACATTCTGTGGGATCACCTTTCTTTGGAATGGGTACAAATCTGGATCTCTTCTAGTCAGTTGGCCAGGTAGCTGTCTTCCAAATCTCTTGGCATAACTGAGTGAGTACTTCCAGTGGGGCATCCATCCATTTGTTGAAATATCTCAATGGGTATTCTGTCAATTCCTGAAGCCTTGTTCTTCACCAATCCCTTCATTGCAGCTTCGACTTCCTCTTTCAATACCATTGGTTCTAGATCATATGCCACCTCCTGAATGGATGAAGACCTACCAGTTCTTTTTGGTACAGTGACTCTGTGTATTCCTTATATCTTCTTTTTATGTTTCCTGCATCATTCAATATTTTGCCCATGAAATCTTTCAATATTGCAACTCGAGGCTTAAATTTTTTTCTTCAACTCTTTCAGCTTGAGAAATGCTGAATGTGTTCTTCCCTTTTGGTTTTTTAACTCCAGGTCTTTGCACATTTCATTGTAGTAATTGGCTTTGTCTTCTTGAGCTGTTCTTTGAAATCTTCAGTTCAGCTCTTTTATATTGCCATTTCTTCCATTTGCTTTAGCTGCTCTCCACTGAAGGGCAGGTTTCAGAGTCTCTTCTGTCATCCATTTTGGTCTTCTCTTCTTTTCTCATCTTTTTAGTGACCTCTTGCTTTCTTCATGGATGATGTTCTTGATGTCATCCCACAATTCTTGTGGTTTTCGGTCATTGGTGTGCAATGCATCAAATCTGTTCTTTAGATGGTCTCTAAATCCAGGAGGGATACATTCAAGATCATATTTTGTCTCTCATGGACTTGTTTTAATTATCTTTAATTTCAAGGTGAACTTGCCTATGAGTGGTTGATGGTCTGTTCCACAATCAGCTCCTGGCCTGGTTTTGGCTGAAGATATTGAGCTTTTCCACTGCCTTTTGCCACAGATGTAGTCAATCTGATTCTTGTGTGTTCCATCTGGTGATGTCCTCATGTACAGCCACCATTTGTGTGGTTGAAAAAAGGTATTTGCAATGAACAAGTCATTGGTCTTGCAAAATTCTATCACGTGAGTTCCAGCATTATTTCTGTCACCAAGGCCAAATTTTCCAACTACCGGTGATTTTTCTTTGTTTCAACTTTTGCATTCCAATCACTAGTGATAATTAATACATCCTGATTGTATGTTTGGTCAATTTCAGACCGCAAAAGTTAATAAAAATCTTCAATTTCCTCATCTTTGGCTTTCGTGGTTGGTGCATAAATTTGAATAACAGTTGTATTAACAGGTCTTCCTAGTAGGCATATGGATATTATCCTATCACTGACAGCATTGTACTTCAGGACAGCTCTTGAAACATCCTTTGTGATGATGAATGCCATGCTATTCCTCCTCAAACTGTCATTTCCGGCATAGTAGATTACATATATGTTTGTCTCATTCAAAATGGCCCAAACCAGTCCATTTCAGCTCACTAGTGCCTAGGATATCAATCTTTATGCATTCCATTTCATTTTTGACCACTTCCAATTTTTCTAGATTCATACTTCATACATTCCATGTTCTGATTATTAATGGATATTTGTAGCTGTTTCTTCTCAATTTGAATGGTGCCATATCAGCAAATGGAGGTCTTGAAAGCTTTACCTTATGCATATGAGTAAGGTTGGTTTTGCTCTGATGATGCAGCTCTTTCCCAGTTCCATTTTGAGAGCCTTCTAACCTAAGTGACTCATCCTCTTCCTTTGTATTGGACAGTGTTTCTGGACTATTCATAAAGTTGTGCAGTAATGTATCAGACAGTGTTTCCCTCCTATTCATAAGGTTTTCCCTGGCCAATTCTTTGAGAAGTGAATGGCCTCTTCCTTCTTCCTAGTCTGTCTCCCCACTGGGTTTGAAATATCAGTGGCACAGCCTCAAGACTCACAGCAACACGTCACCATATTAGGATAAACCGACAGACAAGTTTGTTTCCCTTAGCTATTGGAAACCTCTCCAGCCTCCCCTTACCTGGATCCCTGAGGCTGACTCCTTGCTCTCCCCTGGTCCCCCTGACCTTATACTCTCCTTTCTCCCACTTTCCCACCATGCCGCTTGAGGGGCATGGTCTGGGTTCCCTCTTCTCACCTGAATCACTGTGGCTGACTCCTTGCTCTGTCCCGGTCCCCCTTGCCTTTTATGTCTTTTTCCTGCTTTCCCACCTTGCTGCTTTGGGGCATGACCTGGGTTCCCTCCCTTCTCCTGGATCCTTGCGGCTGACTCCTCACTCTGTCCCAGTCACCCTGGCCTTTTTCCTCTCCTTTCTCCTGGTTTCCCACCTTGCCACTTGTGGGGCATGGTCTGTGTTCCCTCTCCTCACCTGAATCCCTGCGGCTGACTCCCCAGTCTGTGTGGGTCCCCCTGGCCCTTTACTCTCCTTTCTCCTGCTTTCCTGCCTTGCTGCTTTACTACAAAAATAGTAAACCAAAAATAATACTGCGTCCCTGGAGGGGTTGCAGAGATTACTGCCACCATCAAAGACTTGAAGGATGCGGGGGTGGTGATTCCCACCACATCCTCATTTAATTCACCTATTTAGCCTGTGCAAAAAACAGACAGATCTTAGAGAATGACAGTAGATAATCGTAAACTTAATCAGGTGGTGAATCCAATTGCAGCTGCTGTTCCTGATGTGGTTTCATTGCTTGAGGAAATTAGTACATCTCCTGGTACTTGGCATGCAGGTATTGATCTGGCCAATGCCTTTTTCTCGATACCAATTTCAAAGGGCCATCAGAAGTAGTTTGCCTTCAGTTGGCAAACTACTTTCACAGTGATTCCTCAGAAGAATATCAGCTCCCCGGCACTATGTCATAATTCAGTCCGTAGGGATCTTGATTGACTTTCCCTTCCATAAGACATCACGTTGGTCCATTATATTGATGACATTATGCCGATTGGACCTAGTAAGGAAGAAGTATCGATGACTCTAGGCTTATTGGTGAGACATTTGCATGCTAGAGGGTGGGAAATTAACCCAACAAAAATTCAAGCACCTTCCACTTCAGTGAAATTTCTAAGGGTCCAATGGTATGGGGGCATGTCAAGACAGTCCTACTAAAGCGAAGGATAAGTTATTGTATCTGGCTTCCACCACAACTAAAAAGGAGGCAGAATGTCTGGTGGGCCCCTTTGCATTATAGAGGTAACATATCCCTCATTTGGGTGTGTTGCTTTGGCCTATTTATCAAGTGACTCAAGAAAGCTGCTAGTTTTGAGTGGGGCCCAGAACAACAGAAGGCCCTGCAACAGGTTCAGGCTTCCGTGCAGGCTCCTCTGCCACTTGGGCCATATGATGCGGCTGATCCAATGGTGCTTGAAGTGTCTGTAGTAGATAGAGATGCCGCTTGGGGTCTTTGGCAGGTCCCTATTAGTGAATCGCAATGCAGACCCCTGGGATTTTGGAGCAAGGCCCTGCCATCCTCTGCAGATGACTACTTTCCTTTTGAGAAACAGCTTTTGGCTTGTTACTGGGCTTTAGTAAAAACTGAATGCCTAACCGTGGGCCACCAAGTGACCATGAGGACTGAGCTGCCCATCACGAACTGGGTGTTGTCTGACCCACAGAGTCATAAAGTTGGACGTGCACAGCAGCACTCCATCATTAAATGGAAGTGATATATCAGAGATTGGGTTCAAGCAGGACCTGACAGCACAAGTAAGTTGCATGAGGAAGTGGCACAATTGCCTATGGTCTCCACTCCAGTCACATTTCCTTCCCTCTCCCAGTCTGCACCTATGGCCTCATGGGGAGTTCCTTATGATCAGCTGACTGAGGAAGAGAAAACTTGTGCTTGGTTTACAGATGGTTCTGCATGATATCCAGGCACCACTCGAAAGTGGACAGCAGCAGAACTGCAGCCTCTTTCTGGGACTTCCTTAAAGGACAGTGGTGAAGGGAAATCCTCTCAATGGGCAGAACTTCGAGCCATGCATATGGCTGTTCACTTTGCATGGAACAAGAAATTGGCCAGATGTGTGATTGTATACGGATTCATGCGGTGTGGCCAATGGCTTGGCTGGATGGTGTGGAACTGGAAAGAAGCATGTTTGGAAAATTGGTGACAAGGATGTATGGGGAAGAGGTATGTGGATAGATCTCTCTGAATGGGCCAAAGGAGTAAAGATATTTGTGTCTCATGTGAATGCTCACCAGAAGGTGACCTCGGCAGAGGAGGACTTTAACAATCAGGTGTATAGGATGACACATTCAGGGGAAACCAACTATCCTTTTCCTCCAACTACTCCTATCATTTCTCAATGGCTCATGAACCAAGTGGCCATGGTGGCATGGATGGAGGTTATGCATGGGCTCAGCAACATGGACTCCCACTTACCAAGACTGATTTGGCTACTGCCACTGCCGAGTGCCCAATCTTCCAGCAGCAGAGACCAACACTGTAAATATGGAACCATTTGTCAGAGTGATCACCCAGCAACATGGTGGCAGGTTGGTTACATTGGAAAGGACAGCATTTTGTTCTTACTGGAATAGACACTTACTCTGGATATGGATTCGCCTTCCCTGCACACAATACTTCTGCCAAAACTATCATCTGTGGACTTACAGAATGCCTTATTCCCCATGATGGTATCCCACACAGCATTGCTTCAGATCAAGGGACTCACTTCACAGCAAATGAAGTGTGGCAATGGCCTATGTGCATGGAATTCACTGCTTCTGGAATTCCCCATCATCCTGAAGCAGCTGATTTGATAGAACGATGGAATGGCCTACTGAAAACACAATTATGGCACCAGCTAGGTGGCAATACCTTGAAGGGTTGGGGCAATGTTCTCCAGCAGGCTGTATATGCTCTAAATCAGTATCCAATATATGGTGCTCTTTCTCCAAAAGCAAGGATTTATAGGCCCAGGAACTAAGGGGTGGAAACGGGAGTGGTACCATTTGCTATTACCCCTAGTGATCCCTCAAAAAAATTTTGCTTCCTGTCCCTGCTACCCTATGCTCTGCAGGTCTGGAGATCTTAGTCCCAAAGGGAGGAACACAATACTGATTGCATTGGACAAGAAGTTAAGAATGTCACCCGACCATTTTGGCTTCCTCATGCCTCTGGATCAACAGACAAAGAAGGGCATTACTGTACTGTCTGGTGTGATAGATCCTGATTACCAAGGGGAAATTGGATTGACATTACATAATGGAGGAAAAGAAGAATATGTCTGGAATACATGAGATTCTTTAGGATGTCTCTTAGTACTACCATGCCCTGTGATTAAGTCAATGGAAAATTATAGCAACCCAATTCTGATATGACTACTATTGGCCCAGACCCTTCAGGAATGAAAGTTTGAGTCACCCCACCAGGCAAAGAACCACGACCAGCTGAGGTGCTTGCTGAGGGCAAGGGAAATACAGAATTGGGTGGTGGAAGAAGGTAGTTCTGAATATCAGCTATGACCACATGACCAGTTGCAGAAATGAGGGCTGTGATTGTTATATTTGTTCGTTGTATATGTGCATCAAATATTTTTGTTTCCTTTTGTTATGAACTGTGAGATGTAAATAAGGTTAATGTGTGTTGGTTGTATGCGTGTTAGCATATCATGTTAGGTGCAAATATGACTTATAATTGTCTGTATTTAGAGATTATGTGTGGTTAAGAAGATGTGTACAACTGCCAAATTGACAAGTTGTGGACTGTGATAATTGGAGCTGTGTGTCAACTTGGCTGGTTGTGATGTTGGTTATTCCCATGATGGGATCAGATGTATATGTTTTGAGTAGCCAATCCATTGAAAGAGAGTTTCCCTAGGGATATAGCCTGCTTCCAATATATTTATGGACATCCTAGGAAAGAGACATTCTTCTGTGGATTGGGAATCTGTTGTGCTGCCTACAACTGCCTGTGAGCGAACTATCCACCCTTTGGCCTGGAGATCTTGGATTAGTCATTCATTGGAGTCAACAGCCAGTATACTTCCTGACAACCTTGAGCTCATCAGCCCCTGCAGCTGTGTGAGTTGGGAAGAGCCTCCAGCTTGACGTTTGATCCAAGAGCTTGGGAGCCATTTTCCTAAGATAAATTTCTCTTTCTCTATATGTATATATAAGCTTTACTGGTTTTGCTTCTCTAGAGAACCCAGCCTAATACAGTATGTGTCAGGGTTGTATCTTTTAACCACACTTACTCAATTCTGTATACTGATAAAACAATCCAAGAAGCTGAACTATATGAAAAAGACCACAGCATCAGGATTGGAAGAAGGCTTGTTAACAAGCTGCAATATGCAGAGGACACAACCTTGCTTGCTGAAAGTGAAGATGACTTGAAATGCTTACTGATGAAGATCAAAGATTACAGCTTTCAGTATGGATTACATTTCAACATAAAGAAAACAAAAATCCTCAAAACTGGACCAATAAGGAACACCATGATAAATGGAGAAAAGATTGAACTTGTCAAGGATTTCACTTTACATGGATCCATAATTAATGGCCATGGAAGCAGCAGTCAAGAAATCAAGCTATGTATGTGAATCTGCTGCAAAAGATCTGTTTAAAGTGTTAAAGGGCAAAGATGTCATTTAGAAGTCTAAGGTATGGCTGACCCAAGCCATATTGTCTTTTCAATAGACTCATATGCATGTGAAAGCTGGACAATGAATAAGGAAGCTTGCAGAAGAATTGTTGCATTTGAATTGTGGTGCTGGTGATCAATATTGAAGGTACCATGGTGTGCCAGAATGAGTGCCTAAGAGATTTGACTGTTAACCCGGAGGCTGGCAGTTCAAACCTACCAGCCATTCCTTGGAAGGAAGATTGGGCGATCTACCTCCGTAGTGATACTGCCTTGGAAACCCAAAGAGGGGTCGCCATGAGTCGCATCTGACTAGACGGCAGTGAGTTTGTTTTTTGGTTTTTCAGTCCTAGAAGAAGTATAGTTGGAATATGTCTCAGAGGGGAGAATGGCCAAATTTTATCTCTTGTACTTTGGTCATGTTATCAGGAAGGACCAGTCACTGAAGGATATCGTGCTTCCTAAAGTTGAAGGTAAGGAGCTCTGGTGGTGCAGTGGTTAAAGCATTTTTGCTGCTAATTAAAAGGTTAGTGGTTTAAAGTCACCAGCCACTCCATGGGAGAAAGATGAAGCAGTCTGTTTCCATAAAGATTTACAGCTGTGGAAATCCTATGAGGGTCGCTATGAGTCAGAATTGACTTGATGGAGGGGGTTAAAGTAGAAGGTCAGAGAAAAAGGGAAAAACCCTCATCAAGATGGACTGACACAGTGGCTGCAACAATGGGCTCAAGCATAGCAAGGATTGTGAGGATGGTGCAGGACCAGGCAATGTTCTGTTGTATGCAGGGTCGCTGTGAGGTGAAACTGCCAACAATAACAACATATTAATGAAGAATACATTTTTGAATATAGATTTTATTTTTGAGTGTATTTCTACTATGCCCTTCAGTCTTCTCTTGTTGTTCCCACTTGCCTCTTCTCCTTTCTTGTGTCTATTTCCATCACTCAGTCTTCCCCTTTTCCTTCCCCTCAGGGTTTCCCTCTTTCTCCCCTCTATGTCTTCATCTCTCTGTGTCTTGTTACTATTATTAGCTGCCATTGAATCAGCCCCTGTTCTGGCTACCTAGTACTGCTCTGACAAAAATATACCACAAATGGGATGGTCTTAACAAACCGGAGTTGATTCTCTCGCACTTTGGAAGCTTTAAGTCCAAGTTTAAAGTGTTAGGCTCTAGGGGCTGTGTGAAAGCCCCTCAACCTTGGGCTTCAGCTTTGCCTCTTGCTCCTGGCCCACTGAAACTAGAAACATCACTTCACTCAGACAGCTACTGGCTACTGAGGCTAACAAGCCCAACCAAGGTCGACAAATAAAAAGGCACATTCCCGATGTTACCAAACCACCTGGCAGGCCATTAATTCAAGTCCATTGTAAGTCCCAAGGTCAGTAGCACATGGCAGGCTGCTGAACAATGACATGGCTACATGCAGGGTCCAAGTGTGCCATAAACTAGAGACCATTCCCAAAGCTGCTGCTTATATATGGGAAGCAGACCATATACCCAAAGCAGCTACTCAGCTGCTTGTGGTAGATCCTACCTTGGAGTTGATTGCCAGTCTCATTATGGGGAATAACTACCACCAGCTGCCCAGACACTCAACCAGGCCCAGCCAAGTTGACACAAAAGCATAACCCCCACAGCCCTTGACTCATGGTGACCCCAAGCACAATGGAATGAAATGCTACTCAGTTCTGTGCCATTCCCTTGGTCTGTTGTAGATCACACCATTGTGACCCATAGGCTGACTTCCAGAAGTAGAGCACCAGGGCTTTCTTTCTAGTCTGTTTTATTCTGGAAGCTCTGCTGAAACCTGTTCAGCATTGTAGAAACATGCAAACTTCCAATGCAGACAGTATCTAACCTGAGTCTCCTACATGGAAGGTGAGAATCCCCACTGCCTCCTTCTCTATTTCTTAATCTTCCCCACCTGCCCCATATTTTCTCCCTGCTGCTCTGCCCTTCAGTATCCTCTTCTTTCTGCACATCTAGTTCCTCTTCTCTCCTCTTCTTTGGTATCACCCATCTCTTACCCTTAGACCTCTCCTGACCCTCTGTCTCCTCCTCTCCATACACCTCAAAACTCACTGCCATTGAGTTGGATTTGACTCACAGCAACCCCTCTTTGGGTTTCTGAGGCAGTATCACTATGGAAGTAGATTGCCCAATCTTCCTTGTGAGGAGTGGCTGGTGGGTTTGAACCACCAGCCTTCTGGTTAGCAGTCAAGTGCCTTAGGCACTACACCACCGAGCTCCTATACACCTCCTAGTCTTCTCTTATTTTTGGCCCTCATTCTTGCTCTTTCTCATTCTCTCTATCTCAGTTTCATGCTCTCTACTGCTAAGTCTCCCTATAGTAGCAGTGAGCTGAGGGCATAGACAAATAGAACATTCTTTAATAAGCTGCCATAAAGAAAAGGGAAAACCAGTTACTATAACCTCACAACAATTTCAGAAAGTAGTTTTCAAAAACTTTATCCAGTATGAATTGTAAAACTTGCAAAAGTTTCAAAAGAAGCAAAACAACCACAAATCCACTGCCATTGAGGCAATTCTGACTGATAGCACCCCTGTAGGGCAGAGTAGAACTGCCCCCTAGGGTTTCTGAGGGTGTAAATCTTTATGGAGGCAGACTGCCTCATCTTTTCCCCACAGAGCAGCTGGTTGGTTCAAATTGCCAACGTTTTGGTTAGCAGCCAAATGTTTTAAACACTGCGCCACCAAAGATCCTCAAAAGAAGCCAATTTTTGGTAAATCAACAAACTTGGTAAAGTTGACAAATTATCATTCTGAGAATTGGCTTTAAGCTAATCAGTCTTAAGTCTTTAAAAAGAAACTTGAAGGAGCTTCTGAGTCTGTGAGGTTTCTTAGTCACAGTTACGGTCCCTATGGCAGCCTTCTCTTAAAAAAGGCTTGTTTTACTATTTATAGCAGAAAGCCTGGCTTCAGCTGGATTTCATGCAAGTTGCCGATCCTCGATTCTTTCCTAACGTGCTGGGCTGAGTTACCTTGGCACCACGGTCCACTGCTTTTCATAAATTCAAAACTAACTCAACCACACAGGCAGGAGTAGGAAGAGTGGTTGATATAGTGGAAAGGGAGCAGATTCCAGAGTTAGGTCTTAGAGTGATTCCTTAACCCTCTGTGCTTTAGTTTGTAAAAACAAGGAAATCCCCTTCATGAGGTTGTTGTGAAGGTTAAACTAGGTAACATGGGGTAAGGCACAAACCCTGCCACATAGTGTATCCTTAGTATGATTTTTTTAAAAAAAGTTGTGTGTGTGCTACACTGTGGCAGACACATAAACACTTAAAATAACACATGGACCCTATTCATTAAACTCTCACCATTTATACTTATTAATTATTTCTTTAAGTTCTTGTCTGACTCAAATCCAGGTCTTTTTGACCCCAGAGTCAGAGCTCATAATCACTTTTCTCTACTAATTTCCTCAATTATGTTCATCAATATAAGTAATAGGCACTTAGCAATTTCTCTGTGTGGAGAGATCTTGATTCTTTTTAAATGTTCTTGGGTCCTAAAGGATTCTGAGACAAAACACTCTAGGCAATTGTTTCTGACCCGGAAACAGACCATTTGCAGCTTCTAAAACCAAGAAAAACATCTCGCACTTTTGAGCAAGAAGAACTTTTGGGGATGCAAAACAGAATGAGAATGAAACCATATATGTCTCTCTCTCTCTCTCTCTCTCTCTCTCTCTCTCTGTGTGTATAGTCCTTTTCCAAAGACATTTACAAATGTGACTAGCAATTTAAGAGAAATTCTATATCCAATCTTGTAACAGTTGACAATATATTTGAATATATCTTCTCAGTCCATGAGACTCCAACAGGTAGAAATAAATAAATCACTTAACATTATAGCTTCAAACATCATATTTAGTTAGGTAAAAATACCTCATTTTAATAGATCACGCAAACGGGAACACAGGATACAAAATACCAGCTTGTACAGGCGCTCCCATTTGCTACACATATTACAATTTAAAATATAAAGCACAACCAGAGTACAACATAAACAACAAGTAAAATGTACTTTCTCATGCTTTTCTTAGCTTTTACTTCATAAGTATGAGTATAAAAGAACATGGCAACATTTTTACAAATGCAGCAGAACTCACATAAAAAGTAGTCATTGTCTGTGGGCACAGACTTACTCTATGTCAGGTATTCTTCCTCCTAATTTTCTTTTTTTGAGAATTGCCACTATTCTCAGGAATATTTGTGTGTGTATGTGTGTATTTAGGAGGGCAAATCTTTGCCTTTTGAAGAAAATGTGGTACCCAAAGGGTTATGCTTCTTTGCATAAGTAGCTGTGTGCTCTCAGGCAACTTATTTGACCTTGCTGTACCTTAGTTTTCGGAAGGAAGATTGGCCAATCTACTTCCATAGTGATACTGCCTCGGAAACCCAAGGAGGGGTCTCTATGAATCAGATCCCACTCAACAGTTGTGAGTTTGGTATTTTGGTTTGGTACCTTAATCAAACCTTGTTTGAATCCCATAACCACACCCTTCTGTTATGGTGTGCTTTGGAGCTTAAAAAGATAAACGTTGTTGTTGTTATGTGCCGTCGAGTCATACCTGACTCATAGCGACCCCTCCTTGGGTTTCCGAGGCAGTATCACTACAGAAGTAGGATTGCCCAAACTTCCTTCCGAGGAGTGGCTGGTGGGTTTGAACCGCCAGCCGTTTGGTTAGCAGGCAAGTGTCTTAGCCACTATGCTACCAGAGCTCCCAAAAAAGATAAACATGGTACCAGTTAAACCAGTTGCCATTGAGTTGACTAAAACTCATGGCAACCTCATGTATGTCAGAATAGAATTGCACTCCATAGGATTTTCAATGGCTGTTTTTTTGGAAGTATATCACCAGGCCTTCCTTCCAACGCACCTCGGGGTGGACTCAAACTACCAAACTTTGCTCGATAGCAAATGTATGAACCATTTGCACTATCTTATGTAGCCCTCAAGAAATAAGGCTTTCTTTCCTCTATTCCCTTTTTTTTAAAGTTTTGATTATAAAACCATTTTCTCTTTCTTTTTTGTTTTCTCTTTCTTTTGAGAGCAGCTTTTATCATTATATTTTTAAGAGCTAAAAGGAATTTGGAGTTGAAAATGAAGGATGTTCAAGCTGTATAATTTCCTACTCTAAGACATGCATGAGTGAGAAATACTAAGGCAGAATTTCCATGGTGGTTGAGACACTGGTTCTGGAGAAAGTTATAAAAGAGGCTCAGAAGAGAGAGGTTCTGAGATATGGCAGCTACAGATGGAAAGCTCTTCTACTCCTCAAGATGACTCTTTAAAGGGAACAGCATCTATCTGCATGTGTAAGTCTCTGCACAATCATCCAGCTCCATTCCAGGAAAGTGCAGGAGTTCTGGCTAATACTCCATTGAAATGCCACCAACATGTCCATTTAGTCACTAATTAATTCCAAGTAGTCTGAAGGTCCCACATTTCCCGAGGAGCAGGAAAGTCCTGTCCAAGTCTGATTCTCTTGGAAATACTCTGCTTTCTACTCAGAGTATAATCTCTCTGCTGTCTACCACCATGTGCTGTTTTTCCAATGAGGCATAAGTACTTTCCAAATGACCTAGCCTTTAGGGCTGTTGTTTTGACTCCAGAAAGCCCAGGTGCTTGGCAACACACAGGCCTTCATTACTCATTGCCTTCTAGGACACCATCAGCATCATTTTCTTGGAAACCCTCAGAACTTCCTTTAGGAGCGAATGTGCAGAATTTTCTTGAATGTCTTCTTGAAGTTCTCATTGCACAAAGGATAGATGAGGGGGTTCAGTGTGGAGTTGATATAGCCCAGCCAGATGGTGAACATGTGTACTTGCTCATTGAAGCAGCTCTTGCAGAAGGCAATGACCATGAAGTAGATGAAGTAGGGAATCCAGCAAAGGATGAAGGCTGCCATGATAAAACCCAATTGTCTGGCTGCCTTCCATTCACGATTCGCTTGCAACGAAAACATATACTGTCTTGAATGTGAGCGAAGTCTCTTCCATGTGAGTTTGATATAATCCAAGCCTGTGCTAGACCCACTTCTCAATTTGCCTTTCCCTGATGCTGGCTCAGTGGGGGTGTCTGAGTCCGTTCGGGAGAAGGACTGGCTGTCACCTAAGGTCTGGTTCTCTGATGTCTTGGTGGTCTCACATATGTTCAGGCTGTGCTCATCTATCTCAAGCTGGCTCTGGTTGATAGCTAAAAAACTATTGCTACTATCCTCCACTGCAGTCTGTGTCTGGACCATGTTAAGTGGGAAACAGTGGAGTTTGGCCACTTCTCCATCCTCCTCTTGGCTGAAGATAACTGGTGATTTCATCTCCTCTGGGTCTTGGGATGGTGACTTCAAGACAGGTCCACTACTGGCATCTTTTGGTTTCCTTTGCAGAACTCCCCAGGAAGAATCCTTTCCCAGTTTCTTGGCACCTAACTTGGTATTCTCTGGCCTCACCTTAATTTCTGAGAAAGAGGGGAGGAATCCGTTGGTGAGCTCCCGGTGCTGACAATGTTGCCGCACAGCCTTATAGATCCTGGCATAGAACCAGAGCATAAGCAAAGTAGGCAGGTAGAAGTTGATGATGGCAGTCATGATCTTGAACCATGTGACGTCATAGAAGTCTGTCTCACACTTGTCCTTCTGGAAGTTTGAGATTCCTGGCATAAAGTGATGCCAGCCTAGAATGGGGATAATCCACATGAAGGAGAGAAACCAGGCGCCCATGATGGTAGCTGATGCTCGGGTCTTGGTACGATATCTCAAGTACCTGAGAGGCTGCTGGACAGAGCGGTAGCGGTCGATGCACAAGATAAAAACGCTGAAAATGGATGCTGTGCTAGCTACATAGTCCATGGACAGCCAAAAGAGGCAGAGAGGTCGGCCCAGGGACCACTTGCGCATGATGAGGTAGAGGATATTTATGGGCATGACGACAGCTCCCACGATCAGGTCTGCTACTGAGAGGCTGATGATGTACAGGTTCCCCACAGTGTGGAGCTTCCGCTCACTTCGAATGGCATACAGAACCAGCAGGTTGAGACCTACCGTGACCAAGGAGATGGTGCTCAGGACTAATACCAGGGGTATCAGCTGGTGGCTGGGTATAGCAGTCTTGTTCCCATGACACATCTTGTCTTCTAAGATGCAGGAGGAATTGGGAAGGGTCATCAGCACAAGAATAGCCTCCAGCTATGGCTCACTTCCTGGGAGGAAAGACAGAAGGACTCAAGTCAGGAATTTGATGATTAGCAGTAGCATTATTTATCAAACTGGGGTTGTATGCTATGGGGGGTTGTGCACTGCTGGTTACCTACCCAACAGCATGTCCCCTTTTTCCTTGTTCTTTCATTCACTCACTCACTCACTCAATGATATCTGAATTCCTGGAACTGTTCTAGGTGTTAGGGGAAAAAAAAAAAAGACAAAAATCTCTGTCTTCATGGGGCTTGTATTCTAGTGAGGGAACTGGGTAAAAGACATGGCAAATAATCTGTACAAGTCTGATTTTGCACATGTTCTGGGAAAGCAGGATGAGTCATGATCAGTCTAAGCTAAAAATGGCAATCGAGTTCCTCTTTGTCGGGGACTGATCTAGGAGTAGGAGTCCTGGTGGTATAGTGTTTAAGCACTTGACTACTAACTGCAAGGTTGGTGTTTTGAACCCTCCAGTTGCTCTGTGATAGATGTGACAGTCTGCTTCTGTAAAGATTACAGCTTAGGAAACCCTATGAGGAGTTAATCAACTCAACGACAATAGGTTTGGTTTGTTTGATTTGGTCTAGGATTGGGCATGAACCACAACTGTGGCCAATGAAATAGATGAGGAGTCTGATGATGCAGGTGGGGTTCTTGGAAAAGTCTTCCTCTCTGAAGAAAAGGATAATTTTCTACTTGCTTCCTTCTACCTGCTGAGCAGTGAGAAGTCTGATAGTTTGGGCTATAACAGTCATTTTGGAGCAATGAAGGAAATGCCAAGAAGATCACTGAGATACCAATCCAGAACCTCGTTACCACTGAGCTGCAGAACCAACCCTAGGATCTTTTAAACATCTTTTTTCTTAAGTCACTTGTTAGTGGAGTTTTACATGCAGCTAAAAGCATCCCTAACTGACATGAGGCAAGTTACAAGAGGATGTACCAGAGGTTCACAAAACATAAACTAAATCTAGCATATGTCCCTAGAACATTGGTTTTCAAATGGGAAGCAGGCTATGTTATTTGAAAAACATGTTTGTTATTTTATATTTGAAAAACAAATTTTTTTTTTTTTCCATAATGCAAACTATGGGAGCTCTGGTGGTGTAGTGCCTAAGGCACTTGACTGCTAACCAGAAGGCTGGTAGTTCAAACCCACCAGCCACTCCTTGGAAGAAACATTGGGCAATCTACTTCCGTAGTGACACTGCCTCGGAAACCTAAGGAGGGGTCACTATGGTCGAATCCAACTCAACAGCAGTAATTTTGGTTTGGTTAACACAAATGATATAAAATAATGTGTAAGGAAATCTTCTTAGCTAGTTAGGCTATACATAAAACAGGTTTTATCCTCTGCTAATTGGTGATCCTCAACTGGGGTGTGTAATGAGTTGAATGATGGCCCCCAAAATTATATGTGCCCAAATCTTAGTCTCCAAAACCTGTGTTTGAATCTTGTTTGGAAAAAGGGTCATGCAGACGTAATTAACTTAAGGATCATGAGATGAGATCATCCAGGTGGACCCTAATTCCAAAAACAAGTATCTTTATAAGAGAAAGACAGAGGGAGCTTTGAGACAGAAGAGGAGAAGACACAGTTGACTATGCAGCTATAGGAGAAGACAATGTGAAGAAAAGGGCAGAGACTGGAGTGATGGGGCCACAAGCCAAGGAAGCTGTTCTGCTTACCTAGTGCCACTCTGACAAGAATATACCACAAATGGGATGGCTTTAACAAACAGGAGTTTGTTCTTACAATTTGGAGCCTTTAAGTCCAAGTTCAAAGTGCCAAGCTCTAGGGGCTGGGTATAAGCTCCTGAACCTTGGGGTCCAGCTCTGCCTCCTGCTTCTGGCCCACTGGAGCTAGAGGTGTTTCTTCACTCAGACAGCTGCTGGCTGCTGAGGCTGAGAAGCCCCAAGGTTGATAAGTAGAAAGGCACAGTCCCGATGTTACCAAACCACATGGCAGGCCACTAACTTAAGTCCATTGTAAGTCCCAAGGTCAGCAGAGTATGGCAGGCTGCTGAATAATGACATGGCTACATGCAGGGTCCAAGCGTGCCAAAGGCTAGAGACCATTTCCAAAGCTGCTGCTTATATACAGGAAGCAGACCACATACCCAAAGGCAGCTACTCAGCTGCTTGTGGTAGATTCCACCATGGAGTTGATTGCCAGTCTCATCATGCGGAATAACTACCACCAGCTGCCCAGCCACTCAAACCAAGCCCAGCCAAGTTGACATGCAAACATAACTACCACAGAAGCCATCAACCATCAGAACTAAATGAGGCATGAAACAGAATCTCCTCTATAGCCTCTGTAGGGAGAGAAGCCCTGCTGGCATCTTGATTTCAGATTTCTGGCCTCCAGAACTGTAAGAGAATACATTTCTGTTGAAAGCCATCCAGTTTGTGGTAATCTGGACATAGGCTAAAGGAAACTGATACAGGGTAGAAGGCAGAAGTAAGTATTAAAACTCTGGCAGAAGTTGCTATATTTTTATATTCATCAAAAGATGATATGAGTTTAAAGAAACACTGACAGAGTGGTAAATTTCTCTTGTTAGTTTGTTGTTATATGCCATTGAGTAGGACCTGACTTGTAATGACCTCTCCTTGGGTTTCTGAGGTGGTATCACTATGGAAGTAGATTGCCCAACCTTCCTTCCAAGGAGTGGCTGGTGGGTTTGAACTGCCAGCCTTCTGGTTAGCAGTCAAGTGCCTTAGGCACTATGCTACCAGAGCTTGTTTAGCAAAAACTAATTATTTTTACATGAAGACAAAGCCAGATAAATTCTAGAGTGGAAGATAAAATTCACATAATTTTTTAAAGATAAAAATTAATACCCCAGACTTCTGGCAAGATGGCAGAATAGGCAGACAACCTATAAAGACCCTCTTCAACAAAGAAAAGAGAAACCAATTGAAACAGATACAGAAGATAATCCTGGAGGCTTGAGGTTTGAAAGGAGGGATACAGAAGTGGATTAAACAGCAACTAGTAGATTGCTAATCAGAAGACTGCTGGTTCAAACCCACCAGCCACTCCTCACAAGGAAGACTAGGCAATCAACTTCCATAGAGATATCACCTTGGAAACCCAAGGAGGGGTTGCTATAAGTTGAATCGACTTGACAGCAGTGTTTTTTTTTTTTTTTTTCTTTTTTTCTTTTTTTTTTTTTAGTACAAGAACCTGAATGAAAACAGTAAGGAGACAAACTGAACTGTGAACTGTGAGTTATCCTGACAGCACAGACAGCCTGAAGTACAAGAACCTGAATGAAAACAGTAAGGAGACAAACTGAACTGTGAACTGTGAGTTATCCTGACAGCACAGACAGCCTGAATATTTCCAAGTGGTGTTAGAACCTGAGAATTAACCTAAAAATTGGCCCTGCTTGCCAAGGGCTACATAGATGACTGCATGGCTAATGACTGAAAAGGGAAACAGCAAAGAAGGAGACAAACTGAGCTGTGGACTTTTAGCTGTCTGGAGGGTGCAGCCATTTTGAATGTTTAAAAGCAGTGGCCATTTTTATATTTAAAGTGACAGCGTTCTCATTCAGATCCCAGGGACCTCAGAATAGACTCCACTTGCCAAGGACAGCATGGACATATGGGAGGCTGATGACTGGAAAGGAGACAGGGGGGAATGCATAAGTGCTGCCAACTAGTGAATGGAGGAGCACAGTACCCTGCTCAGTCAGATAACATCCAAACAAAGAAAATGAAAATGACTCCAACATAAATCACCAATTAAATATAAACACAAACACATCACAATGTCTCGGAGACAAAAGACCATCACAGTCCAACCAAAGAAACAAGATAAAGCAGTAGAAACATGGAACCAGGACATAGGCCCAGAACACATCCCTGAGGAAGAAACAGCACTGGAACTCCCTTTTAAGGAATTCAAAAGAATTATATTTAGGTACTTTCAACAGATTGTCGGAATGAAGAATGGGCAATCTACTTCCGTAAAGATATGGCCTCAGAAACCCAAGGAGGGGCTGCTATGAGTTGATTCAACTCGATGGCAGTGAGTTTGGTTTTTGGATTCCAACAGATTGAAAGACATATTGAGGAAAACACTGACAAAATTGAGGAAAACACAGAGAAAACCCTAGAACAATTTTGGAAGAAAATACAAGAACAAAATGAAAAATTAGAAATGATACAAAATCTACAGATAGAAATCCAGAAAATTAATACTAAATTTTCAAAAATTGATAACAATTTGAATGGGCAAAGAAGAAGAATTGAATCAATGGAAGACAGAATTAAGTGAGACTGAAGACAAATACCTCAATACTTCTTTGGAAAGGGATCATTCAGACAAAAGATCAAAAACAAAAACAAAAAAAAAAAAAAGAAGAAGAAAGTCTAAGGTTCATCATGTGGGATACCATCAAAAGGAATAACCTATGTATAATTGGAATTCCAGAACAGGAAGAGAAAAAGGAAACCACTGAGAGAATTGTCTAAGATTTGTTGGAAGAGAATTTCCTTGATATGATGAAAGATGAGAATATATCCATTCAAGAAGTGCAACAAACCCCAAACAGGGCAGACCCCAAAAGAAACTCACCAAGACATATCATCAAACTCACCAAAACCAAGGACAAAGAAAGAATCCTGAAAGCAGCATGGGAAATACAAAGTTACCTATAAAGAGCAACCAATAAGACTACACTCTGATTTCTCAGCAAAAACCATGCAAGTCAGAAGGCAATAGGATGGTATATATAAAAACCTGAAAGAAAAAAAATTCCAATCAAGATTTATATATCCAGCAAAACCGTCCCTCAAATATGATGGTGAAATTAGGACATTTCCAGATAAGCAGAAATTAAAGGAATTTGTTAAAACCAGACCAACCTTACAAGAGAACCTTAAGGAAGTTCTTTGGACAGAGAACCAACAACAGCAAACAACAACTGACCATTAACACACATAATGACATAACCCAGAAACCAACCCACTTGTGGAAGTAGCCAAAGTAAATAAGCCTACAAAATTGTAAATAGGGAACCAGAGACATCAACTGGCAAATGAGGACAACTACAAACCAAAAAAATGGGGGAAAAAAACCCACCAAACTGTGTAGTTACAGAACTTCTAAATAGTGAGGAAGTCAAGACAATTGCTGTTCTAAATTTTGTAAGAAACAGGGTAACCACAATGAAAAATGATAAACCTTCACATCAAAATAAAAATGAGTACAAGCACAAATATTTAGCAAATACTAAAACAATAGCAATGAAGGAAGTGATAACATGATTCATAAACAAAAGGAACTCAGCACAGAAAATTATGTGGAACAAAGAAATCAGCAACACCATGAAAAAACATATAACAAAATGACAATGACAAATTCATACTTGTTGATAATTACACTAAATGTCAATGGATTAAATGCACCACTCAAGAGATAGAGAGTTGAAGAATGGATAAGAAAACATAATCCATCAATACACTGTCTATAAGAGACATACCTTAGAAAGAAAGACAAAAATAGATTAAAAATCAAAGATTGGAAAAAGATGTATCAAGCAAATGGCAACCATAAAAGAGCAAGAGTGGCAATAATAATTTCTGATAAAATTGACTTGAAGACAAAAACAACCATAAGAGACAAGGAAGGACATTATAAAATGATTAAAGGATCAATTGGACAAGAGGACACAATAATAAATATTTATGCACCCAATAGAAGAGCCCCAAAATATAGAAATCAGACTTTAACAGAATTGAAAAGACAAATAGATGACTCCACAGTCGCAGTGTTGTTGTTGTTATTGTTATATGTACCATCATGTTGGACCTGACTCATAATGACCCCTCCCTGGGTTTCCAAGGCAGTATCACTACGGAAGTAGATTGCCCAACCTTCCTATGAGGAGTGATTGGTGGGTTTGAACTGCCAGCCTTCTGGTTAGCAGTCAAGTGCCTTAGGCACTACACTACCAGAGCTCCCAGAAATATACTACTCACCCAAACTAACACAGACTGAGATGCAAAATTTGAATACTCATAACAAAAGAAGGAATTGAACAGGTAATAAAAAATTACCATAAAAAAAGCCCTGACTCAGATAATTTCACTGGAGAATTCTACTGAACCTTCAGAAAAGAGCTGACACCAATCCTACTCAAGCTATTCCAGAAAGGATGGAATCCTTCCAAATTCATTTTATGAAGCAAACATAACCTTGATACCAAAATGAGGCAAAGACATTACTAAAAAGGAAAACTACAGATCAATATCCCTCATGAATATAGATGCAAAAATGTTCAACAAAACCCTAGCCAATAGGCTCCAATAACATATTAAAAAAAAATAAAATCATTACGACCATGTGGGGTTCATATCA
The DNA here is from genome assembly GCF_000298275.1 of Orycteropus afer afer. Lineage (NCBI taxonomy): Eukaryota > Metazoa > Chordata > Mammalia > Tubulidentata > Orycteropodidae > Orycteropus > Orycteropus afer. The sequence goes on from NW_006922019.1 coordinate 2,197,339, forward strand.
GGTATGGAAGGATGGTTCAACATTAGAAAAACAATCAGTGTCATCCATCACATAAATAAAACAAAGGGAAAAAAACTACATTATCATATCAATTGATGCAGGGAAGGCATTTAATAAAATCCAACACCCATTCCTGATTTAAAAAAAAAAAAAAAACCTCTCAGCGAAATAGGAATAGAAAGGACACAACTCAGCATAATAAGGGGCATATAGGCAAACCAACAGCCAACATTATTTTCAATGGAGAGAGACTGAAACCATTCCCCTTGTGAACAGGAACCAGACAAGGATGCCCTCTATCACCACTTCCATTCAACATTGTATTGGAAGTCCTAGCCAGGGGAACAAGGCAAGAAAAGGAAATCAAAGGCACCCAAATTGGTAAGGAAGAAGTAAAACTATCCCTATTTGCTAATAATATGATCCTATACCTAGAAAACCCAAGAGACTCACCCCCCCCCCAAAAAAAAGCTACTGGAACTAATTGAGAGAGTTAGCATAGTGATGGGATACAAGATCAACATACAAAAATCAGTTAGATTCCTCTACATCAGCAAAGAGTTTGCTGGAAAGGAAATAAAGAAATCAATTTGATAGCTAATTTACAATAGCTACCAAAAAAAAAAAAAAAAAAAAACTTGGGAATAAATCTCAGTAGGGACACAAAAGACTTGTATAAAGAAAACTACAAAACACTACTTGAAGAAACCGCAAGAGATCTACATAAATGGAAGAACATACCATGTTTGTGGATAGAAAGATTGAACATTGTGAAAATGTCAACACCACCCAAAGCAATCTATATATTCAATGCAATCCCAATTCAGATCCCATCAACATTCTTTAAGGATATGGAAAAAACAATCACTAATTTTATATGGAAAGGAAAGAGACCTTGGATAATAAGCAAAGTACTATTGGAGAAGAACAAAGTACGAGGTGTCACACTCCTGGATCTCAAAATCTACTACATAGCCAAGTAGTCAAAACTGCCTGGTATTGGTACAAAGACAGGCATATGATAGACTAGTGGAACAGAATAGAGAACCCAGAAATAGATCCATTGACTATGGTCAGCTGATTTTTCACAAAGGGCTAAAATCCATTAAATTGGGAAGAGATGGTCTCTTTAACAAATGGTGCTGGCAAAACTGGAAATCCATTTGCAGCAAAATGAAACAAGATCTGTACCTTACACGATACACATAAACTAACTCTAGATGGATCAAAGACTTAAAACTATAAAGTTCCTCAAGGAAAAAATAGGGGTGAATTTAGGGTCCCTAATTTATGGCATAGACTATCAAGCATCACTCAAAATGCACAAACAGCAGAAGATAAACTAGATGAATGGGACCTTCTAAAAATTAAATTTTTATGTGCTTCAAAAGACTCCTCCAAAAGAGTGAAAAAAGAAACTACACATTGGGAAAAAATATTCGGCAATGACATACCTAACAAGGGACTTATCTCTAAAATTCATAGAAAACTCCAATACATCAACAACAAAAAGACAAGCAGTCCAATTAAAAAATGGGCAAAAGACATGAATAGACACTTCATGAAAGAGGATATTCAGGCAGCCAAAAAACACATGAAGAAATGTTCATGATCATTAGCCATTAGAGAGATGCAAATCAGAACAACATGATACCCAGCACTAATAGCAAAGTTCAACAAGACAGAAAGTAACAAATGCTGATGAGGATGTGGAGAGATTGGGACTTTCATACAATGCTGGTGGGACTGTAAAATGATGCTACCATTGTGGAAAGCTGTATGGCTATTCCTTAAAAAGTTGGAATTAGAAATACCATTTGACCCAGCAATCTCATTACTAGGTGCTCATCAACAGAGGAATGGATAACCAAACTATGGTATATACACACAATGGAATACTGTGCAACACTAAAGAATAATGTAGAATCTGCAAAACACTGCATAACGTGGATGAACTTGGAGGACATTATGCTGAATGAAACAAGTCAATCACAGGAGAAACATTGTATTAGTCCATTATTGTAAAAAGTTAAGAAAAGGCTTATATATGGAAGGAAATTTTCTTTGTTGGTTACCAGGGGTGGGAAGGGAGAGAAGGAAACAATGCAAAAATAAAAAAAGAGAAAAAAATTAATACCCTAAGGCATTTGGTCCTTATGAAATGAGCCCTTGAGGTTAGTGAGCTGGAAAAGCACCATTTGGATAGCACTTGTTTTACCCCAGCACTGCCACTAATTTTTGAGTGACCTCCTGGCTTCTGTCTTCTCACGTGTTAAATGTGTAAGGATGGTTAGATGAGCTTTAAGACCTTTTCCAGGTCTCGTGTTAGAGCCTTGCTCTAGATATTTAGATATTTTCCTCTAGCTCTAATTTGCTGTACTCAGATGCTTCTGACTCCTCTGGTCTGCACTTTCTCTAATATATCAATAGCATGGTTTTCTCTTCCTGCTCCTTCAATGTTCACAAGACTAAAAGTCCTGCCCACTGTTCCTGTCTTCTCCACTCTGCCTGAGGGACCTTATCCATGTACTCATCCCCATCCCAACCATCATCCTATAAAGATAACTTCCAAATGTGGATCTTCAGCCTGTATCTTTCTCCATTCCTACATCTAACCCAATACCTTGTAGCTTCACCTTCAGCCCTCACCATGTCTAAACCCTTTGGGATTGTTCATAGTTACCTAATGAAGGAAGAAAGTAAGCTAGGTGAGATGGTTAATTTTATGTGTCAATTTGGTTCAGCAGTGGTTCCCAGTGGCTCTGCCAAACCCCAGACCACTTGCTGTTACACAGTGTAATCTAATGCAATCACCTGCCATAATATGCTCTAATGTAATCAGTCACTTAGTTGAAAGGGAGTTCCTTAGGATGTGGCATGCCTTTAGACTGTAAAGAAATGTTTTGGCAGACCTTGTGCTCTCTCAACTTTGCACTTTTCTGTCACCTGATTTTGGGATGCAAATCTGAAAGAGGCTTCCAGTCTGCTGCCTGATCGACAGATTTTGGACTTGCCAGCAACTACAACTATATGAGCCAATCTCATAACATAAATCAATCTCTCTCTCTTTCCTTCTCTATGTGTATATACATGTGTGTGTGTGTGTGTGTGTATCTCACTGGTTCTGTTTCTCTGGAGAACCCTGACACTAGGTAAGTATCAGCTCAGGGATTTGTTATTGTTGGGAGGTGGCGGGAAGCACTTCCCTTACACCTCACATCGCTGATCATTCACAAGGTAGCTCTAGCCCCTTACTCCAGAAGTCCCTTTTCTCTTTTTCCTTATTGCCCACCTCACAGAGAAGAATCAATCTTTTTTTTTTAATGGAAAAATAGTATTTTTTCCCACAAATATACTATTTATCATACAATAACTATTTGATACAAAAGGATTTTTATATAACAATTTCTGTATTGTTCCTTTTCTAGTAAAAATGAGAAATTGTTATGATTGACTTAAGATCCCTGACCTAAAAATTAGTGTATCATATTCCGTTTTTAGGAGTGAAGTCTACTGATGTTTGCAACTTATGTTAAAATACATCATAGAATATGTTGGCTGATGGCAGGTTAGAAGAATGGATAAATGATTACTAGATACATGATAAAGCAAAAGGGAAAATATTAATTTCTAATCTAGGTGGTGAGTATGTAGTGTTCACTGTACAATGCTTCCAACTTTTCTGTTTAACTGCTCCTTTCATAACAAAACGTTGGGGAAATTAATGTAGGACACATTTATCTTCATCACCTATCACACTTTGCTCAATGCTTTACCACGTTTTCTCTTATATAGCTTGGGTGTGTTATTTTTTCTTATGTTGTTGTTGTTGTTGTTATATGCCATCGAGTCGGCCCCGACTCATAGCGACCCCTCCTTGGGTTTCCGAGGCAGTATCACTACAGAAGTAGGATTGCCCAACCTTCCTTCCGAGGAGTGGCTGGTGGGTTTGAATCGCCAGCCTTCTGGTTAGCAGTCAAGTGCCTTAGGCACTATGCTACCAGAGCTCCTTATTTTTCTTATAGATAGATGCAAAAGATCAACCAACATTTGTTAAATAATTTGAATACATGAGCTGTGGGCACAATGAAATTATTCTTTCAACGTATATTTACTATTGACAGGTGTTTCTCAGCTCAGTAATCTGTTGTAGGAGCAGGAAAATCCACTTTTGTCCTTAGAATCCAAAGAATTCAGAAGAAAAATTCCTAGAAGAGCAACTTCAGCCTGCAAACTGCACACACTGAGGCTCGCCTCGCCTCAGTCGCCTCAGGAGTTTCAAGGAAGAAGGAAAGAGCCTCAGGGAACTGTGTGACCCAGATGCCAAACCTAGGGGGGAAAAATATCTACCCAGGGAGGGCAGCATGAGGGCAAGGGAGAGGCCATGTGGAAATGGATTTCTTTCTATAAAAAATAATAATAATAATAAAACAACAACCCACGGAGTGGATTCCAACTCATAGTGACCCCTATTGGATTTCCCAGGTGGTAAATCTTTACGGAAGTAGATTGCCCAGTGTTGCTTCCGCGGAGTGGCTGGTGGGTTTGAACTGCCAAACTTCAGGTTAGTAGTCAAATGCCTTAGGCATTGTGCCACCAGAGCTCCTTTGTTGTTGTTACGTGCCATCAAGTCCAACCTGACTCATAGCGATCCCTTCTTGGGTTTCCCAGGCAGTATCACTACGGAAGTAGATTGCCCATTTTCCTTCCGAGGAGTGGCTGGTGGGTTTGAACCGCCAGCCTTCTGGTTAGCAGTTAAGTGCCTTAGGCACTATGCCAGCAGAGCTCCTAGAGCTCCTTTAAGTAAGGTTAAAAGAAAAAAAAACCCATTGCCATCCAGTCAATTCTGACTCATAGCAAACCCTCACTGGATTTCCCAAGTGGTAAATCTTCATGGAAGTAGATTAGCCAGTCTTGCTCCCATGGAGTGGCTGGCGGGTTTGAACCACCAATCTTCTGGTTAGTAGTCAGATGCCTTAGGCACTGTGCTACCAGAGCCCCTTTTAAGCAAGGTAAGTAGGGGCTTATTTGTGTTTACTAATTTGTAATGAACAGTTTCACATGTTTTTCACCACATCTCAAGCAAGTGTACTCTGTCCCTGTCAGGGATTGTAAATTTGAAAAGAGGCTTTGATTCTGTGGGAAGGTGCTGTGGGGTTAGGAGATAGACAGGTGCCAGCAGAAGCAGATTCTTTGATGTGGTGAAAAAATGTGAAATTGTTCACTACAGATTAGTAAATAAGCACAGGTAAGCCCCTACTTACTGGGTAATCTGACATTTGTGTGGGAGATATCTGGGGACACAGATATTTGGTTGAGGCTCCTTATTTCACCTCATGCCCTACATGAGCACCTCTCCCTCAAGCTGCCCGGACCTCATATGAATCTGAAGGGACTTCTTTAAGCCTACAGAGATGGTGCTAGCAAGAAGGTGTGCTCTGAGGAAAGAGAACGGAAGTGAGAGGAGACACTCAGACAAGGCCATTCTGAGAAAAAAGATGGGCCGCTGTCTTACAGAAGTCTTACAGAAGCAGGTGGTGGAAGGAGAAAGCTATGGAGACAAGAACTGGAGTTCCACCCTGGCTCTGCCACTTCATGGGCTATGTGGACCTTGAGTAAGCAACCTGTATGTCCCATTTCCTTATCTGTAAAACAGGGAAAATAATAACACCTACCTCACTGGGCTGTTGGAAGGATGGTTTGAGATAGTCAGGTGAGAAAACATGGCAAACCCTGAGGTGGCAATGACTAGGTGAAAAGCAGAAGTGGAGCATCTCTCTCTTAAGAGGCTGTGCATAGACACAAACCAACATTTTTGAATTAAGGCAATGGCATCATCCCAAAACTGTTTGTCTGGAATGGGGCCTTTTACTAGAGTGATCACAAAGAGTGTAATCGAATCAAGTTCATGTGCCAGCAAATAAACAGAGGCAGCCGATGTTGTCTCTGCATTCCCACAACGCCCACTGGGTCTGCTGCAACTGTAATGAGCCAAGCACCAGGTTGGGAGCTTTTCATACATTGGTTATTAAATCCCCACCACACACCCATGAAGAAAGTCTTATTATCCCAAAGGTGGAAATGAGGAAATGATCATCTCAAGGCTCTGAGGGGTAAGGGCACACAGCTACGAAGTGGTGAAGCCAAGGTGAACCTAGATCTTTATAACTCAGAGTTTCTCAGCCTCAGCACTATTGAACTTGGGGGCCAGATAATTCTTTGTGGTAGAGTAATTGCCTTCCAGACTAGAGACCTGGGTTCCTGGCCAACGCACTTCATGTGTAGCCACCACCCATCTGTTTACGTGTGGCTATGAGGCTGAAGAGGTTTCAGTGGATCTTCCAGATTAAGACAGACTAAGAAGAAAGGCCTGGCAATCTATTCCCAAAAATCCAGCAACAAAAAACCTATAGACCACAACAGTCCAATCTGCAACTGATCATGGGGATGGTGTATGACTGGGCAGCGTTGTATTACATTGTGCATGGATGGGGTCACCACGTGATGGCAGCCAACTCAACTAACAACCAAAGTAAGAATAAAGGTACAGAACTTAGTTTGGGGAATGAGGAGGGAATCATTGGAACTGACTGGAGCACAGAATGATGAGTCTTTTGTACCTTTATGCCTTTGCCTGTGCTGCCCCCCCTGCTTAGAGCACCCTTCGCCTTTGAACTTCTTTGTTGCTCTTCTTTCCATGTACCCATGATACTTTTAACATCCTGTGGTGCAGTTAATTACTTGATATGGCTCTTCCAGCATGGTCTTTGTGGCGCCCACCAGATGACTGGGTGGAACTATACAAATGTAAGGTGCTTGTGGCCCACCAAGGGGTCTGGATAGCTTGTTAGTAATATAACTTAGGTACATGGAACCCTTATGGGGTTAGGACCACAGAAATAAGGTGTATGGAATCCTGATGTGGGGATTGGTCAGTTTTGTCATTCTAGTAGTATTAAAATGAGCCCTCCTAGAGGCAGACAGGAAGGAATCTCATTGTCATCAAGAGAGAAGAGCTGGAGATGGAGTGAAGTGCATCCTTGGACTTGAAATCCCTGCTCTGGACCTTCTTGGCAGAGAGACCAGCAGAGAGATGGCAGGAACAGAGGCATCAGAACTGAGAGATGAGCACAAGGCAGATTGGTGGGCTTGCTGTCCCACGGAGTGAGAAAGCTGAGTGTCTTTAGGTAGGAGGCTTGGTAGCAGAGTGGGGTGCACCTATTGGCAAAGCTAAAAGAGCTCTGTAATACTTGTCTGAGCAGGGGAGAGGCCAGGTAGAGAGGTCAAGGGCCAAAGAGAGGCATGCCTTTGGGCATGGCCAAGACGAGGTTGTCCTTGTTGAAAAATGGTATCCTGAGCATTACTGAACCTGAATCACAACCTGTTACTTCCCTAATAAAGCCCATAATTTTGAGTATTGTCTGTGAGTTCTGTGGGGCCATTGCAAACAATTATTGAAGAGAAGTAGTGAGTGCCATGGGAGGGACAGTTGTTCTCAGAACTGGTCAGACAGAGGGTAGCAGCCTGTCTGACTTCTGCTTCATAAGAATCAGCTTTGGGCTGATGCTGCTGAGTCTTCTCTCTCCCTCTTGTGACATTTGACAAGGTCAGAAAATGCTGTTCCCATGCCCTTTTTGCACACCCAAACACAACCTGTTGCTGTTTAGTTGAACCCAACTCATGGTAACCCCACATTTTATAGAGTAGAACTTTTCCACAGGGCTTTCTTGGCTAGAATCTTTTTGGAAGCAGATTGGCAGGCCTTTCTTCTGTGATGTCAGTGAGTGTGTTCAAACTGCCAATCTTTAGGTTAGTAGTTGAGCACAAACCATTTGTGCTACTCAGGGACCTGCAATACCCCACCTCCAAACAAAATTAAACCCATTTTCATCATGTCAATTCTGACTCATAGCAACCCTACAGGGTAGAGTTGAACTGGCCCATAGGGTTTCCAAGGCTGTAAATCTTTATAGAAGCAGACTGCCTCATCTTTCTCTTGTGGAGTGGCTTGGGAGGTTCAAACTACTGAACTTTTGGTTACCAGTCTAATGCTTTAACCACTGCACCGCAGAGCTCACCACATGCCCCTTTATATCATCTACCTTGTGGCATATTCTTTCTTTAGCTGATTCTCCATAGCTAAACTGGGAGCCACTCTAGGGCATGATATGTGTCCACTATTTCTGTTTATGCAGGGTAACACCCTCGACTGACAAGGGTACTCCCTCCTTGATGGCAGGGGCCATGCCTATTTCATTTACTCCCGTGTCTCTCGTACTTGATGCCAGGCTGGCCCATGACAGATGCTCAGCGAAGGTTTACCAGATGAGCTCTGAAAAAAATAAGGCACCAATGGGACTGAGAACAGTAGAGGACGTGGAGATGGGCCTCAGGGCAGAGATGCAGGCATACTCTTCATAAGAACGTTTAAGCCAACAGATACTTCAGATAAGATTTATCCTATTGATGAATATTGGTCCATATGTTTTGCCTAACTTTTCTACCTTTCCCTAGAAACTTTATTGTTAGAAATTTCTTTCATGGTAATCCAAAACATGAATAAAGACAAATGCACAAAGCTGCTCAATGCAATATTATTTCTGATAGGAAATTAAAGGAAATAACCTTACATCCCACATTTGGGAATGAAATATCTTATAAGATAGCTACAGAACAGTACAGCATGTAGTCACTGATAATCACATTTATGGAGCAACAGTAATGATATGGGAAAATGCTTATGATGAAATTAAATTTGCAAAAGACATTGTTGGTACAGGATGATGTCCATTCTATTAACTAACAAGCTTAGAGGGAGGGTGATCACTGCCATGTTAACAGTAGTTTTTTTCTGGGTAGCAAGTGATATTTACTGTCTTCAGTACTTCCCAAGATTTCAACAATGAGGATGTCTTAGTTTTATAATTGGGAAAATAAGAAATAATTGCATTTCATTTTAAAAACAGAATAAAATGGATTTATTCCAGTGAGGAAAAAAAATGTCTTCCACATGCTTGGCACATTTTTTATTTTCTTAATAAAAAGGAGCATTTGGGATCCCTTTCTTCATAGCTTCTAAACTGCCTCACCCACCACTCCCCATTCCAAAGAACTCTGCCTCTTCCTCATTTGCACTGGAGGTTATTCTGTTTGAAAAAGTCGGAGCATTAATTTCTTTACTCTGATTCTAAGAAGGAGGCACGATGCATGACGGCATCCCAAGTACCACATGTTCTCATTATTTCTGGAATCATTTCCATAAACTACCCAGGCTCATTGGTGCCACTGGCTGTGGTGTACAGAGCCGATTGCAGATAGCAAAACCCCATTATGAGCCCAGTGCTGCAAGAACTTGCCTGACTCAGAATACAAGGGTGTGCTGGGTTAAAAGGTAAGTTGCCTTGGGGTCAGGCAGAGGCCCTAATGGCTTTTCCAGGAACTAGAGTACACATTCAAGTATTAATAAAGTCAAGGAGGAAAATTTATAAGAAAGAGGATTGTGTGGGGAGCAAAAGGTAGTGGTGAGAACTAGGGTAGCCTGGAGCACACTCTCTGTCTGAAGAGGACAGCTACCACTAAGATTCCATCAATGGTTTTTTCCCTAAACTTTATTTATTTTGTTGTTGTTGTTGAAAATATACACAGCAAAACACATACCAGCTCAACAATTTTTACACGTACCCTTTAGTGATACTGATTACATTCTTCCGGTTGTACAACCATTCTCACCTTCCTTCTCTGAGTTGTTCCTCCTCTGTTAATGTAAAGATACTGCTCCCTAAGCTTCTTATCTAATCTTTTGAGTTGCTGTTGTCACTTTGATCCCACAAAAAGAAACAAACAAAATCCCAAACTCACTGCCATTGAGTTGATTCTAACTCATAGTGACCCCATTGGGCTTCCAAGGCTATAAATCTTTATGGAAGCAGATTGCCTCATCTTTCTTCCACAGAGCAGCCAGTGGGTTTGATCCCTCAACCTTCTGGTTACAGCCAAATGCCTTAACCATACACTCAGAGTTTCTTCATTAATCCCACATAGGAAATTTTCAGAAGAGCATAATACTCAAGGCAGACTTTTTTTTTTTAACCAGTAAAGCTAAACTATCATTTAGTTTTAAGAAGACCTTAGGGGAAATTTTGGTTTAAGGATTAAAGATTCTCTCAGGGCAATAATTTCAGAGTTTTTTTCCACCCTTCATGGTTCCAGGATATCTGGAGTCCATGAGAATTTGAAACTCTGTTCTGAATTTTCCCTTTTTGGATCAGGATTCTCCCATAGAATTTTTTTTTTTTTTTTTTTTAATAAAAAATGCTTAGTAGTGGTAGCTAGGTACCGCCCATTTCTTCTGGTCTCATGACAAAGGAGGCAGATATTCATAGACGCAACTGGCTACACATTCCATATTGTTGTTGGGTGTTGCTGAGTTGGCTCTGACTCATAGTGACCCTATGTACACCAGAATGAAACACTATCCACTCCTGCACCATCCTCACAATCCTTGCTATTGCTGTTTCAGCTCATTGTTGCAGGCACTGTGTCAATTCATCTCATTGAGGGTCTTCCCTTCTATCATTGATCCTCTACTTTACCAAGCATGATAGCCTTCTCCAATTCCTGATTCTCCTTTCTACGTTGCTCCAGGTGACAAAAGACAAGTTGTGTCTTCAATAGCTATTTGCAAGCTTTTAAGACCCTAGTCACTACGTAATGAACTAGGAGGCAGAATAGAAGTACTAAACATATTATTCAACCAATTAACGGATGTTTCATGAAACTATGACCCTAAATTTCCAAACCAAGAAACCAAATCCTATGAAGTCTTTCCACCACTTATCTGTCACTTTTGTCATACTGTGATGGCTTGCATGTTGGTGGAGGCTTTGCCACAGGTATTTCAATACCAGCAGAGTCACCCATGGTGGACGGGTTTTTCCCAAGCTCAATGCTTGGCATTTCTCAAGCTGAAAGAAATGGGGGAAAAAAAAAATCAAGCCTCGAGTTGCAATATTGAAGGATTCCATGGGCAAAATATTGAATGATGTGCAAGAAGCATCAAAAGAAGATGGAAGGAATACACAGAGTCACTGTCCCAAAAAGAATTGGTCAATATTCACTTATTTCAGGAGGTAGCATATGATCAAGAACCAAAGGGACTGAAGGAAGAAGTCAAAGCTGCACTGAAGGAATTGGCAAAAAATGAGACTCCAGGAATTGAAGGAATACCCATTTAGATGTTTCAACAGATAAATGCAAGGCTACAGGCACTTACTTGTTTATGCCAAGAAATCTGGAAGATAGCTACTTGGTCAACTGACTGCCCAAATCCAAAGAAAAGTGATTGAACATAATGTAGATATATTGAACAATATCATTAATATCATACACAAGCAAAATTTTGCAGAAGATAATTAAAAAATGATTGCAGCAATATATTGGCAGAGAACTTTGAGAAATTCAAGTTGGATTCAGAAGAGGACATGAAATGAGGGATATCATTGCTGATGTCAGCTGGATCTTGGCTGAAAGCAAAGAATACCAGAAAGATGTTTACTTGTGTTTTATTGACTATGCAAAAGCATTTGACTGTGTGGATCATAACAAATTATGGATAACATGGAAAAGAATGAGAATTCTATAACACTTAATTGTGCTCATGAGGAACCTGTACATTGACCAGAAGGCAGTCATTCAAACAGAACAAGAGGATACTGCAAGCTTTAAAATCAGGAAAGGTGTGCATTGGGGTTGTATGTTTTCACCATACTTATTCAATCTGTATGCTAGGCAAATAATGCCAGAAGCTGGACTATATGAAGAAGAACACAGAATCAGTATTGGCGGAAGACTCATTAACAACCTGCAATATGCAGATAACACAATCTTGCTTGCTGAAAGTGAACAGGACTTGAAGCACTTACTGATGAACATCAAAGACTAAAGACTTCATTGTAGATTCCAACTCAACATAAAGAAAACAAAAATCCTCACAACTGGACCAATAAGCAACATCATGATAAATGGGGAAAAGATTGAAGTTGTCAGGGATTTCATCTAACTTGGATCCACAAACAACACCCATGGAAGCAGCAGTCAAGAAATCAGTCATAGTGTACTGGGAAATCTACGGTAAAAGACCTCTTTAAAACTTTGAGGAGCAGGTTGTCACTTTGAAGACTAAGGTGCACCTAACCCAAGCTATGGTATTTTTAATCATCTCATATGCATGGGAAATCTGGACAATGAATGAGGAAGACTAAAGAAGAATTGATGCCTTTGTAGTGTTGGCAAAGAATACTGAAAATACCATAGACTGCTAGAACGAACAAATCTGTCCAGGAAGAAGTGCCATTGGAATGCTCCATAAGACTGAGAATGGCCAGACTTTGTTTCACCTACTTTGGTCACATTGTCAGAAGGGTTCATTCCCTGGAGAAGCATATCATGCTTGGTAAAGTAGAGGGTCCGTGAAAAAGGGGATGACCCTCAGCAAGATGGATTGACACGGTGGCTGCAATGATAGGCTCAAGCATGGGAAGTATTGTGAAGATGGTGCAGGATCAGGCAGTGTTTAATTTTGTTGTGCATAGAGTCGCTATGAGTTGGAGCCAAGTCAGCAGCACTCAACGACAACAACAACATGAGCAGCTACTCTTTTGTTGTTGTAAATACTTCTATCACACAACTTTTGCCAATTTACAGCTTTTTACTGGTGTACAACTTATCGACAGCAATTACACTAATAGGCTGTGTAACCGAACCCTTAGTCATTGTGCTATTTCCATCACCATTAAACCCTCTTTCCCTCTTCCTCACACCCCTGGTAATCACTGATAAACTTTGTTCTCTATACCATTGCCTTTTCTTATTTTTTTTTTACATTAGATCTGCCTATTTTAATTTTTATTTATTTAATTTTCTTAAAAAACACAAAAAACCAGATATTTATTTTCTCATAATTCTGGAGGCTAGAAATAAATAAGGATATTGGCCATATTGATTCCTTGTGTGGGCTTTGAGAGAGGAATTGTTTCATGCCTTTCTCCTGGTTTCTGGTGGCTCCCAGGAATTCATGGCATTCTTTTGCTGTTCACAGATGCATCTGCATTAATTAATTATTTTTTATTGTGATTTGGGTGAAAGTTTACAGAGCAAATTGGTTTTCCATTCAACATTCAACATATTCTGTTCTGTGACATTTACTGCAATCCCCACACTTTAATAGCATTTTTCTCACTTCCTGCCTGTGCCTACCCCTTCCCTTTGTCCTTCCATCCCATCCCCTCCTGGTTTCCCAGCTCTATCCCTGGGCAAATGCTCTCCTCTTGATCTCATATGCTTGATTGTTCTAATGAGTGCCTACCCTCCTGATACTACTGTTCACCTTACAGGCCTGTCTATTGTTTGGCTGACAATTGAGTCACAGGGATTAAGTTCCATTCCTAGCTTGAAGGGTCTCTAGGGGCCATAGTCTTAGGGATCACACTAGTCTTGATCAAACCAGTAAGCCTGGGCTTTTTATGATTTTGAGTTTTGTCCACATTTCCCCCCACTCTATCTGGGACCTCCTATTACGTAGATGTGCCTATTTTCAAAAATCTGGATTTTTACATGAGATCTTTTTGTTTTGAACATTGACAATTACTCAGTTGTATCTTTTTTCCCCCTCAAAATACAATACAAAACAAAATACATATTTTACGGATATAACCTGTGATCTCTCAGCTGGAAATCTCAAACTAGTTTCTTGGGGATCCAGAAGACTGAATATAAGATAATGACACAGCAGTGGGTACCTTTTACGGTTATTTTCCCAGTTCGCAACAAGTCTTCTTCTCAGAATATTCATCCTATCTAGGGGTTGGCCCTGGTAGCCATAGTTATACCATGTAATCCTGACCACTGGACATATCCAATTGGACCAGAGGCTGTCACCTGATTCAAAATGGGTCAATCAGTTCAATTCTCTCTTCTGGAGAACTGGAATTGGAATTGAATCAAACCAGTCTGTTGGTCCTATGAATTGAAGGGATGGAATGTGAGGGGTGCAGTTGCATTCTTGCTCATTTGGGGGCATGTTGAAGTAGAAGAATGGATAGGAGAAGGTGGTAGACAAAATCCAATTACTCATGTGTTGGGAAAATCGAATATCTACATGCAAAATGATGAATTTAGACCTTTCCCTGACACCATACCCAAAAATGAACTCAGAATGGATGAAGTTCTAAATCTAAAAGGTAAAATTCTTAGAAGAAATCATAAGAGAAAGTCTTTGTGACTTTGGAGCAAATATTTCTTAGATATGACATTAAAACCATCATTAATAAAATGTTGTTGTTGTTGTTGTTGTTATGTGCCCTTGAGTCGGACCCGACTCATAGTGACCCCTCCTTGGGTTTCTAAGGCAGTATCACTATGGAAGGAGATTGCCCCATCTTCCTTCTGAGGAGTGGCTGGTGGGTTTGAACCGCCAGCTTTCTGGTTAGCAGTCAAGTGCCTTAGCCACTATGCTACCAGAGCTCCCATAAAATAGATAAATTGAACTTCATCAAAATTAAAAATATTCTGACCTTCAAAAGATGTCATTAAGAAAGTGAAAAGCATGTGACTGGGAGAAAATATTTATATATCATATATCTCAGAAAAGGTGCTCTGGTGGCACAGTGCCTAAGGCATTTAATTGCTAACCAGAAGGCTGGTGGTTCAAACCAGCCACTCTGCAGAAGGAGGACCCCCAGTGGGGGTCACTATGAACTCGATCGCAGGGGTTTTGGGTCATATCTGAGAAAAGACATGAAAGAACTCTTATAACTTAATAATGAGACAAATAATCCAATTAAAAATGGTCAAAGGATTTAAATAGAAACTTCACCAGAGAAGTTATACCCATTGCCATTGAGTTGATTCGTACTCATAGTGACCCTATAGGGACAAGGTAGAATTGCTCCATAGGATTTCTAAGATGAAGCTTTTTTTTTTTAAGTTTTAATATTTAAAATTTTGTTGTTGTTGTTGAGAATATATACACCAAGACATACATCAATTCAACAGTTTTTACACGTACAATTTGGTGACATTACTTACATTCTTTGAGTTGTGTAACCATTCTCTCCCTCCTGCTCTGGGTTGTTTCCCATTAAGATAAACTCACTGTCCCCTAATGTTTCTATCTAATGTTTCATATTGCTGTTGGCAATTTGATCCCATATAGACAGATCTTGAAAGAGTACAGTGCTCAAGGCAGACATTCTTAACTAGTTAAGCTAAACTATTGGTTGGTTTGACAAGACATATAAGCAGCGTCAGCAACTACTCTTTTTTTTTTTGTCATAGTCATAAATATATCTAGGAGCTCTGGTAGCATAGTGGCTAAAGCACTTGACTGCTAACCAGAAGGCTGGTGGTTCAAACCCACCAGCCACTCCTCGGAAGGAAGGTTGGGCAATCCTACTTCTGTAGTGATACTGCCTCGGAAACCCAAGGAGGGGTCGCTATGAGTCGGGGCCGACTCGACGGCACATAACAACAACATAAATATATCTATCACGCAACTTTTGCCAATTCAGCTTTTTATAGGTGTAAAAATTATTGACAGCAATTGCAATAATTGGTTGTACAATTCTACTCTTAATCAATGTGAAATTTTCATCACCATCAGCCCCTGCTTTGCCCCTCCATCCAGCCCCTGGTAATCACTAATAAACTTTGGTCTCTCTACATCAAGGCTGTAATCTTTACAGAAGCAGAATGCCACATCTTTCTTCTTCAGAGCAGATGATAGGTTTGACCTGCCCACCTTTCAGTTAGCAGCTGAGCTTAATTAACCACTGCACCACCATAGTCTTTAAAGAAGATATGTTGTTGTTTTTAGGTGCCATTGAGTCAGTTCTGACTCATAGTGACTCCACGTACAACAGAACAAAACACTGTCTAGTCCTATTCCAGCCTCACATGAGAGCAAGGGGTAAAAAGAAGACATAGGAATGGCCAACAAGCACACGAAAAGATGTTCAACATCATTAGTCATTGCTGTTGTGTGCCATCAACTCAATTCTGACTTGTATCAGCCCTATAGGACAGAGTAGAACTACCTCATAAGGTTTCCAAGGCTGCAATCTTTACGGATGACACAGGAGTGGGTAGTGTTTTGTTCTGATGTACACAAGGTTGCTATAAGTTGGAACAACCATGTTCCAACAACAACAACAATCTTTATGGAAACCAATTGTCACATCTTTTCCCTGCAGAGCAGCTGGTGAGTTCAAACTGCTGACCATTTGGTTACCAGCTGAGTGCTTAACCACTGTACCACTAGGAAAATACAAATTAAAATCACAATGAAGTTCCTTGCAAACAGTTAAGTTCTCAACCACTAGCCCAGAAGTTGGAGGTTCAAACCCAATCAGAGGTACCTTGGATGATAAGCCTGGTGATCCGGTTCTGAAAAGCCCCAACCTTGAAAACTTTAAGGACCTCTACACACATAGGGTCACCATATGTTGGAATCAACTTGAAGGTCATTAACAACAACAACAGAACGGCTATGACTAAAAAATATAGGCAATAACACACGTTGGGAAGGATGTGGAGAAATTAGAACCTTCATGCATTGCTAGTGGTACTGGAAAACGGTGAAGCTGCTGTGGAAAATAGTTTGGCAGTTTCTCAAATGGTTAAATATAGTTATCATGTGACCCAGAAATTCCATGTCTTGGTATACATCCAAGATAAATGAAAACATATGACCACACAAAAACTACGCAAATATTTGTGTTGTTGTTGTTATGTGCCGTCGAGTCAGCCCTGACTCATAGCGACCCCTCCTTGGGTTTCCGAGGCAGTATCACTACGGAAGTAGAATTGCCCAACCTTCCTTCCGAGGAGTGGCTGATGGGTTTGAACCGCCAGCCATCTGGTGAGCAGTCAAGTGCCTTAGCCACTATGTTACCAGAGCTCTATTTATATTAGCCTCCAAATGAAAACAACCCAAATATTCATCACCTGGTGAATGGATAAACAAAATGCAGTTCATACATACAACATAATATTATTCGTCAATAATGTAACATAGATGAACTTTAAAAGTATATTGTTAAGTGTAAGAATCCAGACACAAAAGGCCACATATCATATGATTCCATTTAAATGAAATGTCCAGGAAAGGCAAATAGAGACAGAAAGTTAACTGGTGGCTTCTAGGGACTTGGGGTAGGAGCAGGAAGGGATCTTTTAGGGGTGATGGAGATGTTTTAAAATTGAATTCTGGAAACATTTATACAACTGTAAATTTATTAAAAATCATTGAATTAAACACTTACAATAGGTAATTTTTATGGTCTGTAAATTATATTTCAATAAAGCTGTTAAGAAAAAAAAAAAGTTCTGTTGGCCCAAGGAAGAGACACTCTGGTTTTCTTATGGCTCCAGGCCATCTATGGAGCTTGATTGTCTTTGGGTTTGGTAAGATACCCCACCCCTCAATATACTTTCTTTCTTTCTCTCTCTCTCTTTTTAAATATTGTATTATGTTTTAGCTGAACATTTATATAGCAAATTAGATTCTTATCCAATAGTTCATACAAATTGTTCTGTGACTTTGGTTACAGTCCCCACAAGGTGTCAGCACTCTCACCATTTCCACCCTGCGTGCTCTGTTTCCATCCATCCAGTTTCTCTGCCCCTCATTGCCTTCTCATCTTTGCTTTTGGGTATATGTTGACCTTTTCATCTCATATAGTTGATTCTTAAAAAGTTGATTGTTAAACATTCCTCACAGGTGTTACTGTTTATTTTATAGACCAAGCTATTATTTGGCTGAAAGGTGACCTACAGGAGTGGCTCAATATACTTTCTACGTGCCCTATGAGATTAAAAATAATTAAAATAATAACAGCTGACTAAATAAGCCAAGTACCACCACCCCTCCTCTTCTGCTCTTTGCAGGTCAAAGCATGGGCCAAGCATAAGCCCAAATTAAAATTTTATTTTCATTATTACATTATACTAAAAAAATAAACCAAACTCACTGCCGTGGAGTCGGATCTGACTCACAGCAACCCCTCCTTGGGTTTCCGAGGCAGTATCTCTGCAGAAGTAGATTGCCCAATCTTCCTTCCAAGGAGTGGATGGTGGGTTTGAAGGGCCAGCCTTCTGCTTAGCAGTCAAATGCCTTAGGCACTACGCCAACAGAGCTCCTATTACATTAAACTAGACATTTTAATTACCAAATTGTTTTGCAACTTAAAGTAACCACAGGCTTTTTTTTTTTTTTTTTTTTTTTACGACACAGGAAGAACCAAGGAAGTCACAGGGCTTCTAAAGTTTTCATTCAGGAACAGGAGAAAAATTAGCTTTATCTAATAAATTTAATGTTGCTTTTTGTATTCCATCCCTTGTGCTATGCTTATTCAACTAAACCATTGTACATACACATAATCTCTGCATATAAATATCATGTGCCCATTTTATAAATGAAGAAGCTGAGGCTCAGAAAGAGTTAAATAACTTGCACCTAGTAAAGAAGATGTATCAACAACTGACTTATTGGTAAGAGTGGAGATCATAGGCATTTGCGTCAATTTCTCACGCAACTTGTGCCTTCAGGTTCTGCTCGAGCCCAGTCTCTTATATACCATTTCCATTTAATGATGAAGTGCTGCTGTGCATGTAGAACTTTATGACTCTGTGGATCAGACAACACCCAGCTCATGATGGGCAGCTCAGGTTGCATGGTGACTTGGTGGCCCATCGTTAGGTGTTTAGTCTCTTACTAAGGCCCAGTAACAAGCCAAAAGGCATTTCTCAAAAGGAGAGTAGTCATCTGCAGAGGATGGCAGGGCTTTGCTCCAAAATCCTAAGGGTCTGCGCTGTGATTCACTAATGGGGGTCTGCCAAATCTCCAAACAGCATTTCCATTTGCAACTGCCACTTCAAGCACCATTGGATCAGCCAGATCATATAGCTCAAATGGCAGAGCTGATTGCAGGGCAGCCTGAACCTGTTGCAGAGCCTTCTCTTATTCTGGACCCCATTCAAAACTAGCAGCTTTATGAGTCACTTAATAAATAGGCCAGAGTAGCACACCCAAATGGGGGATATGTTGCATTAAAAATCTGAAGAGGTCCGCCAGGCATTGTGCCTCCTTTTCAGTTGGGGAGGGGCCAGATGTAATAACTTATCCTTCTCTTTAGTAGGAATATCTCAACATGCCCCACACCACTGGACACCTAGAAATTTCACTGAGGTGGAAGGCCCTTGAATTTTTGTTGCATTTGTTTCCTACCCTCTAGCACACAAAAGTCTTACCAATAAGAGTCATTGATACTTCTTCCTTACTAGGTCCAATCAGTATAATGTCATCACTGTAATGGGTCAGTGTGATGTTTTGTGGAAGGAAAAGGTGATCAAGATCTCTGTGGATTAAATTATGACTTGCTGCTGGAGAGCTGATATACCCCTGAGATAGGACAGTGAAAATGTACTTCTTGCCTTGCCAGCTGAAGGTAAACTGGTTGCTGATGATCCTTTGAAACTAGAATTGAGAAGAAGGCATTGGCCAGATAAATAGTTGCAATTGGAGTCACTACCTGGTTAAGTTTATAATAATCCACTGTCATTCTCCAAGATCTTTTTTTTTTTGCACAGGCTAAACAGATGAGTTCAATGGGGATGTGGTGGGAATCACCACCCCTGCATCTTTCAAGTCCTTGATGGTGGCACTAATCTCTCCAATCTCTCCAGAAATGTGATATTACTTTTGGCTTATTATTTTCCTAGGAGTCGGGGCCGACTCGATGGCAAATGACAACAACAACAATTTATTATTTTCCTAGGTAGTTCTAATAGTGTCCATTTGGCTTTTCCTACCATAATAGCCCTTACTGCACTGTGAAAATTTGCTGTGAAAGACCTCTTTAAAGTTTTGAAGAGCAAAGATGTCACTTTGAAGACTAAGGTGTGCCCACCCCAAGCCATGGTATTTTCAATTACCTCATATGCATGTGAAAGCTGGACAATGAATAAGGAAAACCAGAGAAGAGTTGCTGCTTTTGAATTGTGGTGTTGGTGAAGAATATGGGACTGCCAGAAGAATGAACAAATCTGTCCTGGAAGAAGTGCAGCCAGAATGCTCCTTAGAAGTGAGAATAGCCAGACTTCGTCTCACCTACTTTGGTCATGTTGTCAGAAGGGGCCATTCCCTGGAGAAGGATATCATGCTTGGTAAAGAAGAGGGTCCGTGAAAAAGGAGAAGACCCTTAACAAGATTGATTGACACAGTGGCTTCAATGATGGGCTC
The DNA here is from genome assembly GCF_000298275.1 of Orycteropus afer afer. Lineage (NCBI taxonomy): Eukaryota > Metazoa > Chordata > Mammalia > Tubulidentata > Orycteropodidae > Orycteropus > Orycteropus afer. The sequence continues at coordinate 2,217,635 of NW_006922019.1, forward strand.
AAGTATAGCAAAGATTGTGAGATTGGCACATAACTGGGCAGTGTCTTATTCTGTAGTACATAGGGTTGCTGTAAGTCAGAGCCAACTTGACTGCACCAAACAACCACATGTCAGGGATCTAACATGGGGATCCTACCAGTGGCTGCATATGTCTATTCTAATTATGCATTCTGGAACCAGGGAAATCATGACATGTTGGCTTCGGGGACCCTGGACCCAATGTAAGATGGACTTCAGCTAATACTCTATTAATAATCTGACCCCTATATGCCCCTCCTCTGACTGGTGGGCACAGTGATGTTTTGAGCTTCTTGGAATTAGTTCAGAGCCAATGTCCAGGAATACCCAAAAAGTCTGATTATTTCCTTTTCCCCCATGAACAATCTCTTTCAAAGAAGGTCATACAGATCCTTTTGGGGAAAACTGGGAGAAAAATCAACAGTGTAAACTTTCGTCAGTGTAATGGGGTCCTTCATCAAGAGGACCTGGCTCCAGGGGAGCTCTGGTGGCATTGTGCCTAAGGCATTTCACTGTTAACCAGAAGGCTGGTGGTTCAAACCCACCAGCCACTCCTCAGAAGAAGATTGAGCAATCTACTTCCATAGTGATACCACGTCGGAAACCCAAGGAGGGGTCGCTGGGAGTCGGACTTGACTTGATGGCAGCGAGTTTGGTTTTTGGTTTGGTTTTGTTCTGGGGGTTGTGGGTCTGCAAACTGGCTCAAGTCTGGGAAATGACTGAGGAGTCATGACTCTCTACTCTGGCTATTCAAGTTAGACTGCTGTTCACTTGACCTAGAATTGTTCCCTTGCACAGATCAAGTAAATATTTAGTAGATTGCTCATCTATTTCACTCTAGAAGCACATGCCTAAGTAGCTAAAGTTGTAAATTCATATGAGTCAGACTATTTTGATAGCCACTTTGACTCTACTGTCTATTACCCCTACCACCACAGGGTCCAATCAGCCCCACTGTAGTTAAACCAAAATCAAAAACCAAATTCACTGCCATAGACTTAGTTCCAACTCATAGTGACCTCCATTGGGTTTCCAAGGTGGTAAACCTCTACAGAAATAGATTGCTCCATGTTTCTTCTGCAGAGTGTCTGGTGGGTTTAACTGCCAACCTTCTGGTTAGCAGTCAAATGCCTTAGGCAGTATGCCACCAGAGCTCTTTCCACTGTAGTTCTCAAACCAAATTTACTGCTGTTGAGTCTAACCCGACTCAGTTCATTCCTCCTTGGATTTCCAAGGTCATATCACTACAGAAGTAGATTGCCCAACCCTCCTTCTGAGGAGTGGCTGGTGGGTTTGAACCACCAGCCTTCTGGTTAGGAGTCAAGTGCCTTAGGCACTAAGCTACCAGAGCTTCAATTAGGGCAGTTCCCACTGTCAAATCTGGCATATGTAAAATAGTAATCACAGCAGTGTTCAAGGATGCTGGGCCTCCGTTCACAAATTTGTTCCTCCCTGTATTGGTAAAAAGTATGTCTTATGGGTACTCCATGTGAGAATCTGTGGGTCTAATCTGATAAATCCATTCTAACCTGCCAACTTCCTTAAGCCTTTGAATACCTTGTGCATTATACCAAGGCAGGTCTGGTACTTCAACTTGTCTTAGTGTAGGCCACTACATAATCCATGCTTCAATAAACCAATCAAATAAACTATTATTAGATCCTTTCCTATCCTCTCAAGCTGAGATACTGAATGAAGAATCTTAGTGCGTCCAAATCAATAGAGTCAGACTGATCCAATGTTATGTTCCTTGCACCAATATCCCACACCCTTTATAGCCATTCCCACACATATTTTCCAGGTTTCTGTTTGTACATTTTAGAAAAATCAAGCAGTTATTTTGGAGTGTAGCATTCCTCTTTCTTGGTCACACTTTGTACTTTACCTTTTGGGCTCACTGGGACTGTTAAGTCTAGTTATAGGTCTAGAAGCAACAATGGGTGTTGGGGGTGGTTCCTGGGAACATTCAAAACTGAAAAAAAAAGCAAACTCACTGCAAGTGAGTCAATTTGACTCATAGCAACTCCTCCTTGGGTTTTCCAGGCGGTATCTCTACAGAAGTAGATTGCCCAATCTTTCAGCAATGCTTTATAAGGCATCTGTCTCAGGCACCACCCCAGTCTATGGCCTAGGAAACACCCCAGGTGAGATCTCAGAAATGACTTAATGGAGAGAGACTGAAACCATTCCCCTTGCAAATGGGAACCAGACAAGGATGCCATCTATTACCACTTCTATTCAACATTGTTTTGGAAGTCCTAGCCAGGACAATAAAGCATGAAAGGGAAATCAAAGGTATCCAAATTGGTAAGGAAGGAGTTAAATTATCCCTATTTGTTGGTGATATGGTCCTATACATAGAAAAGCCTAGAGAATCAGAAAACAAAACAAAACAAAACAAAACAAAAAACAAAACAAAACAAAAAACGCTACTGGAACTAATTGAGAGATTTAGCACAGTGGCGGGATACAAGATCAACATACAAAAATCAGTTGGATTCCTCTACACCAGCAAAGAAATTGCTGAAAAGGAAATAAGGAAATCAATACCATTTACAATGCTGTTGTTGTTGTTATGTGCCGTCGAGTCGGCCCCGACTCATAGCGACCCCTCCTTGGGTTTCCGAGGCAGTATCACTATAAGTAGGATTGCCCAACCTTCCTTCCGAGGAGTGGCTGGTGGGTTTGAACCGCCAGCCTTCTGGTTAGCAGGCAAGTGACTTAGCCACTATGCTACCATTTACAATAGCTACCTAAAAAATAAAATACTTGGAAATATATCTTATCAGGTACACGAAAGACCTGTACAAAGAAAACTACAAAGCACTACTTCAAGAAACCATAAGAGATCTACATAAATGGAAGAACATACCATGCTCATGCATAGGAAGATTGAACATTGTGAAAATGTCAATACTACCCAAAGCAATCTATACATTCAATGCAATCCAATCCAGCTCCCATCAACATTCTTTAAGGATATGGTAAAACCAATCACTAATTTTATATGGAAAGGAAAGACATCTTGGATAAGTAGGGCACTATTGAAGAAGAAGAAGAACAAAGTAAGAGGTCTCACACTGCTGGATCTCAAAACCTGTTATATAGACACAGCCTGGTATTGGTACAACAACAGACACATAGGCCAGTGGAATAGAATTGAGAACCCAGAAATAGATCCATCGACCTATGGTCAGCTTATTTTTGACAAAGGACCAAAACCCATAAAATGGGGAAGAGATAGTCTCTTTTATAGATGGTGCTGGCAAAACTGGAAATCCATTTGCAGAAAAATGAAACAATATCCATACCTCACACCACACTAAAAACTAACTCCAGGTGGATCAAAGACTTAAATGTGAAGCCTAAAACTATAAAGTTCTTCAAGGGAATAAATAGGGGCAAATTTAGGGGCTCTTTTCAATATTTTTAAATTTATGGCATAAATATACTCTCAAGCATCACCCAAAATGCATAGACAGTAGAAGGTAAACTACATGAATGGTACCTTCTGAAAATTAAATTTTTATGTGCTTCAAAAGACTTCTCCAAAGAGAACCTACAGAATGGGAAAAATATTCAGCCATGACATACCTAACAAGGGACTTATTTCTAAAATTTATAGAAAATTCCAGCACCTCAACAACAAAAGACAAACAATCCAATTAAAAAATGTGCAGAAGACATGAATAGACACTTCACCAAAGAAAATATTCAGGTGGCAAAGAGACACATAAAGAAATGTTCACAATTGTTAGCCACTAGAGAGATGCAAATCAAAACAACAATGAGATGCCATCTGGCTCCAGCAATAATAGCAAATTTCAACAAGAGAGAAAATAACAATGCTGGCGAGAATGTGGAGAGATTGGGACTCTCATACACTGCTGGTTTGACTGTCAAATGATACAACCACTATGGAAAGCAGTATGGTGATTCCTTAAAAAGTTGTAATCAGACATACCGTTTGACCCAGCCATTCCACTACTAGGTATATATCCTAAAGAAATGAGAGCCAGGACAAGAACAGATATATGCACACCCATGTTCATCACAGCACTATTTACAATAGCAAAGAGATGGAAACAATCTCAGTGCCCATCAACAGAAGAATGGATAACTAAATTATGGCACATATGCACAATAGAATACTATGCAATACTAAAGAATAAAGCAGAATCTGTGAAATACCACATAATGTGAATGAACTTGGAGGACATTATGCTGAGTGAAATGTCAGTCACAGAATGACAAATATTGTGTTAGTTCACTATTACAAAAAGCCAAGAAAAAGTTTATATATGAAAGGAAAATTTCTTTGTTGGTTACCAGGGATGGGAGGGGAGAGGAGGGAACACTGTTAGATAGGTAGAGACAAGTATTGATTTGGATGAAGGGAAGGGCAATGTGCCAAAAGTGAATGATCAACACGGTGGCACTGAGGAACAGGAAGATATAAAGAGGTACATGGGAGGTACAGACAACAAAGATGCACCCTTCTGCATGCATAACACTGTGTTATCAGTGATGGCAAACACTGATCTATGGGTGGATAGATGATTTGACAGGCTGAATGATCAGGTACGTCTGTGCAGGGGGGAGTGTGCCCATTACGATGTATAGCATTGGCAGACAATGTTTCTACAAGCATAGTTGTATGTGCTGTAAGAATTTCTGGGTGTATAGCAGAGCTGACAAGGGACAAGGTTGTGGTGGCTTCTTGGCCACAGCCAACTACCCCAAGGGAGCAAGTAGTTGGACCATGGTCGCAGGGGACATCAATCTCAACTGGCATAACGTATTACACAAAAACACTGTTCTACATCCTACTTTGGTGAGTAGCAATTGGGGTCTTAAAAGCTTGCAAGCAGCCATCTAGATGCAACAATGGGTCTCTCCTTGTCCAGAGCAAAGAAGAATGAAGAAAACCAAAGAGGCATGGAAACAATTAGTTCAAGGGACTACTGCCCATGTGACATAAGATTCTACAGAAGAACTAGATGGTGCCTGGCTATCAATGTCAACCACTTGGAGGGGGATCACTGCAGGATATCCTGGATAGAGTGGAAGAACAATGTGGAACAACACTCAAAATCATAAATAAAAGGGCCAGGTTTGGGCTCGTCTGACAGAGCCTGGTGAGACCCCTGAAACTATGGCCCCTAGTTACACTTCAGGTCTGGAACTGAACTCATTCCCATAGCTTCCCATGAAACAACAGACAGGCATATGGGGTGACCATTTACAACAGGTAGATACACTCCTTGAAGAGATCAATCATTGGGGAATAGAAGGGCAGTGTTGCACTGGGAGATAGCTGGGGGGGCAGGAGTGCATGGGAGGGAAGGACACAGGGAACAGGTAACTAGAGGGAGGAAGTAGGAAGAGAGCTGTTACATTGTGGGGAATTACAGTCAATGTCATGAAACAAAATGTATATGAACTGCTGTATGGAAAATGAATTTGCTCTGTAAACTTCCATCCAATCACAATAAAAATTAAGAAAAAAGAAATGACTCAGCAGGCACATCTTGGTTAGTCTCATCAGATGGTGGTAAGAGGGTTGGTTCTGCTGGCAGGAGTGATTTAATGGAATTTAGGGGCTCAGTGTCTCCAACTTCCTAATTATCTGCCCTTTTGGTTAGCAGCCAAGTGCTCAACCGTTGTGCCACCAAGAACTTTCCCTATCTTCCTTTACCATGCTGAAAAAGAGGGTGAGTGGAGGGAAATGTGGAGCTCATTCAAACATTTTAGAAGGCAGGCCTTTCTTGGGTCTTTAAGTGAAATTTGCCCTGTTGAGTCACTTTTGGATGTCTTAGTGCAGGGCACCAAGATTAGAAAACCCTATGGGGCAGTTCTACTCTCTCACATGGGATTGCTATGAGTATTTCCCCATCCCAAGTTTCAGGATTCCCATTTCTTCCCAATCAATGCCCTCACTTTAACTGCAAACACCATTTAAGACTGGCAATTTGATTGGTGTTGTAATTCAGCCACTTTTATGGTAAGACTCTGGGTTTGGTTTCTGGCAATATCAGCTCTGTTACTACAAGACATAAGGCTTTCTTTCAGGGCACAACTGGAAACATTGAGGTCTTTTATGTGGTGTTTGAATTGTGACTCTGAGCTTATCTCATTCTTTCACCACTTAGTTTAGCATAAGTAGGACCAATCAATCAGTTTCTTTATACTTCTCATTCTGACAAAACTGTAGAAAAGTATCAAACATGCAATCACCCAGAGCCTCATTCCTTACCAATACTATCTATTGGTAGTGCTATTTTATGTATTAATATTGTCACCTCATGCCATGGAGTTAGCAGCACTCTCTTTACTAATGGAGGCAGAGTCATCAGTGCCTTTATGACAAATCAAATTTGAAAACCAATTTAGAAAACTCATCTTTCTGATTTTGTTTCTCTAGAACCATTCTTGGTACCAGATGCTCTGGGTTCTCCAGAGAAGCAAAACCAGTGAAATATATACACATATGTATGTAGAGAGAGACAGAGAGAGAGAGACAGAGAGAGAGAGAGGTGAGAGAGAGAGAGAAATTTATCTCAAGAAAATGGCTCACTCAGTTGTAGAGGCTGGCAAGTCCTAAGTCCATGGGTCAAATATTAAGCTGGAGGCTTCTTCTGTCTCATGTAGCTTCAGGGGCTGATGAACCCAAGATCAGCAGACAATATAACAGGCCACTGGTTCAAGTCCAAGAACCAGAGATGATGATGAGCCAGATGCAGGATCTAGGTCCAGCAGAAAGCCATAGACGTTTCCCAAAGATTTTCCATATATACTGGAAGCAAAGCACACCCTGAAGGAAATTCCCTTTCAACTGGTTGACTGCTCATGGAGGTGATTATATTATATCAGATCTCATCATGGGGGATAACTACATCCTAACTGCTAAACCACTTAAAATCATGGCCCAGCCAAGTTGACACATAACCTTAACTTTACAAACAGCAATATAGCCAAGTCTGTTTTTAAAAATCTGTTTCTTAATATTAAGTACTGCTACCCAAAATACCTACCAAGCACAGGATTAAAGAAGGAAATAAAGAAATACTGAGCGAAAGTCAAGTAAAGATGAAGCTACAGGTGGTCCCTGAAGGACCGTTAGATTTGGGCTACAAATTTGACTCTGAGTTTCCCAGGAGCCAGAGCAAAGAGGAAAACAGAATCAGCTAAAACACTGAGTTGCAAGATTCTCAATGTCATTTAAATGAAAGCAAACCAGTTGCAAAAGGACAAATTTAACCAATACTAAGAATTGGATGAAATATCTCTCATGTTTTTTTTTTTTTTTTTGGTTATGGATAACTTCTCCAGAAGTGGGAGTAGAGGAAGGAAATGGCTTTCCTCCTGCACCTCTATGATCTTTAATTGCATATCTTTGTTTAAGGGTTTAAAAGCCTGGACTTACTTGGTTGTTTGTTTGCTTCCCCACCCCTTCAGGTGTGACAGGCAGGGATTTTTAAATCGGTGCCCAGGAAAGGTAAGCTGAAGGATAATGACTAATAAATGGCAAAAGAAAAGAAGTATATAAAGCTCAGTTGAGTTATCACTTATCCTCTGGCCTTGAAAAGTGATGAAAATAGGAAAGTGCTATTATAACAGCAGCACTGTGCTGGGAGATATTTTGGTTGACTCATTTCATTCTCACAGTGCTGGTGACTTCACAAAGAAGGAATCACTTTCTCTCCTGTCTTAAAACAATAAACCAAACCAGGTTCTGTCAAGTGGACTCTTACTCTTGGCAACCCCACGTAAGTCAGAGTAGAACTGTCCTGCATAGGGTTTTCAGTGGCTGATTTTTTGGAAGTCGATCACCAGGGCCTCTTACAGGGTGCCTCTGGGGAGATCCAAACCATAACTTTTTTGGTTGGTAGCCCAGCACTTAGCCATTTGTGTCATCCAGGGATTTCCACCCTATGTTAAAGATGTGCAAACTGGCGCTTCTAGAATTTAAAGGACTTGGTGCCCTGCACTAAGACATCCAAAAGTGACTCAACAGGGCAAATTTCACTTAAAGACCCAAGAAAGGCCTGCCTTCTAAAATGTTTGAATGAGCTCCACATTTTCCCTCCACTCACCCTCTTTTTCAGCATGGTAAAGGAAGATAGGGAAAGTTCTTGGTGGCACAACGGTTGAGCACTTGGCTGCTAACCAAAAGGTCAGTGAGAAAAGAACTGGCAATTTGCTCCCATAAAGATTAGAAAACCCTATGGGGCAGTTCTACTCTCTCACATGGGATTGCTATGAGTCAGAATCAAATTAACTGCACACAACAACAGAGGAAGAGGAAAGTGCATAAACACTTTTAACTAAAAATTTCATGGAATTGAATACATGAACATTTGTGCTAATATTAGACAAGGACATAGTGACACACCGGGCCCAGCACATACACGCAGCATTTCAGGACATGATGAATAAGGCTTTCTCTTTGTTCCAAATCCCTGGAGAGTTAGCCTTGAAAAAGGCACTATCGGAGACCAAAGTCATCCAGGCTGTTCTCTTCTTGAGGGGGAAAAAAAAGACTTATGATATAAAGTAAATAAAAGAGCTGGCAGAAGAGAAATGAAAGGTAGATGCAATGTTTACAAGAGAGAGCTCCTAGGTAGTTAGGAGTTTCTTTAACTTTTCTGACTCCTTCCGTCAAGCTAACTGGTGCCTCTCTGTGCAGCTGCAGTACATCCATACACCTGGGGCTCCGCAGCGCCACCTGTTGGTGAAACCAGCCACCCTTCTGGTTTTGCAGTGAGGCTTGCCTCTAAACAGGGGTGTATACAGGCACATGGGTAAGTATCAGTCTGGTATTGGTTCCATTTTAATATTCATTCATCTATCCATTCATTCTCTCTTCCATCTATCTACCCAAAAAATATTAATTGAGGAATACTCGTTGTCAGGTTCTGAGGATATGATAGGCAAAGGATAGACACAGTTCTTGCCTTAATGGAGCATAAAGTCTGTACCTGTAGCTCTAATCCTGGCTTCCTGGAATGATTTTAAAACATACTAATACTTCTTCTTATGGGAAAATGGGACAGATGGACTTTTCTCTATTTTTTGCATTAAGTACAACTAAAAACCCCGGAATATATAAAATCCATATGCATATATTATATATACATTAATATGTTGGACAATCTACTTCCATAGTGATCCCGCTTTGGAAACCCAAGGAGGGATCACTATGAGTCAGGTCTGACTCAACAGCACATATATATATAATAACCCATATGTACACATATATAAGAATAATCTCAAAGATGGAGAGAAAAAGGAAGACCAACTAGGAACCTCAGGACCCAAGGAACAACACAACGGTGAGTTCCCTGTTCTCCATGGGCCAGAATAGACTAGATAACAGCTGGTTTGGTTTCCAAGACTTTTAGCTAATGAAGCTGGCAAATCAGAGATACAATTGAGTGCAGACA